>NC_089145.1:2350013-2693138 GCF_009819655.1 Sylvia atricapilla | reverse complement strand
TCTGGTTTTGGTTACACACACTGTAACATGCCCAGTATGGTCTTACCGACCACACTGAATAAGGTTGTTAAAAATTTGGAAAGTACAACATGCATGGCTTGATAACCTACACGATTTAGGAAATCTTTTCCTCAGCAGGAATCCCGAAAAGTCTCTGGCAGTGCAATGCCTGTAGTGCCACGTTTTGAGGAGCGTTCACAGCAATGCACAAGCGCTCGATTCGAGCAGGAACTAATCCTTGCAGAAGATCCTGCCCTCTGTGCTTGTTAATTCTGTTCCTGGAAGCGATTTCTTGCTAATACAGCACACCTCTGGTGACAGTCCGTGGCTTAAGCCGTGTAGCTCGGTGATTTTAAAATTGTGAGGATGTGCAGTAATCCTCTCTGCACCCTGGTACATTGGCTTTGGTTCTGTTCAAAAGCTGAATTTGTGGAGGAGACCTGTGTTTGCTGGATGTGTGTTTGCTGGTGGTGCCCGTGACAACTCTGCTCCCCAGTCAGAGCGTGATGCCTGTTCCCCTGCAGTTACCCAGCGAAGTGAGCACACACGTGCAGATTCCAGAGGGCAGCCTCGGTTTGTGGGGCTCTCTGAGGAACATTCCCTCATTAAACCTTCCGAACTCACCCTTGAGGACTTGTTGTTTGCAACGATTTTCAGTGTTGCCCTTTGATTGCAGAAAATAGGGGTAAGACAGGGAGGAATAGCCAGGGCAGCGGGAAAGGCTCTCTCTGTGATAAAAATTCTTTCCCAACTTTACAGGTAGCCAGTATGATAGAGCAGTCCTTAATTCTCTACAATTCAAAATGGCAGTTTGAGAAGACAGGGCTTCTTTTTCAGACTGAGAGAAGGATTTGTGTGGCACAAGGTGTTTCTTCCCTGCAAGCTTCCCTTCAGTCAAATTCTCAGCCATTGGCTTGTGAACAGACAATCCCATAACCATCTGTGACCTATTGCTACAGCACCTACAACTTCTAGAACTGGAAAAGACTCAAGAAATCACAGGCTGTTTCTGGTATAACTGGGGTTTTTTTTCCTGTATAATGCCCAGTGCAGTTTTTGAAAAAGCATCCACAAAGTATTGTCATCACAACACTTGCTAAAAGAATACATCACAATGCAGGTGACAATTATTTTTCAGCTGTAAGGCAAAGCCTGTGGGTAAGTATATTTTGATCAGATTGCTAACACTGCATTCAACAGATGTGATCCATTCTTTTCCTAAGCAGCCCATTTGTGCAGTTATATTTTAATTCCTCTTTCCAGTGACCAGTGATGGGACACGAGGGAATGGCAGGAAGCTGGATCAGGGGAGATTTAGGGTAGACATTAGGAAAGAGTCTTCACCCAAAGGGGTGGTTGGGCTGGAACAGGCTCCCCAGAGAAGTGGTCACAGCACCAGCCTGACAGAGCTCCAGAAGTGTTGAGACAAATGCTCTCAGGCACAGGGTGTGACTCTTGGGGCTGTTCTGTGCAGGAACAGGAGCTAGACCCCGTGATCCTTCCAAATCAGGATATTCTGTGATTCTCTGATTTTTCTTGGCATCTGAATTCAATTCCTAAAACAATTGTATGATAATTCATTTGCCTATAAACTTCTTGATAAAAATTGGATAAAGGTTTTTAAAATAGTTCATTCAGGATGATCAAGTCTGGAATGGAAACTTTGGTAGTGGCAGTGAATTTGCAGTAGTCACAGAATGAATTCCTAGTCACCACGTGGAGCACTGGAGTTGAATACAGAGTGACTTTGCCACAGTTGGAAATATTGAAGGATGCCAAAATACACTGTTAAAACAGAAGATGCCTAATGTTCTTCTCTGTGGTCAGGGAAAACCTAATTGATCCAACAATGCTATCTTCTTCTGAAGGGTAGTGACCAACTGAGGAAAAACAACCTGTCAAAATTTGCAAGAGTGGCAAATTCCCAAAAGATGGCTTCAGTCAATAATATCTTTAAATGGCTTATGAAATTCTGATGCCCTCAGAGTTGCTGCACAAGAGAGAATTTCACAGCTAGGAATCTCAGCACCTCGGAGCTGAGGAAGTACATTTGCATGCTGGAAGTTGCTCTCGAAGTGGGAAGGACAAGTGAAAACTTTGCTTCCCGTTTTCGTGGTTGTAGGCATCAAGTTCCAGCTGATCACTGGGAAAATTTCAGAGATCAATTATATCCATTAAATTACAATCCTGTAACGTTAAGGGCAGGTGTTAGCCAAGACAAATTTCTCCTGGGTGTGCCGACACCTCTTTAACCTGTAGGACTTCTCACAGCATCCCAAGCAGCGCTTTGAGCCTCCCACCAAGTGAGTCAGTGACACTGTTGTAGCAGGTTTGCTTCCAAGTGGGAGCTATCAAGAGGCACTAAGCAGCCTGAGTCATAGCAGCCACCTCGATGTTGCCCCAGCCTTTATTAGCTCCTCAGCCACCGTGAAACACTGATACTTAGAACGGAGAAGGTGGTGGGGTTAAAAGCTGGTTATTCCTGACAAATGGCCTATAATGTCAGCCTTTTCCTTCTTTGACTGCACCTCTTAAATGACAGCACAAGGAAAGGATCTGCTTTTGAATGACTGAATGTGTTTCGTTTCTTCTTTGAATGAGCTGTGAGCTAAAGCAAAGATGCCTCTCTTCAGCAAGGGGTTGGATCATGTGGCCTCTAGAATTCCCTCCTGGCACAATATTTTTCTACAGCTCTGTGGCAGCAGTGCTTTCTCTCCTGCTTGTGTCCCCTGCTAACTCATGAAGTGACAGAAAGTGACTGCACAGACTCTGGGCATCGGTCTGAGCAGCAGCTGCCTCAGAGACAAACCTGTGCTAGTGGCTCTTTCCAGGTATTTTCCCTCTCCTTCTATGTCATCCACCACCTCAGCTTTTGATGAGTGACAGAGAGAGAACTAGCTTGGGAAAGACGAGCAGCTATTGCACAAAGCTGAGTAAACAAGATAAACATACTCCACAATAGCTTCATTTCCCTTCCCTATAAAACCTGGAACGTGGCCTTGAAATTGCTAATTTCAAGGGTCAGGTAAATTTTTTTTTCAGTCAAGAATGAAATATTTGGTTACAGAAAGCAGGTCTATGAAAGTATGAATTCACTGCTCAGTCAAAAAAGTGAAAACCAAATAAATGATTTAATGCAATCCTTCCTTTCCTATTTCTTTGAATGAAAGAGCTGGATTTCCCTCTTTAAAAAAATAGTCATGCTTTGTAACTGCAAAAGGGTTTGAAAATTTTCTAGTAATTTTCTGGAACCCTGATGCTATCAACACAGGAAAGGGTTGCAAATTACTCTATCAGTAAAACAGATAGATAAATTTACTTAAGGAAGCTTGTCTGTGTGAGGCCCAGGAAGTTGCTGTTGTTATTATTGTTATTAATATGATCAACAATTAATAACAACCCTCTCTCTACTTCTGGTGGAGACTGTCTCATTGCCATAGGCGCTTCAGACCTGCCACACCTGAGCTTGTGCAAACTTGAGTGGTTGCACAAAGTTTTGTCCTGCCCAAACCATGGGGTTTTTTTCTGTGAATGTCTCTGTGGATTTCCTCCTGCAGAGCAGAAGGAAAGGCACAGACATCTGTGGCTACTTGTCAGTGAAACAGGCAAATCACTTAAAAGCGTAAAATAGAGCAAAAGTTTTCCAGTCCTTCGCAGGGCACCTCATCATTTAGATGTGTGTCATCTCCAAGGACTGAGTGCTGGAAACTATAACCTCATTTACCCTGGAGAACTTTGCTGGTCTAGCAACAGAGTGACTCGAATTTTGTACACATATGGATGGCTGTTTTTTTTCAGATATGTTTCAGAATGAGAATTCAGCTTTTACTGCATACCAGTAGATCCCCAAAGGTGTCTTTTTATCTTCAAATCCTGCTAGGAGTAGAAACATTGTTATTGTTACTTCACATTATCTTTCTTTTCTTGGAACAGGACAACGTGGATCTTGGCGACCTTATGTTTTCACTCTGCTACCTTCCAACAGCTGGTCGACTAACTATTACAATAATAAAGGCAAGAAATTTAAAGGCAATGGATATCACAGGAGCATCAGGTAGGAATGAATTTAATGCTCAGTGTGGATTTCTGTCCCATTTCCCTCTAAAGACACAGAATTCAACACTTTCAAATCCCAGAATGATTTTTGAGAGGAGGGTTGTTGTACTGTGAGCTCTGCTTGAGCACAGGAGTTTATGAGAAATAAATAATACGTTTTAGTTTGCTTAGTTTCAAGCAACAGTTTAAAATAAGTTGCTCTCTCAAAAAATAAAAAAAATTGCAAGATTATTATTTCCAATGCCACTGTTATTCAGAGTAAAACAAGCTGGCCAAAATGCATTCCCCCAGCACTGGGAAGTTGTGCAGCAGACTGTCACAGCTATGACAGAGGCAGACTGGCCCTCTCTGACAGTCCCCAAGAGCCACTGAGACAGTTCTGCTGTTGCTGGCATATGGAGAAAGCAGTGATCATCCCAAAATCCTTTCAGCAGCCCTTTCAAAATCCCACAATGAAAATTATAAACATGAAAAATGTTTCATAGATGACTTTAAAATACTAGCAGGGAGTTGTAGAGCTCTTAGAAAGGAGCTACAAAGAAATGGCTTTCTTCTTTGCTACATTCAGTAGTTTACAAATAATTATAATTCTCTTGACAAATATAAGCCATTAATTGTTATGCTTTGAATGGTATTTAACCAAACATCAGTAAATCCCGTTGTGAAAAACATTGTCATCTTCTGTCTGTCTGACAAATCTAACAAGTAATTAGGCTGCTATAAATAGGCTGATACACAGGCTGTTGTATAAAATAGTCATGTACAACACGCTTCAGTGGATATTTTAATACCCTTTGAGAAGCTGGTACGCAACAAGGAGCTTCCTGAACCTAAAAAGTTCATTATAAGCAGTCAACCAGGTAAATCTTTCAAAGCTGCACTGCCTCCCATGTGTTCCATGGTAACAGAGAACCCTCAAATTTCAGTCAGGTCCAGGAGATTAATCCTGCAAGCAGGTATGGGCACACAGGAAGTCTCCCTTCACTTTCCATTTGCATTTGTCAAAAATCAACATTGTTCTTGTGACCCACACAGATCCCTACGTGAAGGTTTCTTTAATGTGTGAAGGAAGGCGGCTAAAGAAAAGGAAAACTTCCACCAAGAGGAACACCCTAAATCCCGTTTACAATGAAGCCATAGTCTTTGATGTCCCTCCAGAAAACATTGACCAAATTAACTTGTCGATAGCTGTTATGGATTATGACCGGTGAGATGCCTGTAGCTCTCAAATATTGGCTGATGAAATTTTGTGCGGTAGATTTGCACCCAGAAATAAAGTTATTCTTTTATTTTTTTTCCCTATAAGCGGGGAATTAATGTTATGTTGATCTGGGTAGAAGTCGCCAATTTTTGTTTTGTTTTGTTTTGTTTTGTTTTGTCAGGCAGAATTTCCTTACTAAATTTTAAAATTTAGATTTGCATCCACAACTGACATCAGTAAGCTGCACATGTGTTCAGCAGAACTGAGGTAACTGGGCATTTAATCAGAGAGGCCACGCACTGATGTTCTGTTTGTACATTTATACCAAGCCTTTACACACATGCTCCATTTATAAAATTGTGTCTTAGAGTCTGTTTGCCTTTGCAGCTAATTACAGAACATGAGCAAAGAATCTTCTGTGTGCTACAAGGGGGGAGTATCAAATTGTTCTAAGCAGTGGGAAATGCAAAGAGCAAACCTACCTATTTCCTAGTGCATTGTATTTTTCAGACAAGGATTAGCCCTAAAAATCCACGAGTAACGTTTCTGATGAAATATGCAAACCGTGTGGTTCCAAAGGTAAAATTTTAAGAAAAAAATGTTATGGACCATTTTCACAGTGTAGGTCACAATGAGGTCATTGGAGTTTGTCAAGTAGGCAACGATGCAGAGAGTCTAGGTCGTGACCACTGGAATGAAATGCTCTCGTACCCTCGGAAGCCCATCGCTCACTGGCATCCTCTTGTGGAGGTAAGGCTTTGATTTATTGCTTCCCCCTTGCAAGGATGGTGAATATTCTCCCACGTGGCATTAGAAGTTGGATAAAATTTTACGGGCAAACCCAAGATCCACGCGCATGAAGTAAATCCTAGAAAAGGGTTTGGAAACAGGACACACAAGTTAAGTCTGCTCCTTTCAATTTCAGGGAGACAGAGGTAATTGTTGTCTATAATATATAGCCATGAAAACACCAAAGATTATACATTCCATTGAGGGTTTGGTTTTGCTTTTTAAATAAGATTTTTGGGTAACTTTCACTGGTAATTGATATAAAGAAATGGACCTTGTTTACAGAACAATCAAGACCTATTTTTTTTATATACAACAACCTAATTTGACTTCTTTTCTTGTAACAATATATCATCCATGGCACTAGCACATCTCAAAGGATGCCTAACTGCACTGAAAAGAATAGATTTAAGTGTCTGTGGAGATCTGAGGCACTGATAAGAAGCAACACAATCAGAAAAGCTTTTCAAGGTTCCTATGTTTTTTTTGTTTTGTTTTGTTTTGTTTTGTTTTTTGTCTTTAGGGCCCTATTCAGCAGGAATGTTATGCAGGTCTTCTGCGCTTGGATGGCTGCCGAAGAGGCTTCCTCACCCTTTTAACCTATTCAGCAGAAATTTGGCATTCCTGTTGAACTCTTTCTTAGCCATATCCTCAGGGGCTATTCCACAGAGTCCAGTGGGGTAAAGATGTCCTTTTAATCCCTCTGTCTAATCCTCTCCCCAATACAGGGAACATTAATCCTGATTCATGAGACACAGAAATTCATCAAAGATCGGACTAAATTGCTTCCTAAAGTTACCATGACTTACTGCCATTGTTGCTCTCACTGGCTGAGTCAGGCAGTACTCTCAGTCAAAGGGAAGTATCTTGTTTAGGAACAGCCCCAGAGTAATCCTCAATGTTGAAAGACAGGAAAGAGCACAGTACCCATATGAAGCCAGGCATGATGCTGTGGGCACTAACACTTGGAGGCAGGCAGTTCACAGTCCCTCTGAGTTTACTTTCTGCACCAGAGTGCAGCTGTTACCACAGTGCCACTGAAGATTTCCCTACTTGGTTGTGAGCACTGGCCATAGGCAATTCGAGAAAAGATTGTCAGGCATTGTGAAAATGCTGCAAGCTGGGAAGAATCCCACGGTCTTGTCCTGTGTCTGTAAGGAGTTGGGTTTCCTGGGCACCCCAGCAGCACAGTTTGAGCAGGGAATGCCCGTGGGCTGTGTGGCAGGAGGAAGGCTCGATGCCTTCTCAGCACAGCTGCTGCCAGCAGTGAGGCAGCTCTGCCCAGGTGTTTGTGCCCCCAGTGACAGGGGAGATGTTAGCTGAAGTGCCATGCTTGAAATGCTGACCTGGGCATTTGGGAGCTGTCAGGTGAAGCCAAGTGTTGACAGGAGTGTCCTGACACAGCACACGAGGTGTAGTGTAAGGGTTACTATTGCCCACAAGTGTCTCTGAGCAGAAGTTGTCTACATCCTTACGTCCAACCTGTCTTCCCTCTTTGATAAATTTCATTGCAGCCAGAGCCCACAATTAGGTTTTGACAGCTCTTCCCTTTTCACAGGCATCCTGTTCTTTTCATACATGCCTGGCTAACTTCTTTAGATTTCATTACTGTGGATTGCTTTTCATGTCACTGAAATCTAAACAGAGACATATTTTTTTCCTTCCCAGGAATCAAGTGGGGGAGGGTGTCCAGCGCATCCAGGCTGTGCAGAGAAATATATACACAGCATATCATTTTGGTTCCTGAATCAGGATTAGACTCAGCGAGAGCTTCTGGAACCTCTGTGGCCACAGCCATGGGACCCTGAATATTTGCTGAATAGGACCCTCAGTCTTCTACTGTGTGAAGAGCTATTGGTTTCAAATAGCGTGATGTTATCCACTTGTAGCATTAATTCTCCAGCTGACACTACTGCTACTGATAGATTATTTGTATGGTCGTAAGCATTACCCAAATTCAAATCATCATTTCTGTTCAGTAGAATAACCCAGGTTTTACAAGCAAAATTATAGCAATGTAAACCAACAAATACGGGAAGCAGCAACAAACATTGTCCTTGTATTTGCAAAAAAGGTGCAGTATTGTGAATGGTTAGCTTTCTAAGTATTTTTTTCAGTAATAATTGCCATTAGATATTTATTTTTTGATGACAAGTTGCATCCTCAGTCTCAGCTGGTGCCTCCTTTCACCTGACATGAAAACAACTAATATGGTTCCTTGCAGAAATCCTTCAAATCCGAAAAACTGTAAAAAAAAGTTCTGCTGGGTGAGAACAAGATGCATATGGTATTTGTAATGACAGAATGTTCTTTGAGAAAGGAGATAACCATCTGTATAACATGGAGGTTGTTAGTCCTCAACCTTTGTAGATGATTTTCCAGTCAACTTTTCTGAGTCGTGTCCAGGACACTGCAAACTGTTGGAAGTGTGTCCCAGGTGGCAATGCTGGATCATACAAACACACACACACACACCTCATGTTGTTTGAAAATGCTGTTCCAAATATATAGTGCCTGTGAAGACTTCCTTTATTATTTGTGGTAGAATTAGCAGGGCTGTTTACATGATGGTGTATTGTAAATTCTGACAGACTCTGACCATTAAAAGAAAATGAATCAAAGCACTGCATTCTGTCACGTAATGAAATTTGTGCCCCAAAGCAGGAGACCCTGGCACACATGGAGTTCTCTGGTCCTCCAGTGTTTTCTACAGAGAACTTGACTCACATCTTTACCTGGGAATTTTTGGTTTAAAAGATGCAAAGTCTGGATGTTTTATACAAAACAGCTGTCTGCTATGTGCTTACAGAGAGGGAGCCCTGGTCATTTAAATAGACTTCAGATAAGTTTATGTGCACACACATTGCTTCACATCTTGTATGTGATGAATGTTCACCAAGCGTTTTGGATCTGCAACTCTGCTGACACAAACATGCATGCACAGATTGAAGAAATGTCTATAATTTTGGCCTCAAGTCTGAAAAATCAGTTTCATAACCTTTCATGAGGATCTTCCACAAAAATCAGGATTACTCGTGGGTAAAGAATATCTTGGAACTTGCAGGAGATCTTTGGTCTGTTGTAAATGCAGGCTGCAGATATAAATCAGAATTCCTGTAAGCACAGTGGTTTTCAAAAATCTCTTGCCACTCTGTGGAGAATACAGCTGCCACAGGCAAGGGTATATCTGGCAAACTAACACTTCCAAATCTGGCCAAGCACAATTCCAGGAGGGCAAGCACTGGGCATTTCCAAAAGAACAAAAAATAATATTGCCATGGCAAAACTGTTTCACTGCACCTTCAGCTTTCTATCATGGGGCCAGTGGTACATGACAATGTGCATATCTGTTCATGCATGAACGTCCCCTCGGGCAGAATCCTGTGCTCTTTACCCAGGCTCATCTCCCAGGAGTCACTCAGGGGAGATGGGCATGAGCAAAGGAGGAGGAGCTCTTCCTTTGGAGTGGAGTTCTCTGATTTCCTGGACAAACCCTTCCACGGTGCACCTCTGCCTGGAATGCAGAGCGGGCACGCTTCCCACTGCATTGTTAGCAACAGAAACTGCTGGGAAGGGAAAAACACCTACACCGCAGGCCCAGTTTGTGTCCATGGAAAAGTGCAAGAGCCTTTCTAGGATTTGTCCCCAGCAGCTCAAAGAGACATCAGCTCAAAAGTGGTATCATTATAATTGCCAGTGGGTTGTGCTTCTTTTATTTTATTACCATGCTTAGTTTATTTAATGCTGAAGGATCTGGCATCAGAAGAATTATTTTGAACAGAGTTCTACTAGAATAGGGAAAGAAATCTCTGTGACCGTGAGCATTTAAAGTGGAATCCAGTAGACTTCAAAGGCTTAGAGATGAGAAAAAACCCTTAAATTTATTGAATTCTCCTAATTTTTGCTCATAACTTGCAAACTGTTACTCAGGCTGTGGCATTACTATGTGCTTTTTACAAATACCTGCCTTATCATAGTAGTGCATCTATGGAATTATAGATATTTTCTATGTTTGGATACTTCAGTCTTCACCTTTATACTCCACTTAACTGGTGATATTCCCTAGACCCGAAATATTTTTGTGTTCTGGCTCTGGTTGGCCAGTAGACTGCTGCTGTTATTGGACTGTGTTACAATAATACCACAATCTGTTGGAAGGACCAGAGGATAGATAATTTTGCTACAAGCTCAACTGTAAACCCAGGGAAAGCTATGCTCCTCATGTTGCTCAGTCTTTCTTTTCTGAAGTATGATTCTCAGTGGTAAATTAGCAGTAGAGTCCCAAGAATGATTTCAAAGGTGAAATCCTCATTTGTTTTCTTCTTTGCTGTGAATGCATTATTACACTGTATGAAAAGTATCATAATTTTTAAGTAGAAGAGAAAATCACTTAGAAATGCATCTCAGCAAGATTTTAGACCCATTTTGCTCTTTAACAATGTGCTATTAAATTGTTGCTTTTAGTTTTCCATAACAAGCCTCTGTGTCAGGTGGTGTTCTGTGGAAAAGCAGGGAGTGGCAATGTGAAAACCTTCCAGGTTACTGACAGTGAGGCTGAGTACCAAGGACAGTGGCCTGATATTCCCATGACAAACACAGTGCAACTCTTCTGCAGCTGAGTGCTCAAATATTTCTTTATCTGCTTCCACTGAAATCACAAGACATTAAAAGCATTGCTGTTTTCTTTTGTTTTGCTTTTCCCTGCAAAAAGCCCTGGCAGTGGATAACCAAATATTCGTCTCAATCTGGGGAAGCAGGGACTACCAGAACAGAAAACAAATATGTAGGATAAAAGATCCAAACTGGTCTAAACTGTTCTTATCAGCCATTGCATGGCTCAGTTTTCCATGCCAGCAGATTCATAAGAAAAAAAAAAAAAAAAAAGCTGCATGCGTGAGACACTTGTTACATAGAGGTCCAATTTAAACACTCATAGGGGAACTCGTGGATCAGTACAAAATGAAACAACAGCAAAGGGCAATGTAAAATAATGAAAGAAAAGGAGGTTACTCTAATCCACCCTTGTTGGCTTGAGGGGGTGGTGGTTGAGGGGATTTTGGGGTTGTTTTTATTCTTTGTTTGATTTGGTCTAGTTTGGTTTCGTTCATGTGTTTTAAACACCAAGCATGGTACGTTGCTATATTAACATGAGCACCCAAATCCACAGACACAAGAGATATATTGATTTACATGCTTATCACCTAACATCATTCGGGCACTGAGGGGACGTGTCTGCAACTGAAATAAAAAATAGATGAAAACTCTTTTAGTTTAAAAGTAACAAACAATAAACGGGGACCAGGAAATTTGGTGGAAAAATCTGTTTGACCCAGCTAGAAATCCGTCTGGAATGACTTGGCTGTTAATACATTTTGTTCAAATAGAAGGAAGTGAAAAGAGTGGATCAGGTGACTCCATCTGAAGTGTCACCGTTGAAATGCTTTTGTCCCTTTAGAACAATGCATTGCCAAATGATTACATCTCAGTATCAAGAGAGAAAACAATGGATTTCTTATCTAGTAGGGGAAAAAAGAAAAAAAAAAAAAAAAAAAAAAGCACGTAGAGAAAGTAATCCACAATACTGTAGAGTTTAATAGAAGCCCTTTGTGCTGCGAAATAGGGCAGCAGGACAGACTTGGTAACAGCATCACCCTGAATCTTGCTGCAATCAGTGCCACCATAATTCAGTGCTGAGGTGACAGCCGCACCGAGCTGTGCCAGGTGTCCTCCAGCGGCACACAGCGCCCAAGGCTGGGCAGTTCCAAGAGCTGTGGTTACAGTCCTTTTCTAACGGGTTGGGCAAGGACCCACAGCTGGGAGTTCTCCAGGGCCCTGCAGCTCTCTGGAGGTCCACCAAGGGCACTGGTGGCACTGCCCAGGAAAGGCAGCGCCCGCTGAGCAAAGGCAGAGCGCGTGGCGCAGAGGGGAAGGTGACGGGAGGACTTGTAAACATCTGGGCTCTTCATCTGTTCATTTGTTTTGTCTGGGCTCTTTAGTTTCTCCCCCTCTTTTGCTCAAACGTAGACATTGTAAAACTGAGATGTTTTACTTGGTTGCATGCTGGCCAGCTGCCATCTTCGATACCCATCGCAAAGGTGCGTGAAGAAAGGTGTGTTGTTTTGGTATACTTTTGGTTTTGATAACACATGGACATTGTACTATACTTTATTATTTCTTGTTCAGTAAATAGTCCTGGTATCTCTATGTTTCATGTCTAATTTTGGAGAGTAGGGCCCTACCTGTATCAAGGCTCTCTCAATTAGGTGGGCATTTTGTTTGTTTAGTAGAAATAATGCATGATTCCTTTTGCAGTGATGGTTTGAGGGACAAAAAAAATCCTAATTTTGTAATATGTATTACAATCTTCTAAACACAAGTAAAAATGTACTGTGATTTATTTATATAAATCTAGTCTGAACAAATAAGTTTTGATCTTAATAAAAACTGTAAGAAATTGTGCAATTGTAATTTATTACTATTTTGTAGTTAAAAAATATTAAAGTTCAATTCATTATTCAGAAAGCCAGCCAACACTTTGGAAATACTTTCGCTCAGTTTTTCTCCACAGATAATGTGTTTTGATAAAATACATGAGGCCAGAGAGAAAAAGCTTTTAACTTTACAGCACTCACACAAAATTTAGGAGTATGGATACTGAAACCTCCTTGTGTTTCATCCCATGTTCCCAGTCATCATGGCAGGAAGATTATTTGACTTATCACTGGTGAATCTCATCTATGTTTCATATTCAGAAGAAAATCAAGAAGCTACAGAAGCTTCTATCAAGTGAGATTGTGTTAAATTATATAAATCAGTATTTAGAATGGCGTGCTGGCAAACCCAGCAATTCTCCTGTCAACACCTGACATGTAGCTCCAGGAAATTCCAAGAGGTCCCCTGGCAGAGCCCAGAAACAAATGGAGAAGAGCAAAAATACATCTGGTATGACCACACAAACTGCGCCCAAAACAGCAACACTCTTGTCCTTTTTCCTTCTCTTTTACAACATCTGCACTTACCTACCCATCAACAAGAGTCCTACATGTGCATGACTTCTAATTAAGTAAGAGCCTCTCTGTGTCTTTAGGAACAAGCTCAGTGTCTCCTCGTTTGGAAGATCTGGCCTGCTTGCACACCCCGCATTAATAGAAGGCTGCTGACATGTAATTTAAGGCACAAAACAGCATTTCAGTGCCACTAAGAAATGAATTTAATTCTGCTCTCTTCTCAGGAATATTTGCTTTCACAGGCACATAGGAAAGAAATGAGAACAGGCCTGGAGTTTTGAAGTTGATACTGTCCTTAATAATGGGAATGCCTTTAGGTGCTGGGTAGACTCCTGCTTTTCCACAGGTGTGCTAGGGTACTGGGAGACAGAAGATTGACAAGGGACATATCCATAGGCATTTTGTCCCTGGCAGTGAATGTAGTGCTAATTATCCCTCTCTGTCCCTTAAGCCACCATAAAATACACCCTCAGCAGAGGAGGTGTATGAATTTCAAAATTGTTTTTAATGTCTTTCGGTAACACTGGTTTGTGTGTCTTTGTTTCTTGGTTAATAAGCAAGCAAAAGCCTCTTCCTCTGTCAAAACAGGCCCACACATCTCTCCTTTCATGACACTTTTCCAGCAGAATCAAACTTTAAAGTCTTTATATGTAGCCTACAGACTTGGGAGGGGGGGAAAAAAAGGGACAGTGATTGAACAACCCGGTAACGATTGCAAGCCAAAGGTTGAGAATCCTCCCTGGAAAAGCCTGATCAAAAGCAAGGCATCCCACATAGCCTTAAACCTGAGAAGACCTGTAACACAGCAGTGAGAGGGAAATTAAGGGAGGTGCCTTGTTAATAATGGGTTTTCCTGGCTGCTGCCTGTGGCTTCCCGCAGGGGGAATGCCTGGTGAGGACACAGCAGAGCCTGAGAAGTGACAGGAGTGGGAGTGCAGGGATGTTCCCAAAGAGCTGAGGACATGAGCTGTTACAGAGAAATCACTACCTCAGGAAGGGGCAGTGGCACAGAACAATGCTGAAAACTCTGCTTCTAAAGACACGATCCTGTCAAGAAACTTGGTGGCTCCAAAAGTAACCTTCCCAGGGAAGGAAATCACAGAGTGTCTTGTTCTGAGAACTAATTGCATTCACCTCTGACGATATTGTCACTGAAGTTTGTCACGGTGGGCCTTAACAGAGGTTTCTCATCTAAGCAACGTGGTTTTTTCTCCCTGATTGGTATTCTCATATTGCCATTTAAATAGAATCACATAATTCTCTGGGTGCACTTCTGCATTTATCATTCCCATATTAATTAACCACACACTTCAATCTAGCCCACCACACCATCCAAAAGGTCATGGCTTTAAACCACTTAATAACATGTCAAAAAGCATTCAGTGAATTCATGTTCTAATACCAGCACATGTAGGAAAATCTGTAAGTGTTCCAAGACATCAGAAGTGCCTGAACAGTCTGGTTCAGAGCTTGACTAAAGCTGTTTAATATTAAAGAATCATTTAGGAGTGTCAGAAATTTCAATAAGCTAACTAGTGTTAGATCCTCACCCAAAGATAAAACTGTCAATAAAAATATTTTTGTTGGAGAAACCATTCGTAATAATAACAAGTTCTATACTGAACCCTTATTTTGTAATTTTCAATTTAGCAGGCAAAATAATGTTTCAAGAATATTACTGTAATCCTATCATTATATCCTGGTAACTGGCACAAAACCAGCTTTAAAACAATACATTAAATGGAGTTCAGCTACTTACGTCTCCCAAAAATGGAATATAGTTTTAATAACCATCTTTTCAAAATGCAACAGTTGGGACCCTTTTCAATAACTTTTGCCTTCCTACAAAAAATTAATATATTGTTCCCAACATAAAATAGTATTAAAAAAAAAAAAAAAAAAAAAAAAAAAAAAAAAAAAAAACCAAAAAAAAACTGGTTGGCATTTTAATAATAATCACACAGCTTAGAAAAAATTCCAACTCATCAACCAGTTTTTGCATTTTACTGAAACCCAAGTCCAAATTGTTGCTGCTCCGGTGGAAATACCTCTTCCATTAGCCAGAAAATCACCTTTGATACTGGCATTTCCTCCCTTCAGAACCTCAGCTCTCCAAACATGCTGGCATTTTCCTTTCAGTTCAAATGACTTTAATGTAGACCATGTTTCTGGGAAAGAACAGTAACTCTTTAGAACATCTTTTCTAAGTCTGGCCCTGAATCAATTTGGAAATACAGGAACAATTTTGGACAATAAATAAAATAAGTTTTGTTATTATTAGCAGAAGCTAAGGTTTTCTTTCAGATTTCCCCAAATTATTTCATTTCTTGCATCTCTACCCAATTGTTTGTAAATGCCTCAAGATTATCTTCCCTTTCTACACTACTTAAACTACTTGAAAACTTAAGGTGGATAGAAACAAAAGGAGCAATTTCCAATATGACACTGGAGCTGTATCATCTCTTGGTGAGGAAGGACAAGAAGCAACTTCCTCAAAGTTCCAAACAATAGGTTGAGATCACTTTAAAAAAAAAATCCTTCCTTTCATCAGGAGCATTTTTGTGGTTGGGTGTGGTGCTCTGCTGAGTGGCTTTTCCATTTCCTTCAATCTGCCTGACAACTGGAGTGCCACCACTCTGTCCCACTCCCTTTACTGCCCTCGCCCTGCCAAGGCAGAGCAGCACATTTCAGCTAAACCTTCAAAAATTCGGCAGCTTTGCAGACAAGATCTGAGACCATTTGCCTTAGAAATTCCATTGCAACTAGAAATAACTTCCAAGTTGCATCTAGATATATGAAAATCTCCCTGAGGGATTTTAATTTTAATTGTCATTCGGTATTATTACTATTATTATTATTAGGGTTTTCCTAGTTCAGATATCTGACTTTTTGCCTCCTCCTGTCCTCAAAATCTTTCCCTCAGTGATTTTGAATGGACAGATGGGTTCAGTTGTTCTCATTCTTCACATATAAATGCTCTCAGCTGGTAATAAACTGTTTCAACCTTTACTCACATTTCATCTGCCACTCACCTCACAGCAATAACATTCTCATTACAAAGGTGTGTATTTTCCCTTCAGGTAACAGTCCAAAATTGTAGGGACATAAGGGCTGCTGCAGGATGTGACGACATGATAGAATTAAGTTGTCAGTTTTCAATTAAATGAGTTAATAGTAATGGCCAGGCCTGAAACACTTCTGATGAATGCTGCAAAATCCAAGGTGACAGCAAATCACAAAATCAATAGCTACTCATGTCTGTTCCTAAAGACATCAAACATTTGGTGTCTTCAGGTGTTTGAATAAGTACCTTAATAAAATGTTTGAGGCCATAACACAGCTTGAGATGTCAGAACATTCTGACACCTGTCTAATGTAATGTTCAGCCACACAGAGAGCAAACAGACAAGTGAGGGAGCTGTGTTTATAAAAGGAGTTACCAGAGGATTCAGGGGAACCGACACAACGATCCAACTGTCCAAATAGCGACAATTAATTGAGAAATATCTTCTGGAACTTTTATTTCAACCAAAGGCACAGCAAACTCTAATGCTGCTGTCCTTAGTAGAAAGGATCTCTAAAGAAAGGAGGTTTGCACTTACAGCTCTATATTAATTTCCTTTCTCCTTTGGCACCTGCTGCAACCTGTTTCAAGAAGGGTAATTATTTGTGAAAAAGGAAAAAAAAATTAAAAAGCTGTAAATCATTATTTGTTTTGGCTGCCTGAGTAAACCCAACATCTCAGGTTTTAAAAGAAGTCAGCAGCACTTCAATATGTGGAGAAGGCAAAACATCTTGTATTCAGTGCTAACAACTCCTGGCTCCTCACAGAAGTAAAATGCCTCACGTTTCTCAGAGTGTGGCATTGTCTTGTTCCAAAATTGCAACATTTCTCTTAACCAGACTCTCCTAGGAATGGCTTTCACAGTTTGCTAACAAGTCTCAATTTTTATCAGTGTGTTCCCTTTGCATGGCGAGGTGTTGGTGGATGAGGGGCTGCAGGGGGCAGCTCCAGTGAGTGCCTGAGCTCCCACCAGGGTCTAACCTCCAAATCAGGAAACAATTCATCCCTTCTTTTCCAAGCACACAAAATCTGCAAATAAAACCTGAACTTTTTGACACAGAGGGTTCAACGCAAGACACTAAAAAAAATAATTCCACCCAACCATTCATGCTCCATGACAGTGACCCCAGACAGAGGTTATTATAAAAATATATACAATATTCTTATAGCAATTCATGTGTGATACCACATCACCTTAGTTTAATTCACCTTCCTGCCTCAAGTGTTCCAGCAGTGGTTTTGTGTTTGTTTTGAATTTCCTAGTAAGTACCAAGGGTGTGCTGCAGACTGTGCCTAAAATAGCATCTGGTTTGTAATTACTGTCTGGAACCTAAATTACAAAAAACCTGTTGCTCCATGAAAAGATATAATTATTGAAAAGATCTTTTATGCATGGTTTCTCTGCATGCTCAACCATCAATTAAATCATTACCATCTAATCCTGCTCATAAATAGAATTGCACAGATTCCCAAATTCCTGAACCGACAAAAATTTGTTTCCAAGTGAAAAATTACCACATTTATGGAATTACTAATGAAAAGCATAATTCCTCTATGGAGATTGGAGCTCCTTTTATCTTTTTCTTCATGGAGGGCTATACAATCACCAAGTTGTTAATTGAGGGGTAAAATCAAGTCTGGTTTATCCACTGTAGGTACATGGGATAAAAGCTAATTGATCCCAAACTTATTTTGGGGGTGCCAATCTGCATCTGCCATCACCACTTCAGTCTGGCAGCACAGCCTTTTTTGCTCCAGAATTTTGCCCAGACTTCACAATTTTGACCATCAATAATATAAATATATTTTTTCCCTGCAACCAGACACACACATCAGCCACCCATAAAACCTCTGTGATTTCTTGTTGTGGTTTGAAAACAAACCGAGTGAGAGGCTCCAAGTCAGAAATACAATTTAATGAGAAGAAAAGATAAAAAAAAAAAAAAAAAAAAAAAATGCAATAATACAAAAAGAAACCACTGAAAGAGTCAGAATACACCCTGAGCAGGGTGATGGAAGCAGTCCAGGTGAGGTGGTCTTCCTGAAGCAGTGATCCCATAGAAAGGTCTGATAGCTCTGATCCTCTGGGAATCCAATGGGTGAGGGCTGCTTGTACTGTCCCAAATCCCAGCTTATATCCAGGTGAGAATGCTTGGCTCCTCCCCATGGGCGGAGCATCTCACAATGGGATGATGAGTCATGGAAGAGAGCCTTAATGGCCCATTAAAGAGAGAGAGCTCCCAGAGGGAATTATCTATGAGTCCTGCACAAGGCATTGATGGGCCAGTAACAGAAGATGGTGATAGAATACATCCTAAACTACAACCTAGGACATTTCTTCATTCTGATCGGCCTACCAAAGGAACAGAACAGCAGAAGGGGTGCGTAAACACACATTTGTGTGCTGCCCAGGGCTATGTGTCAGACAAAATCTAAGGACTAAGTGTGTATTTCAAGAGCTTAAAAAAATGCTTAGTGTTCTCTTGATCTCCTTCCACCCACTGACACAATTCCTGTGCCAAGTGTGACAGCTCTGAAACAGAATTTTGCCAGGGATGCTCTGCAGGGAGTCAGCAGAGAACTCAGTGCTCCCTTTTGGGGATCCTGTGGAAACAACCAGCAGAGTGAGTGCAGGAGGCACTTATCCCTCCCTGGTGAGCCTTTGGAGCCTTCCAAACATCATCAGTGCCCTGAAGCTGATGGACAAGGCATATGAGACCTTGAGTTTCCGGTATTTTCCCTTATGTTGCAGTGTCTTAAGTACAGATCATCCCCAACACAAAGACTTCTTTTCCTCCAACACAAAGATTTCTTCATCCCTCTGCTGATGGCTGTGCTTCTGTTACAGTAATTCTGAGTAATGTCAGGCATGGATGTAAAAGAATACCCCGTTTCCAGTGAGTACCAACAGGGCTTAGGGCTTTGCAGTGTTTCCTTTGATCTATCTTTAACTATAAATCACAACCTGGGTAATCCTGTAAACAAATTCTCCTTAATGTTGTATTTTTTAATTACATGAGTCATAAACACATTTTCCAACATCCTGGTGTCATGAGTGGTGGACATCACTCCTGATTATGTAGAGGCTACTGAATAAACCCAGCCAAGGAAAATGACCTTCTTCTATCATGAGTCCTCACATCATTCACTGTGTCTCTGGAAAAAGCCCTGTAGTGGCTTTAGAAAGATAAAGGTTTGGTTTTACTGAACTGGACGAATGAATGCCAGTATCACTCTAGAAAAAAAGATGCAATCTGATATGAGTATTTTGCCTTCAGTCCCTGACATTTCCTTCTGCACTGCCTACTCTGGGCATTCCTCTTCCATGCCTTGCTTTGTGTTCTGGAAATAAAAGCATTTCCCTTAAGCCAATAAAATGAAAAACACAGGACTTATCCTGGGAAATGTTAAGAAAAGCACAGTGTAGATCTATTTCTCATCTCCAAAGTAATCTTACTTCATACATCCTTTTACAAGTAATTTCCTCTTTCCTCTGCCTTCCTGTAACTCCTTTGTCTGCACGTACATAGAAGGTTTTCCCTGGGTATTTATATTTTTCATCAGAAGTGTATTTCTCCCTCAGACAAATAGAATTTATTCAAAACATGTCTCGCTAATCGTATCTTCTCTAGAAAAATGTATTTCAAAGGATCAACCATTTATTTCATCTTCTCAGCAAGAAGCATCATTGCCCTTCTTCCTGCCTAGTGCATCAGGAAGTGCCCCCCAGAATGACACCTTTGCAGGATGAATTTTGCATGGCTCCTACTTGCAAATGTGAATATCCATACAAATTCACATGGCTGGGTTTGAAGCCTTTTAAGCCTCTAAGCCTTAAACATAAGCAGGGAAATGAAGATCAAGGAGAGTTTCCGAGTGGCACAGTTCTGAGTCTGTTTCTAGTGCTTCCTACCCCTGAAACTGGACTTGAGATGCAATTAGAGATGGAGTTTAGTTCCAGGTCCAAGCCTGTCCATGGAAGTTCCTAGGTATTTATTCTGAGGTCAGACCCTGTGCTGCCTCACAGGTATAACTTGATGTCCGCAACTTCAGCTAGAATGCCATCAGATGGTTTTGTTTCCGTCAGGAAAGTGAAGTGGACAGGGTACCAGTAGTGATAAAAAAGGCCTAGAGTATTTGGGTGAGAGTTTGTTTTAGAAATAATTTAAAAAAAATTTTTTTTTTGCCTTATTAATCTAAATTACTCCTGAAACAAATTCAGAGAAAGTGGACATATTTCCAATAACCCATCATTATGTTTGCCCAATTGTGAATAAGCCACTATATATTAAAACAAAACAAAACAAAACAAAAAACATTTAAAAGGAGAACATTTGCATTATATAATAAGCATCATTTAAGGAGTTATAATATTCAAAATTTTATAAAAGTATGATTTTCTAAATTCCTGACAATGACAAAGAACAGTAATAACAGAAATCCTAAAAATACTTGCAAAATGGAATACTTGGAATACAATGGATTTTTTAGAGAATTTGTCATTTTATTATATTTCTTGCTTAAACTAGGTTATGAGCTGTTACTATTTGAGCAAGACCTGCCAGTGTACAGTCAGAAATGTCCATATCTGTTTCTTGTCTCTTGTATTTCCAGCAGACATCTGGTCAGCTGAATTCCAAGGCTTTTTCTGTATTTTGTTCCTTATCTCTTTCATATAAAATATAACTGGATATCCAGGTCTTCTTCAGACACTGATTCTCCACATTCAGTTTTGCTAAGTTACTTAAATCCTTGTCATCTTACAGATGTAATACTTCTGCAAATCTCAAGTAACTATATCAATATCCCTAAAAGATTCAAAACTGCAACTTTGGATCTGGGCACCTAAATTCCATCCAAATGCCTTTGTTATGCCTTTAAATGCATTCTGATGTCTAGTGACACAGAATATAGCATTTTTTTTTATCAGTGTAACATGTTCAGAATTTTCCCTTACAGTCAAGGTATAACCAAGACACTGGGTGAGCATCTCAGTTCTCACTTAGTTTCTGAGAAAGTTTCTGGAAATTCAGAATGGTCAGGATGAGAGAGTAAATTTACTCATCTATATTAGTTATGTTTAGACTTGCAGAGATTTTTCCTGTGGCCTTCATGTGATCTATGACTTTTGAATTTGTGACTTCTAACAAATTTTGCCTTTTCAGTCTGTACATTTATAATTTGCTGCAGTTCTGGGGGGCTGCTGGAGCTCACAGGGCACATTCCACGGTGCTCTCGGGCTGTGCTGTAACACACACGGGGCTGCTGTCACAGCCACGACTTGGACATGACAGAATTAAAGCCTTTCTTTCACATTTAATTTTTGGAGACCTTCTGGCTGTCTGCTGAGCAACCACAAGGTGCTACTGACTCCATCTAATCTCTGAGGGAAGCTTTCCATTAGGTTTGCTAGAAAGCCCTTAGTCCAGAGTAACCTGAGGTCTCTGTCTTTCTAAATGTTGCTGCTCCACAGTTGCAGCAAATAATTCCTGTTACAGCTTTACATTGTGATTTAAGCACTGAGTTTGCATGGCACAGTCCTTCTTTTTGCATATCAATGTATATGTTTTGCATATAATCTAGCACAGGAAAGCATTAGTGCAGTCCCTCAGTGACTCATTAAAATATTTTAATCAAGTTTTAGTGCACTTTTCATGCAAAGAATAACTGCACGATGCCATCTCATTAAAAACAAAACAAAATCAAAAACCAACAACGAAATCCCAAATAAAAAAAATGCTTTAAATAGGCTCCACATTTTTGAAAGAACAATCTATTGTACTCTCATTTAATTCAGGCACAACCAGCTATCTGGCCTGTTCTTGTGTTTAATAACACTACTGGGAATATTGCCATTGGCAACAATGAGGAAAAATAATACCTGGTTTAATTTATGCTTCAGCTTATAAAATAATAACTCAACAAGTTGCTTAACATGGTTTTGCTTAACCTGTTCATTTCTTTTCATACCTAAAATACAAGGACAAGAACACATAGGAAATTAACAAAAGACTGCAGTGCTTCTTTTTGTTCAGTACTAAAAACTAAATCCTTATGTAGGGGTATTATTAACTTGTCTAAATCATCATTTTGGAGGGATATGTTGCAGTCACGGACGTCAGGAAAGAAGCAGAATGACAGGATGGTAGCAAAGTATTCATGGTTTCTGTCAGCTCCGCTATGCACCACAGGGGATTTCTGCCATCTCACGATTTTAACCTTTCAACATCCCTATTAGAACCATGGGATCACAGAATCATATAATTGAGAATGATAGAATGGCTGAGAGAATGAGAGAATTATAGAATGGTTTGTGTTGGAAGGGGCCTCAAAGATCAACCAGTTCCAGCCTCCCTGCTGTGGTTCCACTATCCCAGGTTGCCCAGAGCTCCACCCAACCTGGCCTTGGACACTTCAAAGGATGGGGCAGCCACAGCTCCTCTGGGCAACCTGTGCCAGGGCCTCCTCACCCTCATAATAAAGGATTTCTTCCCAATATCCAATCTAACCATTTTCTCTGATAGTTTGAAGCCATTACTACTTGTCCTGTCACTATAAACTCTTGCAAAAAGCCCCTCTCCACCCTTTCTTGCAGCCCATTTTGGCACTGGAATTTTGGCACTGGCTTCCCTGGAGCTGTCTCTTCTGCGGGCTGAATGGTTCCAAGGTCTGCTGCCACAGCCCAGCAGAGGCTGGCATGAAAGTGTTCAATTCTGTGTTAATAACTTTGCAAAAGGTTTATTATCCATGAGCCAGCAGAGGGGAGTCACCATGCACTCTGATGGAAACAGCTCTGTCATTAGTAAGTCACTCTACGATTGACTCCTTTGTGTTTTCAGACAACTTGCTCTGCAGCCCTGTGGAAGCTGCACTGTACAATCTTCTGTCCATTTATCCACTGATAGCACGTTATTAAATGGAAACATTTTGCCCTTCTCCTGCCAAATCAGCACAGGGATACCGCTGAAGGAGCAGTAATTAATATTGCTGCTGGTTCTTCTCACTAGTCCCATTGTTTTGTTGTGAAACCCCTTAAGCTGACATTTCTCCATCAGAAGGCCCCAGGTGAGGAGGATGAGAATTTTCTCCATAAAAATTCCTTTTAAAACAAAATTAACTCTTTTTTTTTCCTTTTAAAGCAAAATTAACAGGTCTTACTGATTCAGTGGGCTTCTATTTTTGGTGCCCAGCTGGGAATACCTTTAGGGGAAAAGATGACTATAATTTACAACAAGAGTTTAGAGCAGGTCCCCTTGTGACATCAGAATGCAGACTCTCAAGGTTACTCATTACTTCTGGAAATCTTGTCCCATGTAAGTGCAACCCATTCAGAGGCGTGACTGTAAACAGCTCCCATTGCTCTGGACATTTGAAATCTATTTATCTGTCTCTGTATTAGATACAAACAGCATTTATTAGATGTATTTCCCAGTTATTAAAAAGATCACAAGTAAAAATATCGAAGTGTTGAGCCTCTGCAACACTTTTATTATTATTATTAACATTTATTATTCCATAATAAATACTCCCAACTTTTAGCCTTGTTTATTTTACGAGGCTTTGCTTTTAAGGGATTTTATTTTGTTCCAGTCTGCTTTCTGCTCACATCAAATTCAGAGTGGTCTTCCACTTATCTTTCCTACATCACTTACAGTCTTTTTTGAGTTTGAACAACATTATCAGAGAAGATATCGGTGTTCTGCTGAAACTAAAGGGATTTAACAGATACCACATTATTCAGAAGCTCCTGCTTGCCATTTGGGATAAATATCTGTATTTGAGGGAAGAATGTATCATATTATTCATGCCTGTGATTCTTCATCATATGGAGAAAGTTTTACTTCAAATAAAGAATCAGAAAGCAAAGCAGCAAGAGAGGGCCGAAAGAAAAAATGTACACAACAGCAAGAGAGATGGAGAGGAGAGGAAAAATGTCATGGGAAAAAATGAGACAGGACTGGAATTAAAGGCAATGATGTAGAAAAAAAAATCCTGACAGCTTTAATGGGTTGTCAAAGAAGATCTGCACAAGCTCCAAAACAAATGAAACAAAAAAAAGCAGAGCCATATAAATACACATAAAAAATGAAAATGGAGCATCGATTATTTCAGGATGCCAAAATTAAACTATTCTAGCTAATAAACTCAAATTGCTGTTTATGAAATGCTGCTTTAGTTTATGACATACGCAGCCTGCATTGGTTCTTAAGATTAACCTGCATCAAAATCTCCAGTCTGTTTCTCCTGGAAAATTCCCTCAGCTTCCATGGTTTCTGATGCTAAGAAACCATAATGTTATGGTTTCCATCATCCTTGATTCAATCAAATTCATTATTTACTTGGTTTAACTAGACTGCATACAATTAATGTTTGTGCATGTGAGTGGCTTCTTCCTGGGCTGGTAAACAGGAGGAACAATTTTCCTTAATATTTTCAGTTTAATCAATATATTTACAATAGCAAAGGAGAATATTTCAGAAATGAAAAGTGCAAATCATGCACTGAGGACTCTGCTGTGGTCCCTAAACCCTGACCTACATCACGATGTTGTGACTCCTTCAAAGGAATGTGGGATCAGTTGGGTGTTCTGATACTCCATTTCATCTCCAGGCACATCAGGAGAAATATGCTTGTTTCTTTACCAAAAAGGAGAATGGAAAATGTTAGCTTTTATGTGCCTCTATGGTACAGAATAAACAACCCCAAGTGAGTTTAAATTAGCAGATGTTATTTGTGACTAGTGAAAAAATAACCTTTCATTACCTTTCTAGAAAAATGTAGCCTTAAAAAACATGATCAAATAAATAATAAAATCAATGATTTTAAATAAAATAAATCATTTAAGTGGGAATTAATGCATATGCTAAATGACTGATGTCACCATAAAAATCTTTCATTGTTACCCCTGTATGTATATTTGTACTCATACAGACATAATATTGAGAAGAAGTGTATAGTAGAGAAGCTGTTTTTCCACAGTAATTGTCAACCATGAAAAGTGCTAAAAATACAGCTATAAAAAGCAATCTGTTTCTCTGAGTTCTGTTTCCTTTCCTGCCATTTTTTTTAAAATAATGTCTTTTAATGGAAACAAGGTTTTCTCTCTTTTTCTCATGAGTTAATCTACTCCTACAGCTCCTTCACTGTCTTTGGTTGCAATCCCTGGTATTTCTGCACCCATAAATTGTGTGGGATAATGGCAGGAATATTGAAGGTTCTTCAGGGGTTCCATTTCCAAACTAAGATCCAAATGTTACCACATAATTCTATTTCTTCCATAAACCTCCTCTTAAACCTAACATTGACACATCTCTTTAAGGCTATTTTTCAATTAATGGAAATCATAGAAATTGACTTATTATTTTAGTACCTGGACAGAAGGGATGGAAAACTAATAAAGTGATGGAGAAAAGAAATTGTAACCCTATGATCTCCATTTTCTTCCTTTTCCTGTTGCCATCTTTCGCAATTCTCCTGCAATTACTGCCCCAAATTTTAGTGCTCTTTGTTTGCAATCCACAGAAGTTTTTTTTCTTAGAAAAATAGGTCATATTCTTATTTATTATAATTTTGATTTGTTTAATATCTCTAACTCAAATCCTTCAATTCATATTTACATTATTTGTCAATGATGATTCCTCCTTATACCTTGCATACTTCTGTTTTAATTGGTATCTAAATTCTTAATTTGAAAAATCTTACCTAATACAAGAACTACTCAAGAAAGAGAGATTTTGGTTTCCATCAGCTACTCAACTTGTTTTTGTCTAGAGAGTTCAGCACAGTGTAAGAGCCATGCATGAAATACTTGCTGAAGTCAATATTTGTGTTTCTGGGACTGGAATTTCACCAAAGGAGTTAAAATTGCTACTGGGAGAGGATTATGCATTCTGGAATGTTTTTCATTTTCACTTCTTTTTTACACAACATTATTCTTTTTGTTCATTTTGGAAATATCCTCTATAACACAAGGGACAAGCCCCAGCATTTCTGTAGATGTAGAACCCACTAAGATCACAAAAATACCTGAAGAGGATATGACTATTATTCAGAAATCAGACTCTATTATTAACTTGCACTATTGTTATTCTGCATTGAGAATGTACCAGAAAGTAGCCAGATTTTTCCTACCAGGCTTTCTGCCTTCATTCTTTAGGAGGTGTGCAGTCAGTATTATGGTTTTTACCATTACCCATCTGAAAAATAGTGTGCAACTCTCCTGTTCTCTTTAGGCTTCTTTAGGAGCCCCAAAAGATCTTACAGCAGATCATTATTATTATTATTATTATTATTATTATTATTATTATTATTATATAGAAACCAGAAGATGAAGCCTTAGCCCTGAATGCTCCTGATCTAAAAGAAGACCTCAGAGATAAACATGTCAAATATTAGAAATGTCTTCTGTAACAAGTCAGGCATGTGAACAAATCACAATTAGATGGAAAAGGTCTGAGACTCTCAAGTAGGGACTGTTACTATGTATTTGTAATATTCCTGGAAAATTATAGCCCATCTCTTTGGTGATATTAAAAGTAAACATTAAATAAATGCCACCAATGCTGTTGCTATTAGGTTTTGGAGAAAGTAATGCCACTGTGAAAGGGATGCAGTCACTCTACAGCACATTCTTGCTTATTACTGTTGTTGGGAAAAACAAATCCAAAAAGACTACGACAAACACATTTTAAACCAATACTTTTCTCTCCTGCCAACTGGTAACAACTAGTTGGTGTTCAGTTTCATGGCAATGCACAGAGTCATGGCTGTGCTTTTTGTGCAAATAAAAACCACAAGCGAGTTGTTTACCTGTTTGGATGGAGGCAGCTAAATGCCTGGATCAGCTGGCACACAATGCGTGTCTAAATCTGCTTTCCAATATTTCCTCTAGCACAGGAGGCAGAAAGTTCTTCTCAGTACAAGCCAGAACTTAGACTGGTAGCTTGTTATTGGACAGGTGCCATTGATAAATGAATTATTGCTCTGGCACAGTTGGGGCAAGGGTGTTGTTTGCATATTTTCCATAAAAACCAATTATAAATTCTTTATAGATGTGATCATTACTGGGTGATTATTCTAGACCAGCAATTTATACTCTCCAAACTGTCTGGGAACTGCTTTCTCTATGTTGGGTCACTGAACTGTGTTATTTTTGGTCAAGGTCACACAGCACTTTTGCTATTCCTTGATTTATTGAAGCTTAATTGCAACTATGGGAAATATCCTTAAAAATATTCAACACTGATGCATCCAAATGCCACCACAACAACAGCAGCAGTTTAGTCATCACCATTCTGGGATCATATTCCTCACAAAGAGGGGGAAGAAGCAGAATGGGACATTGAGAGGACAGACTTCAATTGCACAAAGAATCTAGATCAATTCTTGCTTAAAAGCCTGCCATTGTGTGGAGTTTTATACACACAAACTTCAAACTCAAATGTTTGAAGGGGAAAAAATTGTCAGTAAATTAGAGTTTCAAAAGAAAATTTTAAAACAAAAAAATCCTTATTGAAAAGTACCAGAAAACTGTAGAAATAGGTTTGGAGGGGACTTCAACAGGTTAAATAGATCTCTTGCCTGTCCTGGCACAGTTTTAGCTGTGAATTAAAGTACAGGTAGTGACAGGTGCCAGGAGCTTTCCAGCCTGGTCTGGGTCAAATACGAAGAAATACAATTCTGTAGCTCTAGCCAAAAGACTGGATTGACAAAAAATGACCACGTAAAACTGAAACTGCTGAGTAAGTCTCTAGAGTGACAGCAACTACAAGAGGTGGGCAGGTCACTGAAATGGTCACAGAGCCCTTTATTTATCATCAGTGTAAATAAAAACAAACAGGCAAGGACTAACAATGGCAAAATGTTTCTGGAAAGCCAGTGGGTTTGTGTTCAGCAAGAGGCCAAAGCCTTGAGCTGTAATTCATCCCTTTGCAAAAATGCAGATGTTGCAGTGTTTTGGAAAAACAAATCATTAATGCCACATGTGGATGCAGGAGCTGAGTTACAGAGGTAAAACGAGTTGTTTGCATTCATTTTGCCAGTTCATTTGAAAGGCAAATAGAGACTCATCTCCTGAATATGCCAGCCTGAACATCAGAGAGAGCAGGTCCATTCACTCCCAGGAGCTCGGGCTCCCTTTTCAGTATATTAGACCTAATTCTGCACGAGTTAGTGTAACAAAGGGGGTCCCTAATTAATAGGAGGCTGGACAGAGCAGTCAACACATCGAGCCAATGTGGTTATCATGTCGCTCTCTCTTTATTGTTTAGAGCAGTGACTTTTATACATTCACAACCTAGTTGACATTACAGGTCACACAAAGTATGCAAACAATCCTGTTCTTAAGGTGGTTAAAGTAGCAGAGCCACAATTCTGCATATCAAACCTCATTATTGCCCAGAACACCTTAATGTCAGAAGCAAATTTTTACTGCGCCACAACTGGGAAATTTTCCTGTGTCACAGAGGCCAACAGGACTTAGGGCTCAGTCTGGAATTGCTCACCCTCCAATAAATCATGTCTCCACTCCTGCAACAAGTTAGTAGCTGGTGAAGCAGCCAGGTGCCTATCACATGGAATGGATTAAGAACTCAGAAAGAATCTGGTTCGTTGTCCTCAGATTTGGTGTTGATGTCAGTCCCTGCAACAGCCCTGGTACCTCTGCTAAATTGACGTGAAACCTTCACACACAGGAAAGGCAGCTCAAATCTGCTGAATTGTTACTGCAATAATGCAAGAAAATGAGACATCTTTTTTGTTGTTACCAGTTAAATGGTTTACAATGCAAAAATAAAGTGTAATGACTGCTTTATTAAGAAAAGGAAGTTAAGATAAGAAAACACAGCTGTAGTATCCACACTAAGGGGCAATACTGGAAAAGAAAAAGCTGCTGACTATTAAAATCCTCTAGCCTTACATTTTCCCTATACCTGACAATATGTGAAGTGTGATGTATAAACACTTTTCTAAATAAAAAAGTAAGGAGCAGTTTCCATGGAGACATCATGTGTTCCCTTGGGGCTTGAGGAAACACAGTTAGCCCACAGGATGGCTTTCAAACACTTCAGTTTGAACCTGTTGGAGTTTCAGAAGTGTAGTGATCTGGTGAAATAATTCTTCCTGCTGTCTGCTTTTTTTCAGCCAATACATATCACTGTGTGTCCAAAAGTAATGATTATGGAGGAATAGCTGTCATTTGGATATTTTAAATCGAATTTATAGAAGGGCAATCTTCAGCTTTGACTTTTTATCACTAGATTGAAAAATACCAGTTAGTGCAGAAATCTCTTTTTTTTCCCCTTCAAGCCTTTCTGATTTTGCAACAACAAAACTTAATTTTTCTTGCACCGTAAACGGCTTTGAATAAAGACATCTGCTTTTATTTAAACTTTCAGTGAAGGAAACAGTGCTTCTTCTTGGCTATTATCCCAAGTCAGATCTCATTAGGAAAGAGTAATCAACGGTTTGTGGAGAGGAGTGTGTTTCATCAGATAAATACTCTGCTTCTGATTTGACACTACTCTCTGCTTGATTATACAGACTGAAGCTGAATTCGGAATTTCTGAAGCCTTCTGTACCCTCTATCTATGCACCTTGCTTTCATTAAGGGGTGAAGGGAAATAATTCTTATAACTTTTTAACCTCCATCCCTGGGTTGAGGTGTGGATCTAACAGCATGTTATTATTAGCAAGGTCTTCGGAAAGGATCTACGCTTCCAAAGAGAAACCTCAAGGGATTAATCACTCAGGCTAAAAGCAGCTATGTGCTTTTAACACTCCAGATTAAATGAGCTGTGCCTGATTGTCAGATCTACCTAAAGTCCTTGTATTTCTGATAATTTACACCTTCCTTTAATCGTCTGAGTCTGCTTCTCAAAGGAAGCCAATTAGCTTCAATACATCTTTGCATATCATTGCATATAAATAAAAGAAACCCTTCTTTCTTGATAGATTTTCACTGTAATGGCAACTCTACTTCATTTTCTTTTCTTTAAAACAGGCTCTGAATACACAAAGAGCAGGTCTCCAGAAATAATTCTAATTAGGACAAACGCAGATAAACTTTCTATTTGCACTTCACAAAAAATGTCGTGTTACAAAAGGTTTTGAGATCCTGCGCAGGAAAAACAGCCCTGATTTTACTACAATTAACTGTGAAGTGCAAATAGGATCTCAGAAGATGATTAGCAATGATGCCACACATTCTTTTGTTTAACACTAATGATTATTATAAAAACCAGAAACTAATTCACCACACACATTTAGAGCATTAGAGTGTCTGTTACTTAATGATCAAACAGTCTGTCCTTGCTGCTGTGACTAACCCACAAACAGCACTGAAGTGCAGCTTTCAGTGCTGACAGTCACAACCACGCCAAAATCTGAAATTTAAACATTATTCTGCTTACTAGCAGGAGCTGCAGAAAGTTTCAGTATGGTATCAAATAGGTAATAAGCAGCTCAGGAAGGCAGAAGAATTGAGGTTTATGAAAAATTCAGTAAAGAGTAAAAATACACAATGTTATGATCACTACTTTCTTCTTGCCTGTCCACATCAGACACACACAGGAAGTCAGAGATCAAATATTTTTCTGTTTGACAGGAAAGACCTGATCAAAACAAACTTTCTCAATGAAAGCCAAGTGCCTGGACACCAGAGCTGTAAACCAGAACATTAACCATCAATAATAGCATAGTGTTTCTTGAAATACAATTCATGTAAGTTATTAAACAGATCTGCTGGAACAGAACTGTGACTTTAATATTGTGAGCAGCAATTTGGATATTCTCTCTAATGGATGTGTACATCGACATTTGTACCAAGATAAATTATACCCAGAATTTTAAAATACCCACTTTCATCTCTTAGCACTTAGGCAGGAGAGCTCTCTTCCTCCTTAGTCTGTTGAACTTTTTTTGTTTTACTTCATTGGTGAGTTCAAATTTTAAATGTATAATTAAAATTCTTTTACACGTTTACAATTTTCTGACATTTGAACATGTTCTTCATAAACCCAGAAAACTTTCTGATCATTTTAGAGTGTGAACAAAAAGGCAATTTCAAATCCTTTTTAAGGTGTATCTAAAAAGTTTTCAGACCTACTCATCAATGAAAACAGCAGAGATGAAGAGTGTCAGATAATTTAAAAGTGTATTTGAGGTGTTCATATCTTATTTTCATGTGTCTAAGTCTATTAAATCATCGATCCCAAATTTACAGCTGGGAAATTTTGAAAAGGCAATTTGTGACTCCAAACAGAAATAGTGTGCAAAGAAAATAGTGTGCAACTATATAAAGCAAGCATTAAACATAATTAATTTCACAAAACAACATCCTGATTGAAGTGAAATGAACCCCAAAACCTGCAAACTGTAGTGGGAATTAATTTTTGAGCATAGCCCAGTCCTTACAATATGGTAATAGTAACCAAATAAATCACATTCCTTTTTAACCTATGACTGCACATCACCTATCAAATGTCCTCCTTGTTAATAAATCAAGTGCACAATAGTTCTTGACTTTTTAATCATCCTGGGATTCTTTTAACTTACTCTTTCAGTAGGATCATATCAAGTTTTGTAGATACAACCTAAATTTCAAGGATTTTTGAATCATGAGTGGTAGGAAAACCTGGTTTATGTATGAGCAAAAACATGTACAACTAACAATTCTTTCAAAGAATAGACAAAGTTGAGCGGCAAGAATTCAGTTTTTTCCTCTTCTACACACTGAGTAATAACCACAGATCTTGAGCAGCATGATCAAGATCTAAGCAAAAAAATCTCATGCAGCACAGAATGTCTACACGTAATTAAATCTGCCATCCATCAGGCCTCTCACTCTCCTGCAATGCTATAGACACACATTTTATCCCTTTCCCACAAAATTTCGTCCCAGAATCTCAGCCTAGAACAGAAGCACTAATAACAGTCTGAACAAACTGCAAAACAAGATTGGGTATGAACATTTCTTCAGTTCTATTTATTTTCACATTTTCAGGCAAGTGAAAACTCAGAATAGATCTTAGAACAGAACAAGCCATAGTTTTGACTGACAGTCTTTAGAATTAGAAATAAAATTATATTCTGTCGTAAAAGATACCTGCTTTTTAACTGCCACTAAAGAAAGTTTAAAAACAGAAAAATTTATTGACTCTATACTCAAAAAACCAAATTATAGGTTATGAAATAATTCTAACCACCTCCAGCCCCTCATTCCTTTTTTCCCTTTTGGCTTATTTTTTTTTTTTTTTTATGGTCTGAGTTTTGTTAAACATCACAGCAAGGCATCTTCTACCAGAGAAACTACATCACGATAATTCAAGGGTTGAATTTTGAGCCTTGTGGATTACACTGTGAAACTCTGAAATTATGCTTTGGCCACATGGCAAAACCTTTTTGAAGCACAGCAAATGCACAGGTCAGAAAAACTTTGCAGCAGGGTAGAAATCGTGTGGTTTTCATTTTTTCCTTGAAACAGGTACTGGTGGTGTAGTGATAAGAATTAGAACTCTACTGAAAACAAATACTATATTCTAAAGAGTGAAGGCATCTCAGCCATTGTACCTAAGATTGACTTGCTAGCCCAGAGCTTTTTAACAATACTGCTTCACATGCACAAATTGCAGTTCTGGTAAATACTTTTCTATATTTCATTGAATTCCTCTGCTTCAAATGAAATGCATTGGAGAAAGTTGTGATCTCAGCTATCTCTTTTGTGTGATGTCAAGGTACTAGATTTCAGCAATACACTGGCTGTCTTCAGAGAAAAGTAAAAAGGCTTGTCTTTATTTTGCTCCTGTTGTGTTCTTATAGAAAACACTGTAACAATCTATTCAGATTTACTGACTGCAAGAGAACCATGTAATCATCATTAGGTTGCTGTCCTCTAAACAGTGTTATAATATTTGGTATAAAACACAAAATACTTGTATAAGAGAACCAAGGAGAGCAGAGAGAGAGAGAGCGCTTTGTGCTTTCCCAGTGTGTTTGTTGATTTTACAGTGATGACAATTGAAGTTCTATACAAGCATTGAAGGAATTCACACAGGGAGTCATAGTGAGAAAGCTCTCATTTTTCCATATCACACAGGCATTTTGATGAATCACTAGGGATTTCATCCAAAGCATCCTTTACTCTTTCAAACATGGACCTTCCTTCTGCACCTAGCCCAGCCAAACAAGGAACAGCAAGACACAGTTTTGCTTGGTGTGAGGCGAAGATGTGTGAGTTAAACACCTCCAGACAGCTCTCAACCCTGTCTGAGAAAGGGGATTCTCCCAGCTCAGGGGAGTCCTCGGAGGATACAACACTGGCAGGGAAAATCTCACGGCAGTTGTTTCTCACCCTCCCAGTATAGTAAGAATTTAAGAACAGAGTGAAGGGTTTGGAGACAGAATCACAGCAAACACTGACAGCTCTCCCCAGATCGACTCTTTGTGGGCTGTGGTTAAGGATACCCTTAATTCCAGCTCATGCCAACCAGGTGCTGCTGCTTTTAGTCTACAAAAAAGGCCCTGGGTTCTCCTTAGAAAATGTAACACAGATAATCTCAAAGCCCACTTCCTTTTCTTCCAGTCTAAGCTGTCTCAAGCTCTGCCACAGATGAAGTACTTACATATACGATTAGGCCTTTCTATCTCAACACAAATTCCTTTGTGCTTAATACTTCCCTTGCAAGTCCTATTGCCATTCTCTCAGTGTGATTGTGCAGTTCTTGAAATCTGCACCTCAAAGAGTCATTTCGCCCTATCTACCTTTTCACGCTGCTAAATTAAAATGTTTCAGTCCCTCATCTGCAATTTAACCATATCCATACCATTTTAAAGGAGAAGAATTCCATGTCCCCCCTACATCAGTATGTATTCCCTAATCCCTGCTGATATTTTAGAAATTATTCTCTCCCAGGCTGTTGGAATGTGAAAGAAAAGCACAGTTCTCATCAACTATCTATGCAGCAAATATTAACATTGTTACCCTCCACACATCCATTTTGCTTTCAAACAAGAGACAGCAAGACTCTATCTTGGTACTGCAATATTATTCATACTCCAATTATTTGTTTCAATTTAATGTAAAGTGCCCAAAAATAATTTTTGGCTTGGATACTGAGATTTCATGAAGTTAAATTACCATTTTCTTTAGCTAAAGAGCGAAGAATGACTCCTTTTCATTCTTCCATGTCAAGGCCATGGTTCTAGAAGAAGAACACACAAAGAGCCCAATTTTTCTAGCATAGAGTAAATCAGGTCAGCAGGTTCCTCAACAGATTCAGCCATATAGGCTGGAATGTAATACAGGGGTGACTTTCCCTCTGTCAGACAAAATTCCATTCTTTGACAAGGATTTCAGCGAGCCCCATGTCTGGGGCTGGACAGCCCTCTCTCTTCACCTGTTCCCTACAGGAAGGGTTGCTCAAGCCATGGAGATTATGTACACGAGGAGGTTGCCCTCATCCCTGCCCAGAGTTCTCCTTGAACATCATGGCAGAGGATGAGGAGCCCAGTGAAACTGCCAAGCCACGCTTGGCCTCTTCTGCTTGTGGAAGAAGGCAACAGGCAAGGGCACAGCAAACAGGCAAACTGAGCATAACTAGCAGAAAACAAAACAAAAAACCCCAAACCTCAAGATCCCCATGAGCCAGTGTAAAGCTAACCAGGCTGCCTGGGCATCATTTTCTAATTTAAAGTGTTTGGTTCAAATCCATGCTTATGACATCACTTTCGCTCCTGAAAATGAATTTCCTCACTGAGTTAACAAATTGAGGTAAACTGATATTTTTATTATTATTATTATTATTAAGTCAAACACCATCTTTTAAAACTAAACATAGAGAATCTACATCAAATAACTCTTGTACCCCAAAAGAACATGAACAAGATCTCATGAGTAATGAAATGGCCTAAAGCAACCAGATAAAGGATGCATGAAAAATTCATTGCTTCCCTCAAATATGTTGCAAATTTTATTTGTCTCTACAGATCTTTCACAGAGAAAATTTATTCCCCACAGTAATATTTTTTCCCCATCAGAAGTTATCAATTGCATTTAAGTGCCTCATGTAATGGATAGTCCATTGTTTTCCATGAGAAGGTGCTTCACAGTGTAATAGCTGAAGATCCAGAAAACACGTCCAACTTAAAAATGCTCTTTACTTGGTGCCTGCTTGTATAACCCATTAATTATCCTTTCCTGAAATTTAATCCTCAGGTGAACTTATATGTGTCCTCAGTCCTGTTAGAGGCTTAAAACAAACCTTTAAAAGGTGACAGGAGATGACAGGCAACATATTTCTTCTCACAGAGAAATATTGTATGAATTACTAATCTGACCCAGAAAATATCATAATCAAAGCCTACCAGGGGCCCCTTGAGCACTGTTAGTGCATAATTCCACCCTCTGAACCTTGAAAAGCATAGGGAATTAATTTTGGAAGGAGCAGAGCAATAAAGCCAAAGTGTATGTCACTGGTAGAAAGTTTAAAGAAGTGCTGTAACACCTACTATGGTGTTATTTATATATATGAATGTATTTTAAACTATTCCTCTATTATAATTTCTTAAAAAAAAAAAAAAAAAAAAAAAAAAAGGAGGGGGAGGAGAATGATACTTACAATCGTTTAAAAACACTATTGAGCAATTCCATACTTGGAGGAATAAGAAAGCAAGTGTACCAGCAGAATGAAAAAATTATTTATTCATTACAGAATCTTTCCCTCAGAATGAACCAAGCAGTTACAGCCACCAAAATGAGAGACATAAAGAGGATTTTAGCTTTATTAGTGCTGAATAGATTAAAACTGTGGACCTCCTCAGGGGTGGAAACTTCCACATCATGGCTTTGAGTGAGTGAATATCTAAGAAAAGAGATAACCAAAGATTTCAGCTGAAACATGTTCAGCAGCTGTAGCAAAGTTTCCTCTACATCTGTCTTCTACAAAAGTGAAATGCTGATAGGAGTTGCTGCTGTATTCCTCTTGCTGCCTGAAAAAAACCCCAAAAGTTGGTTTTGATTACTATCTTTCTTAAATTACCAGAGAAATTAGCTAAACTAATCCTGAGTTTTTGATCTTGCTCAGTTCTTAGCACAGTAGTTCCTCTAACACAGGACAACAAAAACTATATAAAGTTCTAGTAATCAGATAGATATCCAGGTCAGTAACAGAGAGCAAAGGGAGGATACTATATTCTGCATCCTGCAATGCTTGACAGGTTTTCAGAACATGTAATAAATTAAATATTTCATCGACTGCCTAAATGCAGGACATAATCTCTGTAGCACCTTGGGTGGATAGTAACAAGTAAAACAAACAAAAAAGAAAGCTTCTACCCACTTCTCTCAGAATATTGCCGCTGTCACACCTGACCTGTATCAGTTTCCAGCAGGGCTGGGGATGCCTTGCAATGCATTTGCTCAAAGCACACACGAGTTCCCAGCTGCCTGCTCATCCGCACAGGAACATCCAGGATCATGGACAACACTGAGAAAACCCCCGCCAAAGAAACGTGTTTACACTACATCTCATCTGACAGAGTCATGTAAGGCCAATCTCTTATCCCAGCAGGCCTGAGGTCTACAAAATTGTCGAAAGCTCTAATGAAATGCAGAACCTCTGCTGGTTTCTCCTGCTCCCATGGGGCACACACACACACAGCACAGCACAGGACCCCTAGGCAGGCTCAGTCTGATGTACGTTATCATTGTTTACACTGCAGATATAGCATTAATTATTTACACTACGTATTTAGTCAGGTACGCATTCTCTCATCTTTAAAATAAGATTCCCATTGCGTTGATTTCTCACTGTTTCCATCCACATGCTCCCTCACAAGGTGATTTCGAAAAGCAGATTTTGCTCTGTAAGCCCAGCAACAAAAGTCAGGGCTGTGTATGAACAAGCCTGAAGCCCTCATTGTCCAGAGGATGGAAAGATCTTATGAGCCTCTAAGTGGATAAAACACAAACTAGAGGAGAAAACACCAAAGCAGTGAGCAGTTTTGAGCCAGCCAAAACTTGGACCCTTCAGTTCATATTGCCTTGATATGAAACTTTTCAACGTGCATATCTAAATCATCCCAATATTCCATACAGTTTTGATCTGGAATGTCTTCAGAGGGTGCACTCAGATAATCCTTATTATAATGGTCTCTTAGCACTTCATGACCCTTTATAGGGTCATTTTCTAAGTAGTTTCACTGAGGGGAAGGGGCTCAAAGGTACATGAACAGGAGACTACAAGTACCTCACTGTCTTCCTGAAAGTGTTTTTATCCATTGTGGTTCAGAGCTGCAGCATTAAAATCTGCAGCACACCAGGAGTGCAGCATTCACCTGGGCATAGCTCTCATTCCCTTGTTCTCATCAGTTTACCATTAATGGTACCAGAAACCTTTGGAAGACAGGACACATGAATAAATGGGGCTGTTTTATGGGTATTATTAATTTACTTGCTGCAGGCTGTCATCAATGTTTTTATTGCTTGCCTTGCTCAAGAATGCTCTGTGCAAACTAAGGGGCTGATCCTGGAAGGTGCTGGATGGTCCTGACATCACAAAAGTGCCAGGATCCAGTCTGATCACAGTGAGAATATGTGTTACAAAATGTTTGTTCAGCTGGCACAAAAAAAACCCAAACCAAACCAAACCAACCAAACAAACAAAAAAACAAAAAAACCCACAAAGTTTAGCGTCTTTTAAGATAATTTTATAAAATTTATTTATTTTATGATATTTATTTCTGACACAGAAGTCTATATCCTGTAGGAAGAGAAAGCCAGCCTATATAAGACACCTGAACATTCCTGGCACACAGTTCCTGTGAACACTTCCCTCCCCAGGCCTTGCACAACCTCTTTTTTTCTGACAGATACTGCTGTTCGCCAGAGTTATTTCTAAAAGATGAAAACTGTGTTTGGAGTTCCAGTCACAGACACCGATTTCCAAAACACAAAGCTTCTGGAAGAGTTTTGTCTACAACTAACTTTCAACCATGTTATGAGATTTATTCCCCGAGATCTTTCTGACATAAAGGGAATTTCATTTTAAAGGAATCCATAGCAGGTTATGTGTGGACAGAGGCAACACAGGAACAAATGCAAATTAAACATTCAGAGGTATATTCCTGGCAGAGGTTTTGGAATTCTAATATAACTCTCACTTCTGGCACATTCAGACAGGGGCAAAAAACACCGAGGCGAAAATCATTGCTATTGATTGCAACAGGTTCAGTAGTACTTGTAAGGCTGAATATCCGAGCATCTTTATAGCCTCCAAAATATCGAGAGGTCATATGAATTCCAGTAGTTATGTAAAGCATTCTTTAAATTTGGAATCAAGATCATCTGGGCACTTATGCCTAGATCTGGGGTGTCTGATATAAATTAGACTGAGTACAAGAAGTATTCCAGAGGAATTGGCTGAGGTTGGCTTCATTATCTAACCATGAGCACTTTTGGAGAGCATTTTATTATTTCAGATATCACTTTTCTCAGTCACTTCAGCTACTCCTGCAACTCTGGTGGACTCAGCCCACGCCTGGAAGAGGTTTGCAACCCCAGCTACAGCTGCCTCAGGCCTCGCAGGCGAGTGTGGAAAAAACCCTCAGTGTTCTCTGAAGGTGCCCAGGCTCAAACTCCCCAGAGACCGTCTGTCACACCTCCTAATCACAGCTGTCACCTTCCATCTGATCCCAGGAAGGTCTCTAAAAGCCACTATTTGTTAACTTTTCTGCAAAATACTCAGAAACCGCATTGAACCTCAGACCTTGTTTCCTGCACTCAATTTCAAATTCAATTTCCCTTAGCTTTGCCCAGATGGACACCTGCAGAAACATAGCTGTACCCAAGCTTTTCCACCCACAGCCTCTGGGAAAAAAAAAAAAAGGCTCACATTCTCTTACTATCACTTTCAGTGATCAGCTAATTGATTTTTAGGAGCGGCTCTCCCGATAGCAATCTGCTACCAATCTCTTTTAGGGCATCTGAGAAACCCAGCATGCTGAACAGTTACGTAATTTAATTACCTGTTTTCTGCAACACTGAGCCAAGCTCAGGCAGATGCAACACCACTGCCCTCTTTCCTCTGGCCACCCACAAAACAACACCCTGATCAGTTTTTCAGTGCTTGCAGCAGCACATCTGCCCTTGTATCCATCCCCCCAGAAGACCTCATACAAGCAGAACAGTTTGTCAGTGACACCAACCTCCACACTGGTTGTGTTTTGTACAGGTTCCTGCTAAGCCACCGTGAAGTTCTCAGCATTTGACATAAAATTTGCCAACCCGCATCTCCTCCTTGTGAGATAACATGAAAACAAATGTGTGCAGTGTCTCAGAGCCCCGCAGTCAGGGATGCAGGTGAATGTTGGGGAAGTCAGCTGGAAAAGTGGTTTTGAGGAAAAAAGCCCATGGGAAGAAGCTTGTTAGCTCACAGTTTTCATTTCCCTCAATCGACACGTCCTTTGGTTTTTTCCCCTTCTCTCACCAGAGCAGAGATAACAGCACAGTTGTGCAGGGAGAGACAAGGAATTAACAGTTCTGAAAATGCTGAGATCATCATCCAGAATTGCAGAAGATTATTCTGTGATATCTCAATCTTCAGCAAAAGCTCATTACTGAGAACATACTTGCTAATCATCTTTGAGAGAGAATATAAAGAGTGGGGTAAATCACTGTAGCCACTAAAGAAGTTGGTGTGAACTATGCATTTCTAACATTTTTTCAGTGAACAAAAGCCAGCCAGCATAAAAAGCTAAATAATCGCTACATTATCAATAGTTTATGAAAATAATCCCATTATGTAATGTTCTATTACTTTCAGCAGATGAATTTTTAAATGGGAAATCTTTTCTCGCGCCCCTGCCACAAATGCAGTTATTCTTTTGTGCCCAGAGGCAGCTTATCTCAAAGGATCTACACAGGCAGAGACTAACACACACAGGCACATGCTCATTGGTTTTTCACAGAACCCTTTAATTTTGGCCTCTTCCCTCTGTTGCTCTCAATAAAAGTAGAATGCAGCCTCCAATCATTTCAATTTTTCTGTTTATGGCAAATATGAGCTTCCGTGTGTACTCTCCAATTACTTCATACATCCTCTTTGGCAGTAAAATGAGTTGAAGCAAACTCTTCAGTATAAACTGTGTAGCTGGGTTTGGGTTTCATGCTGAAAAACAATGCACAGAAAGAAGGTTTATGAAGATATGAGGATATGAATACTGTGGGGTCTGATGGAGCTGTCAAGAATTTCAGAGATGAAGACACTCATCTGTAATTTTTATACAACTGCTCTGACCACACCTTGGCCTGAAAGTTATTGATTTTGTGCCCCAAAATCTGTGAATTTCTAACTCAAATATTTGGTCAGACTCTGTTTTCACTGCCCCTCTGACTCTGACATCCCTGGTAGTTTCTGCACCAGGATTTTTACAGCTAGCAGCATTTCTGCTACTTAACTTGAATAACCTCCTCTGTCTTGTTTTATTATATACACTTAAAAGACCCCAAAAAACCACCATAATTTATGAAAGTGTCGAGAACAGCTAGAACAGGAAAATGCTAACTCCATTCCTGTTCTCGCTGGTGAACAGAACTTAAGACATTAATTTCTGCCTCTTAGGTGAAAGTTATTAAGAACATTTCTAACTTTTTAAATTTATACCAATTTCAATTTATTTTATTTGTGAATCTTAGTGCATTTCTTCTGTTCAGGTTTTTTTTTTGTGGCAGAAATGAACGAACACTGGTGGAATCTAGTGGTGATGGAAGGCATACTAACTGCAGTTGATACTAGAAATAGTACAGGGAAGCAAAGGCAGTGACAGGTTTATGCCAGATGAAAAAACACAGTGATTTGGTAATATATCTCAAGATACAGGCCATATATATATATATGAGATAGCAGTTTATTCATCTCACTGTGTTTTAATTTTCCCATTTACATCATTCAATCTACCACTTCAAGTTCAGTAGTGTGATCAGGCAATAGAAATTCTGGTTAATGGTAGAAAAAGGTTTTACAGACTGTTTATAGAGCTTCTTTGCAGGGACCAGATGCACCAGATTGTACCAGATAGTCAAACACAGAATCATCTCCCAATGTAGGAATTCTCAATGCCTGATGCTTCCATTCAACTGCAGGTTATCTTGCAAAATGAGAACAGTCACACCATTGCTCAGAAAAATTAATGAATGTGACACACAGAACTTGCTCAGCAGCTACCAAATTATTCTGGAACTTGTTACTAAAAAAAATCAAGGCACTGCTGAACCTCGTGATGCTAGTCATGAATCTTTCCAAAGTTAAAAGTAGAGAAATAGAAGATGAAAAAGCAAAATTAAAAGGAGGGAAATCAGGGATGCTTATCACTTGCTGACTTGTTTTTAAAACACCACAGAAGTTTTTGGCTACAACACAGCAGTAACACCACTACAGTCTTAAGGGACATAAATACAGATAATTACATAAATTTGCTGTTGCCATAAATTGAATGGAAAAAAACCAAAACCTTGATGCAGGAAGGAATTATAACTTGATTTATCAGGATTAATTTAAATAAAAGTAGGAGTAGAGTTTAATGCTGCTGTGGAATAGTTCTCTTAAAAGCTCACAGAAAAAATATTCTATTATGAAGAGACTGTGGAGTTTATGTGGGAGGGAAATTGAATTAGGCAAGTCACTTGTAAACTTGGAGAAGAAAACTTGCAGCAGTGCACCAAATTTCTGCACTTCAAAATAAGCATCTCAAATTCCAGTTCAGCTACACCACCTCCATGATTCCAGCTTACTCTGGAGATCTCTGTAGGATGCTGGAAGCACAGAAGGACACATGTTTCTTTCATAGCATCCCCACTTACATCCCTGTGGTTTTTTAGAGGAAATCCTGAAAGCCATAAAAGAGTTCATGGCAGTGTATCATTCATTCTGCCTGGATCTCTGCTTATCAAGTAGCAATGAAGCGTTTTCTGGCTCTGCTCTGAAAAAAACAGCAAATTCCTACTAGCTGGAATAACTATTTATAAATAAATATTTAGTGACTGGAGTGATGACACAAATTTCACCACTGCAAAATAGGCCTTATTACAATCTCTCAGTTCAAAATCCAAAAAGCAAAATACATAAACTTTTCCTCTAAAAGTATTTTGAGCTGTTTAGATGGTGGGTTATTTTTCAAGGACTACCATAAACATACAGTCATTTTTGTTTACAGACATCTGTAAAAATGCTGGAAGTCCTACTCACCAGCACTGGACACAGGTTTTTCAAGCAGAGTCAAAGGCAAAAGCAATCTCTGTGTCAGAGTCAATGGGATATCTGAAATGTGAACCTAGAGCAAGTAACCAGAAATTGGTTTTAAATCAGCAGCTTATTAAAAAAGCCAGAAGCTTCCAAGTATTGAATGTTTTACATTGATTTAAATAAATAAATAAATAAATAAATAAAAGACTGTGGGAATTCCTTGAGCAAAATTCCAGCTTCACCCACAAGAAAGTGAAGTGCAAATGCCTGACAGTATTTCACAAAGGATATGTCAAAAAAAGAAAAAGCTTTCCCTTCGCTCCAAACAAACCTTTTCTCAAAAGCTGCCAACACGTTCTAATGAAACAAAGTAGAATTTCAAGCACTGCTGTGACAGGACCATAACTCAAGATGATACAGATAAATTGGATAAATCATATGAAATTAGTGATATGACATTCTGTGAGGATAATAAGTGGCTGTGGAACTGTTAACACTTTATGCTTCAAAGTTGAGCTAAAATGTCACTCAGCTAAGAACTGTTGTCTCAACATAGCATCATTTTACTTATGAAAAATCAAGATAAAAACATTTTGCTACTCTATTAGATAATTAAAATTCAGTCATCTACAAGTGTTTCTAAGCTAGAACTGGTATTATGGAAGGTCAGTTGATCTTACCTCCAAAGAAACCTTACAATTTGCATGTTTTTAGGCTTTTTTGCTGTTTATTTCTGCAACAAGCACAACAGCAAGTCATAGACTGCATAATCAATTTCTTTTCTTTTCCCCACAAAAACACAAGGTATATCCTGATCTGGTTTCCATTCTGTCTAAATACTTCAGCTTTTTCATCTGTGTTCAGTGGCGTCCACCTGCAACTCTCTTGCCTTTTCTTAAAAACACGAAGGCCCAGCGGATACTCAGAAACGCTTTTAAGAAACACTTTTATTGTGGTGACTGAGACATACAGTGTAATGCATGGTAATCGAATGCAAAATTAAATAAAAATTCAGAATTTACTCAGCAGTGTCTAAGTGTTTGTAGCACTGGTGAGACACAATGAGTGAAACAGACTGAAAGCTTCAGTGCACACAGATTTTTCCATTGTGACAAATGGTCTTTCTGCACTTGATGATGATTCCACATTATATAAAGGCCTTTTCATTTCCCCCATTTAAGTCTCTTTTATTCAACACTACAGGAGGAATTCTTTTCTGCTTGGTTTTCCGTCAGCCTGAGGGATTTTGGAGGATCATAACTACTGAGATTATTAATCGGACAACAGTATTTACAGACATGAGGACTGAACTGCTCCACTGCTGCAGCACAATTTCTGGGAGTCTGGAACAGTGTGATGGATTTCTATTGCACTGCAAAGCCTTGCTAAGTAATGCTTTTATGGAGATTGCTTCTCATCAAAAGATGGCAAAAAAACTGTGGGTTTCCTCCGTGAAATTGAAAAATTGCACTCCAAAATCCATACCTAGGGTCAGCAGCAACCCCGTTTAATTTTCCTTCAAAGTTCTCATTCAAACTTTCTTTCACTGAAGTGTCTAGAATTTTGGACCTTAAGCATTCATGTCCCACCTTATTTTTTGTGTGACAGGTTGAGCTTTGACTTGATATTTCTGTCTTCAATGTATTATTTGGGAATATAAATCCAGAGAAAAGAAATTATTCTCTAACATGGTGCTCCCTTGCCTCTATATTTCTTCCTCATAATTACTTAAGGCTTCAGAGGTGTCCATACCAGAAACAGGTAATGATTGTTTCAAGTAAGGAATTAGGACTAGGAAGAGAGAAATTCCAAAGATAGATGGATTTCCAAACTCTACAACTGAGTGGGAAGGCGAGCTCTTTTCAGGGAAGTCAGTGTCCCTGCTGATGCCAACAACTGTCCTTTATTTCATGCACAATAATATCATTAGTGGGGCTCTTGGAACTTCTGGAAGCGTGATGGTGCACAATTTTACTAAAACAGATTGCTGACAGAAGCAGAATTGTAAGAACAATGCCCCCAAGTACTCTCATTATACCTCAGTATTCATTCAAACTATTACCTCCTAGAGAAGGCATTGGGCTTGCACATGGACTCTAAGAATTCTAATTAACTCCAGTGATTTCATGATTAAACAGCAGTAAAAGCAGTAATTTACGTCTGTAGTTTAATAATGTCAAAAACTCTGTTGATCCTATTCTAGTTTTGGAGAAAATTTGGTGTGGACGCTGGAGGGATTGAGCAGGAGCTTAATCAGGAAATGAGTTTCATGGAAATCTTAGGCTCTGAATTAACCTGATGGTCCAGATTCAAACCAGGGTGAATTCAGAGGCTGTGGCAATCATCACAAAACCATCACTGGCACAAATAAAGTGTGGAGTGTCCAAAAGCACAAAGATGAGGCCACAGTGACTATAATGTGCCCACAGCCCTGACCTGGAGGGACCAAAAATAGCACTGCTCATATCTGCAGCTTACAAGAAAAGCTAGAATCACTAATTAGGAGAGAGTTACAGAGCATATTTGAAGTAATAACCTGAAAGAGAATGGCCAATATGGATTTCAAAGGGAAAATTTTTCTGCACAAAGATAGTTATAAAAGGTGATGGAGGTGATTATGGCAGCTCATTCAAACCGTTTGATATTCAAAAGGCATTTGATGGCACATCTCCTGCTGAAAGCCATAGAAAAAATAAATTTGGGTCACATAGAAGGAAATATCCTATGGTGAGGACTAATTGCATTCATCTTTTATTTATACATGGAAACCTCATAAAACATTCCCTACACTAGTGACATCCAAACACTTTCCAGACTGAGCTATATTTAGGACTCTGCTCTACTCCCTGGAGAGGGAGATTCTGCCACACTCTAGGATCTGGCTCACTAAAGATCCTCCAATTCTAAGAGTGAAGGGACTCACTGGCTGCTGTAATAAAAAATGTAAATTATTGGAGGTTCACCTTACCTAACCCATCACATCTTTCTGTTGCCTCTTGCCTGACAGATAATGGCATTTTTTGGGCAGACACGGAGCTTTTATCCTGGCTCCCCAAAAACAGGGTCAAGTTTCAGAACCTGGATGTCTGCAAGTGCTTGTGTACATGCTGATGCTGTGCTCCAAGCCACGACTTATCCTCATCAATCACCAGCACTTTCCAAATGCAGTGACTCCATCCTTGTGCATGCTGAGCAGGACTGGCAGAATTCCAGGCATTTCAATGTCATTCTCCCTCACAGACATCAGTTTAACCACGTGCAGCCTCTGTTTCTGTCATGTTCTTTCAGCAGACCTGGTTTTTCTGCTTCCCCCCTGCAACACGTGTGTTATTTCATCATTTCACATCTTTCTGAATTTGACATTTTTTTAAGCATCAATGTCACAGAAAATCATAGAAAAATTCTCTTTTTTTTCTTGTTCCATACAACAAATTACAAACATGAAGGATTGTGGGAGCTAAAGCCATTCCACACTTAGAATTTTGAGTACCAAAGCTTTTTCCAAGTAATTTCAGAGAAAATGAGTTTTTATTTGCACAAAAATGACTTTTTGAGTGATTTCTTCAAGGAATAAGCAGCTGCTGTATATTAACGCTGGAACACTTAATTTGGGCATTTTGAAACCAAAGGCCTTAACTTTTTGTGGGAAAAAAAAAAAATTGAAACTGAATTTCATTACAATTTATTCTAAAACAAAAATAGAGAAAGAAACTGAAAAAAAAAAACTTTAAGTACGTCTTTGTTATGTTAATGAATTAATATGAACACGCCTGCTGGTTGGCCCTCAAGCCACCTGGCATGGCATGGCTCATGTCACACTAATAAACTCCCTTTCCTGCCAAACCAGGCTGTCTTCAGATGGCAGATTGGGAAGGCTCCTCACCAACACCGATGCCTGAATCCCCCCTAGGTCTCCTGTTTGGGAAAATGTCAGTGAGCTCAGGCCAAAAGGGAGCAGGAGACCTTTTGAAAAGAGTGACAACAGAGAAAATAATATTCTGATAAACACTGAAATTCCCTGGCACCATTTAATTTATGAGAATCAACACATTCTGTGTGCTCTTGAACTGAAAAAACGGCTCTTTGTAGATAAATATTTGTACCTTGCACACCAATACCAGGTATTCTGTACATATTTAAGCTCTGCTAATTGAAATAGAAGTTGCACAGGAACCAATGGCTCAGTCAGTTCGGGACTCCAGGGGCTTAAAAATTTCATTTTAAACATCCTGTGTCATGAGGAAGGTCTGGAAAAGGGACAGTGGCAAGACAACAGTTCTCCTACTTTGCTTCCTCACATTAGAGTTTTACGAAAGTATTTTTAAGGAAAGGAGGAAACAGTCAGTTAAGAGCACAAAAATTCCTGCACCAGTTCTGTTGGTGCAAATCATTGTGTCTTTTGAACTGAATAAAAGCAAGGCATGAAGCTTTTTTTGCCTAAGTAGGAAGTCTAAAGTTGAGCTAGGCCTGGTTTTAAACTGTAGAAACATTTTCTTGTTCACTGAAGGCCAGGAAAATATTTTAGGCAGTATTTAGCCCTCTATAAACACTGTGAATGCTGCTTGTGCCTGCTCTAAGGAAGAAGGGCTCAGTGGGACAGGAAGAGAACAAGTTGCTGCTTCTTAATTTTGGCTACTTACAAACCGAACCAGCATCCAGCTGTAGACTTCCAACACTAATGCACTGAGCTCTATGAGATATCCTGACAACCATGAAATGCTTCTTCACCTCTGCCTTTGAAAAATGTACCTATAAAGATCTCCAAACTCTCCCGCGGCTCGTAGATCTGATTCCATTATAGCCTCTTGCAACAGCAGATAAAACAGCTCATAACAAGGCTGGAGCAAGACCATTCAGCCAATTTCAGCCCACAGATATTATTTAACTTCCAGATAAATTTTGTTCTCAACAATTAAATCTTGCTGGTTTTTTTAATTAAACGCTCTCTTTGCTCATTAAATGAGGTTAAAAAATTACTTCGTTTAACAAAGCTCTTCTTAGCACAGAAAAGGATTTTTCCCATGCTAACAGCCCTAATCTTCCACCTCTTTAGAAAATTGTTTGGATTTTCAATGCTTTCTGTTGAGCTTTTCAAAAGCACCAACTTCAAAATCTTCCCCTCTGCAACCATCTTTCTGCATATGTTAAACACTGCATACACACAGTATGATCACCTCATTCACAAACTCCGAACATTCTGAAAGGTTTCTGTATCATAATTGGAGCCCCAAGAGCCAGCAGGACAAAGTCTACCTGTCCCTGAATGGGACAGGTAGAGAAAAGAATCTCCTAGCTGAATGTGGTGCATTCAGGATTTGGTGAATGGCCTTGATCCCAAGATGCTCATTCAGAAAGCAGGCGATTACTGCTGTGCTGCATGGACAGCATCAAGGAATTGGGTGGATCAGGCATCTCTGTGTTAGAAGCTTCCTGGGAAACCTGCCAACAATTCCTTCCTGAAAGACTATTTCTTACTCAGTTCTTTCATTCTGACATGTCTTCTAATTGCTGTTCTGTGACTCTGTTCAGTTTTCTGCATCAGCTGGGATGATACTATTACCATAACAACAAGCCTCTACCTAATGAGACCAGTATTCAAAGGTGATTTCTTGTCTTGTGACAAACCATAGGCTATCACTGCTTCATTTTTCTGCAGTGACAGGATACTGGGAGTGGCTTCAGAATTTCCTCATCTCGGGAGGTTTCCTGCAAAGACTAAAGTGCCTTTAAAAGGCAGACCCAAGCGCCCTGCTCCAGCAGACAACAGTCTCCAGAGGAGACTTCTGCTTGCCCTCACGAAAAGATCAACTGGAAAGCATTTGGATAAAGAGCCAAACAACAGAACCAACAGATTAAGCAAGTGAAGCCTCATTTGCTCCAAAATGACTTATCAACACTAGATATCAGAGACTATAGAGAGATCTGCCCCAGTAGAGCACATGCCTTTCCCAGCCAAAGCCTTGACGCATTTCCCTCTCTGCAATCTGACTGTGATGCCCGCAGGGATTTATGAAAGATGGTGAGAGATAAGAATGAATTGGTGTCCCAGAATCATAAGAAAGCCAGTGTGCAAACTGGGATTGAAATGCAAATCCCTTGGGTTTGTGGTTTCTCCTGTCTCCTGCAGCCTGTCTCCACCTGATGGAGAGGATGTGCCTGCTGTTTGGGGCATGAAGCTTGCAACTAGAGACAGGGGAAGAGATTTTGGATTTATTTACTGTCCAGCTAGATATGTCAATATGTTGGTGCTGATTTGACTGATACAATTGGGCCTGGGAGAAGGGCTCCAGAGAAAATTGAGATTTGGGCTGTTCCCATCCTCATCTCCCAGCACTCTAAACTCAGTGCTGGAGACTTTAAACACTCCACACACTGGAATAACCAACCTGAGCAGCAGCTGCTGCACCCATTTACATCAAAGCTGAAAAGGGACTTAAAATAACAAAAGGCACCTAACAAATTGTGCAAGCAGTGCCATCAAAGAAAATGAAAGGAAAGAAACTTCATGTAAGTAAATTTCATCTCCATTTATACAGAAGTATGGGCTCCTAAAAGAGCTACACAAAAATATATGGAGAAGGATGGAAGAAGTTCACTGAAAGTGGATTTGTAAATAGCAGGAGAGTAGTTTTGATTAACCATCTCGATCTTTAAGCATAAACCGTATTTTTTTTTTTAATGTTCTTGCTAAAATTCAGAAAAAAATGTTATACCAAACAAATTTTCCTGTATCCGAATTTTTTGTGGTTTTTTTTTTGTTTTATGTAGATTTTGTATTGGCTGTGTACATTTAAAATCTACAAGCATTTCATATCGCAATGCAAGGGTAAGAGGGACAAGCTAACTATCCTTATAAGCAAAATCAATTAATTCAATTTGACTGTACAAGAATATAAAGTTAGTTGTGTTACATAAATCATTTTAGCATCAAAGACAACAGAAAAAAAATCCTCACAGGATCAAGGTGGTATAGCAGATTTAGCACAGAAACAGCATGAAAAGGCATGATATTCAGTTATTAATAATGTTCCTAGAACCTTTCATGAGATTTTGGTCCCAATCATGTGACTGAGAGTTTTCCTGCAAACTTTGTTGAGTCCAGATTTGACTTTTCCTGTTTTCTTTCTCCTCCCCTCCAGTCCCACCTTTTACCCAGAAAAAGAAATATTCACAGTAATTCCTTGATGGCATGCACTTCAAAGAAATAAATATCTACTGAAAATATGCTACTAGAATTCTTTTTTCATTTTATCAAAAAGAGAAAAAAAAATTTTGAAGTGCAAAAATAAAACTATTTAAGCATGTGACAGTATTTCCCATTCAGCCTGATAAATATTCTAGAGTAGAACTAGGGTACTGCAGTGACACAGACTTTAAATATAAAAAATGAAATACCTTCACATGAAATAATGAACACTGTAGCTCCATCCCATAGATGTCATCTAAGACTTAACTTCTTCAGGAGAATGCAACATGCATGACCTTTAAAAAAATCAACTTATAAATACTAATTGGGATAAGCTGTATAGACATATATGTCCACTATGATGGAAAAACCCTTCCCAACCATATCCTGATGCAATCTTCCTTCATTTCAGACTTTCATGTCTTTGGATATGCCCTAATCCTTCTTCAAATGCAGCATTATCATGTTTATAAGTTTGAAATACTGCAGAAATAGATGACAAACCCCCCAACATTATTTAATCTGAGCAATGAACACAAAATTATCTGCCCTCTCAGCTATCAGTCTCATACAAATTTCTCTGAGATTCTGTGATTTAAGGGAGAAAAAATTGCTTGAGACTGGAAACCTGAAACCATTAAATATTAAAGAGAATAAGGGTAGCATGAGCTCTTTCTGCATAAAAATTAATGTTTTTTTCTTTTTTTAATCATATTCTAACAAACTATAAAAACCCCCCTGTAGCCAGGTCACAGTTTGAATTGGTTCATGAATATCGGTGTCCAAAATTTTGGCAGGTGATCTAGAGACCACAGGAAAAAAAGAGGTGTTACAAATAGCAGCTAAAACGAAATAGTAACCTTTTTTAAAATGGTAATGGCTCGCCGATGATAATCTATCAATGGAAAAAAAGATAAACTTTGTAGGCAGAGGTAATACCTTTTATTAGACCAACTGGCAAAGTTCAAAAAGACAGGCGGGCAGAGATGGATGAGCATCCCACGACAGCTTGTTTATTTCTCCAAATGCATCAGCATCCCCTGCAAGATCTCCCTCTCAATCCGTGGTTTCATTCCTAGTGATGATTTCATCAGTTTGGCACCTGTCTGCTCCATCCACTGGCAACGAAGCCTCTCTAGGCACTAAGGGAAGACTCTGGCCCTGAAGCAACCATTTAAAGAAATCTGTCATTTTTGTTTCTATGGAAACATACATCTGGCTGCTTTCCCAAGCTGATGGCCAAGTGAGCCTCCCAGCCATGTTCCCTTATTTTATCTTGCTCTCAGCCATTGTAAAGACGTTTTACTCTCGTGCTCACCTGTTCCGGAGAAATTCTGCTACAGCCACTATTTGCCTGTTAGTCCTGGCTGGTGTTGGTTGAGCCTTGACGGAGTTATCAAATCTCTTTCTGGCCACAGTCCATCACACAAACCTCACACAATAAATACAGTTGCTGCCCTCTCATCTGACTCAGCCTGTCAAAACCCCATCCATTTTGCTGCCTCAGTTGTCAAAAATCTTCCAGGGCATTGAAACTTTGTCCTTTCTATTCTTTAATAACTGCAGGCTCTCCATATTCAATTTCAAGTGCTACACATCTTTTTCATTAATGAACTTTTTCTCTGCCTTCTCTGTAGGCATATTCTCCAACCCATACCTATTCCACAAAGTCAGGTCAGTTTGTGGAAGTCTCTTGACATATCAACCAAAATATGTTCCAATTACCAAGGAACCAAATACATCCATTCACTTACTAACTGTTAGTCTGAAAATTTACACCAATATTTCATTAGTTTTCCTGTTTGCTATAGTTGCTAGTGTGTCAAGACAGATATTTTCTTACATATTTCCATACCTCATGGTTACATTTCTTAAATACAATCTTGGAATCATCTAGTCTAATTCCCATTACTTTATTTCCCACATGACTGACCACAGGGTCTTCATACAACAGACCAAGAAACAGGAGCTCTAAAATTAGAGCTGGTTTGAAAAGCATTCAAATAAAAATCACCTAACAGACCAGTCCTTGTTACCTCCAGTGCCAAATGAAGGTTTCTATCCTGTTTATACAAATCTGAAGGACTTCTCACTTAGGCCTTCAGAGAGTCTGTGCCACTGACCATTATGAGAAAACATGAAGAAATCTTCTGCAGTTTTAAAATTCTGCTAGTGACACAGGAACACTTCCTTCATCAGAAAGTGTCCGGTGTCCCCAAGAGGGGGCCTTCAAATCATGGATCCTAGACTGTGTAGCAATAAACATTAAAAATTATGAGCATAATCATGATGTAGCTTCTCCTGACTGTATATTCTTTACATATTTCCCCAAAAGTAATACTTAAAGCAGTAGCCTATCTTCACCTTAAAAATTCAAAGCAGTTTTCTTCCGCTTTAGTAGAGGGAAAAGTGGGCTTCTCTTGTCTCACCAAAGTGCAGCTTATTACAAAGGCCTTTGTGACTACAAAAAAAAATCTTGATTTCACCATGACTTTAAAACTCAAAATCCATCATATTGGCAGCAGATGCAAGTACAAAATGGGTGTATTGAATAGTTCAGCTCTCCTCTGCCATACTTACAGTAGTATATCAGAAAGTGCTCCAGAGCTCCTGAAACAAAACCTTCTTACTTGGTTGATTAATTAGTGTAGTCAGAACTCTCTTACAAGTCTAGTATTGTTTCTTAATTAATTGCCTAATGTTTCTTTTGCCTTGGGAAATTTGATTAATGGTCTTCAAATCAAACATCTGGTCATATACAGAAGCAATCACTTACCCCTCTAATGGAGTGTACAGGTCATAAAGGCTGGGAACGGTGCAGAGAATGTTGGTCCTGCACTCAGTGTCCATTTTAGGGGATTTCCAGAGAAATACCTTCCTGGCTTTGATGCAGGAAACCAGCTCTGTCCTCGTTTGCACGTGTAAACCCAGTGTAACATTCAACAGAATATTCCCCACACTCAATTTTGCCTTTTCAGAGCTGGTACTACCTGCTCCCTCAAACAACCACAAGGAACAAAAGAAAACCAAAACCACACCATTCTTGAAGCTTGGATGATCCCAGCCCTCTCTCAAGGATTTTCTGTCTCTATCAGCCTGATTTCTTTTCTTTCAGTCAGCCATGCCATTTCTATTATTTTTCTGAAATGTCGATGGATGAAAGAATGCCGAGCTCTCACAGTACATCAAATAAAATAAAAATCCAGGTGGCTTGTATGACCCTGTGTGCCCACACAACTTGGGGCAATTCCCCTTCAAATTCTGCCATCGTAGCTGGCAAGACAACAGGAATGAACAGTGCATTTCCAAAGTTTACAGCAGGTTCCGTGGCTCAGCGTGAAAATCACACGGAAAACTCCCCTGCAATGTTCCGGGATCTGACAGAGCGCCAAGCTCGTGCAATCGAAGTGTCCAAAAACAGCAAGTGCAACTCACAGTGGGACCAGCTTGCTCAGGACAGCTTCCAGAACACTTCCAGTCTCTCAAAAGCAGTTTCTATCTCTAAACTGCAGCTCTAATTCCTGTCATTTTTAGGCATTTCTACAGGGTCACTTAAATGCTCGGGGTTTAGCCAAGAAAGTATAAACAAAAATAGAACACTGTAAAATTTTGTGGATTTATTTAAACTCTGGCATCTTTCACAAATCACCTCGAATTAGGAATTCAGTTTTTATATTCTAGTTTATAAAATGGGATTTGAGGGTTAAGTATTGGGTTCTAATTTTCAAATTAAAAGTGATTTTAATAAGTATCCCAGCCACTAAACTTGCTTCTAATACCTCCAGATGCTTGTGAAAAACAAAAGGACTTGCAAACTCAGAGAAAGATAAAATAAAAGTAAAATAAATTTTATTCCCACATACGTGCTACTGGATATTGTTAACAATTAACATCCATAAAATATTTTGAGGTCCCTGGCTATAAATGACAGGCACATGGTCTATTTATGTACAGACTACTGTGGTTATTAAATACTATGTGAGATTCTGAGAAAACAAAATTTTCTGGTACTAATTACCCTTGAGAATGTTGGTATGCCTTCAGCTGCTCAAGGAATGGGTTGTGTTTGTATCTAGAACAGTGAAAAGAATAAAAGCCAAAGATCAGTGCTTCAGTTAGCAGCATCAGTATACTCCTATCTTTTCCAGGCCAGGCACTGAAAAGCACCACTTACTTAATGGGTGGTTATATGTGTCCCCCTCGTGCAAATATTTAATGGTTTTTAGTGATGCATTTCCAAAATACTGATTTAGGCAGCTTTGTGGGAGCTCTTCTGGGTATAGGAAGGCACCTTCATCTTCTGAGGCTGCAAATCTTAGAAAGTAGTCAACAAATGATAAAGATAAGGTCATATTTGGAATCAAGACAAAATGAAGAGTAAAAGGGACTGCCTAAGGTAATGGCTGTGAAGCAATTTAGAGTGCTTTCAATTGACAATGCCCATTTTTTATTTTGACTTGAAGAAGCCAAATGACAAAATACTTATTTGAGTTAGCCAGTAAGAAACCATGTCTGAAGCACTCAGGACAGAAAATTCCAGTGTTTATTTCAGCACAAATGAGTTTGAAGGACATCTGAGAGGTAAACGATCATCAAGATACATACCATAATGGATATTCTACCCTGATTTATCTGTGGCTTTCCCTGAACATTAGAAGAAAAGAGAAAAGAGTTTGGAGATTTGTGGTAATACTTTATAAAAGAGAAGAAAGCAGCCATTCTTCCTGGCTCACTTCAGCCAGTAAAGTACTGATATCATAAATATTGTGATAAATGAGAGCAAAGAATAAAATTATGCCTAATAGCTGGGTGGACTCCCATGTTATTTCACCATAAAGACTATTGGTAAAACAATACATTGTATGTAATATAAAAATGGAGATACTGAATGCCTTTTGAATTTCCTGCTGTTAATTTATATTGTCAAAACTTCACATAGTACAACTCTCACTGAACAGCAGCAGAACATAGCTTTTAACTGGAATTGTTGAGTGTGTGTTTAGCAAAGGGTGGATAGTGAATTATTCTGCTTATTTATTATTCAGATTAAGTCTTCCAGAAACATTTCCTATTCTATTAATTAATAATTTGAATGCTACTCAATGCAGAAAGCTGTGGAGAGACAGCTTTTTCAAATTTGATTGTTTCATGGGCAGAATGTAAAATGAAATCGCAAAAGTGCACATTTTTTTGCTGAGACACAAACAAGTAGCCCTGCTACTCATCACCTCTGCTGTGCAGCCTCCCCTGCTATTCCTAATTTGGTCCTGGCTACCAACTCTTTACAGGAGCCAGACTAAAAATAATCTAAATACTAACATGTAGTGGATCACATAATGCATCAAATTCTGTCTACCTTATTTTATATTTCTCCGCTGAAATACACGTGCAGAAGCTGGCAAATTAGCTAACATTGCTGTAGTTACAATAGCCTGAGGATATAAGCCAGGCAAGATTTATTGGGAGACATGATACCTTTTATTACATCAAGGGATGCAGCAGGAAAAAAAAAAGACTAGCGGGGCTTTCAAAGATACAAAGCTTAATTCTGAATTATTAGTGTGCATGCACAAACAGGCCAAGCAGACAGAGTTTAAAAGCCACAGAACATGGATCTGTGTGCAGATTTAGTCTTTTTTCGTTGCTGTTTTACTGCAGAATTCCTGGGTGTCAGAGATCTCTGAGATGGCAGCGCTACATCAGATGGATTATAATCAGTTCTGGGAGAGCCGAGGTTCCTCAGCCCCCATGGGCAGCACTGAGAATTAAAAGCCACAATCTGTCCAGCTCCCTCTGTTCGCCAGTTGCAATTAAATAGACCTTAACAATTTGTACTTTCTCCACAATATTTTGCATACAATGAAGATTCTTTTAAAATTAGTTTACCACGGCATGTTTCCCTTCTATTTATAGCAAGACAGAGGTTCTGTTTGTTTCTTTCAGTACCCAGGAGCTCACACTGGAGACTGATGTTTGAGATTACAACAAACTGTTTGAAAATTGTAAACTGGCAGTCACTCCTGACATTAAGGCAGATGCACCAGAAGTACATTCTCCTCACTATTTTTTGACAATATAAGAGGTACGCCAACTTATAAATAAAAGATTTAACCATGCTTGCAATTGCAAAATTTATGACTGCTCCTGCAAGTGTGTGTGGTCCAGTGGAATTCAACTCCCTGAACCAATCTTTTACAAAAACACAATGAACTTCCTTCAGGCAAGAGAGCTGGGGTTTTTTTATTTATGAGCATATAGTTAATATTACAAGCAGCTATGAAAGGGTAGAGAAAGGAAAGCAGAACACGTGAAACACCAGGACATTCCAAAATAGGTAAGCACAAATTTAAAATAGAGGCTTTTAAAATTCTTTTAAAAGAGGCTTTTTAAAATTTATATTAAAAATAAAATCGAAAGACCATTCTATATTGGATACTACTCAGAAAACTTGCTGTGTTTGGATAAACATACTTTTACAATGCCAGTACACAGGCATAATTTTATACTTCATAGCCATCAACACTCTCTCCCCCATTCTGTTTCTGGATGCATTATTCTCATGAGCCCTCTATTTGAATACAAAAGCAAGGTAATGATGTCGACTTCAGCAAGTTTGCACAAGCTCTCTGCCTTGGCCCTCAAGACACTGAAGGTCAGGGGGAAGCTGCAGCAGGGGAGCACCACAGGTGTCAAAGCCTCCTGAGCACACTGCACCACCTAAAAGTGTTGAACTCAAGCCAAAAGGAAAACTGAAAGAGGTGCCAGATGGGAACGTTTGCAAACTTTAGGCAGTTCTTTACTTAAAAATGCAATTCCATGCAACAACTGCTTACCCTAAGACTCTAGATCCAGCACAAACTGTCTGCATGCTGTTCTGCATTAAACCATTTTGTGACCTTTTATTCCATACACATATGAACTGCTCAAACCAGAGATCCATCAGCGTGCACATAAATTCATTATGTAGAACCATATTTCCTGAATAACTAATTCCCAATTAATTCCTGCAATCTGCAGTGTTATGCTGAAACCAGAAGAATTCCATTCTCATGTCGTGCTTGCCTGTGTCCTCAACTCTGAGGCTGCAGAACTTCCTCTCCACACCCTATTCCCAGTGCTGCTAAAAGTGAATCCCATCTGATACAAGCAAAAGCATCCAGCAGCCAGCCCACTACAGCAGCCAGCCCACATAAATCACAGTCTGGAAAAAAAAGGGGAGTTTACTGCTATTCTACAGCATCAAGGATACTGCTGCACAGAATAGAAGTACATCATACTAATCATTTACTTGTGTGTTTCTCACTGAGCATAAATTAGCACTTGCTACCCAGAGGAATCACCCTAAGTGTTTTGGAGTAGATTGAAATTCCTTTCTAAGAATTAGTCTTCACAAAAGTCCTGCTGGGCAAACTGATTTTTCCATGTGCATTTTTCCATTTTGCCTATTTTCAGTTAGATTACAGAGGATAGGAAATTTCTCGTGGGATGATGTTCAATGAAAATAGGTAATTGGGGTAGCACAGCTTGTGAAGCTTTGGAGCAGTAAGAATAAAGGCAAATGTTCTGTTTGTATCACTAGCACTGTAAAACCTTTACATGCCTTTTAAAGTTTATTAGCCCAGTTGTAGACAGAAAAAACTAGGTAATTATGTAGGAAAAAAGGACTCTCAAGTGTACAATTGCATTCCCAGTAACTACAAAGGAACCAAGTCCCATTATAGCACTCAGTGGTCTGTGGCATCTTTCATCCAAGGTGTATTTCACCTTCCATGTTTATGACAGAAATGCAGTAACTATGAAAAACACAACTGCTTAACAATGCCAAGAAACCAGGTGATGTTTAGAGGGAGAAAGGAAAATGGATTTCAACTCATTTTAGTCGGTGCCAGATTCAAGAAGAGAGAAATTATCCAGAGCTCACTTTTACCAGACCATGTGGCTCCAGCTGGAGCCACATTCCACATTACGAAACACACCACGGGATCTGTAATTACCACTTTACTGATCCACCAGTGTTATCCAAGAGCTCTCCCTTCCAATGCCATCCCAACCCCTGACTGTTGTCACAAATGGTTCAAGACAGCCTATGGGTGTGCGTATCCCCATATAGAGTAACTGCAGTTATCCACATTCTTATTTAGCCTGGATTTAGGATTTTGTTTGTACCCTAACCCCCAGCCCACCTCGGCAGATGCACTGAATGGCCTCACAACACTCTGCTCAGGAGAGAGCCAGCACAATAAACACAAGTCCATTTCTCTGTGCAATGGGTGGGTTTGAAGAGGCAGAGTCTCAGTTTCTGTTCCTATGTGCTCTCAGAAACTGCTCCTGTTTCCATTTCAAAGTCAGGTTAACCTAGTTTGTGCGTGATTTCAGTCTCTTTGTACATCAGAGCAGAACAGAAGAGAAAAAATGCAATCTATGACCAGTAGGAACTGAGAAGCCAGAATATCAGAGGTCCAGAGCCTCTTACCTTCCTCCTGGGATGAGGACCTGATCATCCTAAACTGAAACAGCTGCTGAGAGACAGGACCTTGCTGGGCCAAATCTTGGATCTCACAACCCGGGCAGGCATGCAGCATAAACCGTCACTAAAAACTTGATGTCCCTGGGCTGTATATGCAAGAATGTGCTGTAATCCAGTTCAACTGCTGACAGTGCCTGGATCACAGTCCTATTTTTTTACACTTGGCAGAACTCTCTGCATGCATTACAATATACAGAGGGCACAGGTTTGGCCATCTGGCCGTGGATGCCAAACTGAGACATTTTCCAGTGGCAGCATCTGGTTGTTCCACAAAAAAGCAGTATGTTTGCAGCTTTGGGCCTGTTACTCAGTAAGGCTACAGATGTATTATCTGGGGATGCCAGGTCTCCTTGCACTGCTTCCTTATATATTACCTTTAACTCTATTTTTTTTTTTCCTGTTTGTAAGACTCTGGACGACCATATTTGTTTTGTAAAGGTTTAATGAGAAGCCATGGGAAACATACATCAACAGGAAATATGTAGTCCTGCACTGAGGCAGGAACAGGCAGGCTGAGAGCCTAATTTATAATTAACAGGGCATGGCACATCCTCAACTGTGTGACAATGATGCCCCTTAGGAGCCAAGGACAACACATGTGGCAAAAGGTAGCACACAAGGATATCATTCAGACAGATTACAAAGCTGTTTATGCCTTCTAATGCCTGACACGTGCCAAACATGAAGGAAATTGTAGTATTTCCTTAGGAGGCATTTCTAGAAAAAGAAAACATGAAGGCTAGGATTAAAGATTGAGCTCTCTTTCTGTAAAATCTCTGCAGAAATGCCCCACAGGATTTCTTCCTACATCATGTGCCATTTCATTCGGTGTGACATTAGTAAATGACAGATGTACTTCAGAGTTTGAAGGACCAACAACCAGACTGTACTGAAGGCCAGGAAGAAAGTCACAAAAAATAAGCTAGTGGCCAAATCTGATGTGTCACTTTTATGCCATGTGAGACAGTGACATCTTTTTAAATCACCTTTCAGGCAGACATGCAGAGATAACTGTTTCAGAGGATCTAAAGGAAGATACATAATACCTCTACATGTGTTAGCACTAACACAGACCATAATTCATGTTCTAACACTAACACAGCCCAAATTTCACGTTTGAACACTGTCACACACAAATTCTCTGCTAACTCTGCCATGGCAGCACAGCATGACTGCAGGGATTGCTTACCCAGGAATATTCTCCAAATCAGCCCAGCTGTGTTCCTGGGCCCAGGACAATGACAATTCCACAGGGACTGTGCAGTCCTTCTATCAGGGGCAGGAGTGCACAGGGCAGACAGTGAGCTTGTGGCAGAAGGTTTGGGTGTGATGCTCAAATGTCCTTTGCAGAAAAGGGAATGATTGCTGTTATACCAGGAGGCCTAAAAGACGCAGCAGCATGCAGGCTCCCAAGTTTCAGGTATAAATATGTCCCATTGGAGGACTAGGCTGATTCAAGTGTAGAAAAGAGATCTCCCCCACATACAGATGCTGCTTGTCCTCTGCTGCAGAGAATCACAGCAGGAATTTTATGTTTGAACATATGGACAAGTTAGTCATGCCCTATCTACTCAGAGAAACAAACAGAGCCAGGTTGGATAGCTTGCAGGGCAGAACAGCTTTTTTTTTTTTTTTTTTTTTTCCTATAACCCAGTAAAAGGCCACAATGGTGGCACTGAATTTCTATTTTAATCAGTTAACAGAAACAATTTCTGATTGTCTGGCCAACTGAGGGCTAGAGAGATGGAAAATTTAACCACATATTGTCTATTGCTGAATGAATTTGGTCCTTTCCAGCCTTCCTCCTAAGACAAGGGTTTTGCTTTTTCCCTAAGAAGGCACTCTGTAAGTTGCCTATTTTTATGACAAGACTGAATTGTTTTCAGAAGAAACTCACACTTCAAACCATACAAATTCAGTGTGCACTGAGACCTGACAGGTCAAAGGGAACAGATCAAATTCTCTTGGTACAGCACTGCGAAATGTGGTACACTGCGCAGAAATGTGTGACCTTTTTCCTGGATGGAGATAATCCATTTTGGAGATATGACAAAGCTTGGGGAATGGATTCAGTATAACAATGGTAGCACTGCTAAACAACAAGCTGACTTCCAAAGAAGAATTAAAGAAATGGTTATCTATTATTCATGACAGCTTAACTTGTTTATATCCTTTCCAGGCAGCATAGTGCATCTGCTTTATTATTCATCATAAACTGGCACCAAGACCATTTCATCTGATACACTGACTTTCAAATGTGATAGTGCTAACCTCAGAGAGAGCATACAGGCCACAAAATCCATTTCTTGCATACGTGTCATGCTTAGAGTTCCCTGTGTTTGCTCTAATCTGGAGTCTTCAGTGAATGTCTTATTTTCTATTCACTTTCAGAGATTGGGTGCAACCTAACACAAAGCATACTCTGAATGAAAATATGGAGGTGTCTTGACATGGTGGGGCTTTGAAAAATGCCAACTTGAAAAGCTGTACAGCTGACTGCTCTGCAGGTCCAGTGGACACATCCTTTCCTGAGCTGCAGCTTGTCTGTCAGGAGATTTCCTGAACTAATGCTCAGATTATTATGCCTCAGAAAAACATCCTCTCTTCTTATGTTTTTTTTTTTTTGTTTTTTTTTTTTTTTTTTGTGCTTATTAGCTGACATGGCTCTGCTTTGCACTATAAATACTAAGTTTATTTTGCTGAGATTCTCTGGCAAGGATAATTTTGAGATCATAAATTGGTTGGCAGAAAAAAAAAGTTGGAAATAAAAAAAGACTGAAATGATGACATTTATTTTTGGGACCTGATTAGAGAGACACAGAAATCTATACCTGTAGATCACCATTGAAAGTCAGACTATGTCTCTTTGGCTCAGTTCCTAAGTGCAATTATTAATTTTGAATTAATGGACAGTGTAAAAATTTAACAAATTTTTCCAGAAGTAGAAATGCCAAGACTCCTGTGTAGAAAACTGAGAACACAAGAGGCCTTGTTAATCTTACCTTCAGACCAGTATTTTGGGGATAGCAAACAGATACAAATAGCAAAAAAAAATCCCAAGTATTTTCTTCTTTTAGCATATTTTGATTTTTCTTTAGAAGTTTCTTTTAAAAGTACCCCTTGTTTTTAAGCATGACTTTGGAGTTCAGGCTTGGCCTGTCTTCCCCTGTACGACTCATTGTTACTGGTAATGTGAAAAAAAAGCAGCACAATTAATTTCACCCATCCTCATCAACTCCTGCATGGCCCCTTCAGGGCCTTCTCTGTCCTAGTTCCCCCAGTTCACAGACGTTTTCCTATCTTTTAGGTTTTGGATGGATTTAATTGGACACTTGCTAGCACAACTCCGTTCCACTCAGATCAAGTTTCTGGTGTAGCCATCACCGAAATCTCTGAACGCACCATCAGCAGCCACTCAGAAATTCAGTGCAGGATCAGAGTTTTAGTTTGATGTAGGAGAAGGGAATACAGGTGACCTGCCCCTGATAAGTAACAGCTCTGTTAAATACCCAGTACAGCCTTTCCCCTGATGAGACACAAATATATCCAATAAAGAGAACTGTAATAAAAGGGTTAGCTGGTGAGAGGGGAGGGTTATGAAGGAGGAAGAACCTTGAAGCAGAAGGAATGAGAGGGTCATGGAGAAGCAGGATCCTGGGGGGTGAGAATCACTGCTGAGAGGTCAGTCTGGAGCTGCAGTCAGAGCCTGTTGTTGGAACCTGCAGTCACAGTCTAGCTGGGTCAAAGCCTGCAGTCAGAGGCTGCAAACTGATCCCTGCAGTCAGAGTTCAGCAGGGAATAACCAGCAGTCAGAGGCTGCAAGGGAAACCTCCAGCAGGAGCTTGCTGCAGGCAGAGTCAGGGAATGGCTGGAGTCAGGCTGGCTGAGCTGTAAAGAGGAATAAACCAGGGCCCTTTTCATGCTGTGGTGAACAAGGAGTCTGTGTCTGGGCTCATTTCTGCCCTCTAACAAGAGAGCTGCTGCAACAGTTTGAAACCAGGAAACCAGAGAGTCCTGAGCTTGCTGCTGCAGTCCCAGAGCACATCACCCTGCTACAAACTCTCTCCATACCTGCCACTGAGCCACAAACATTTGCATTATTCATCATCACTAAAAGTATTCCTTCCACCAGCTGGTGGCATTTAGTGAGCTCAGAGGGAGAGTTACTTGCTAAGTTTTAAAAGCCTTCCCAGGTATGTACAGAGCCCTTCTTCCTTCTTTGCAACACTTAAATACAGGTTATGAATCTACTTCTTCAGTGCAACAATGAAACAATACTACATGATGAAACGTTATTTTCTCAGTGTCTACTACTCCCCCCCAAAAAAGAAAACAACACAAATAAACAATAAAAAAATTGAAAATGTAACATCTTAGGCATTTAAAGTTCAAAAAGTAGCTTTTCAGCTTTTCAAAAAACACCTAAAAGGCCTGTTTGAAAAATAAGCATAACCAAAAAACCACACCAGGCATTCTCAACTGAAATGAGTTGAGCAAATGTCATAATCATTTCCTGTAAATACTCTGAATTTAAAGCAATGTCATTCCAACTACTGCACTCCTGTGAATAGGTTTAATGAACATGAACATTCAAGCAAAACGATTTTTAGTGGCAATATTCATGAGCAGATTCCACACTGGAAAACAAGTCAAAGGAGGAAAATTTTAATATTAGTTCATACTGAATTGTTCAATTCAAAACTTGTTTATTTCTGGGGTTGAACAAATTTAAGTTTCAAGCTACTAGGAATTGTCTTTGATCAAGAGAACAGGGATTCTGTGTTTGCCAACAAACAAGCAAACAGACCATTCAAAATAACTGCACACGGTTGATTTTCATGCCACACTATTTCATGATCCATGTCCAGATGAAGCTCTCTGGATTATTTTAGTAGTTATAGAGGGCTTATGGAAAAGATGGGAACAGGCTTTTCAGCAGGGCCTGGAGCAATAGGACAAAGGACAGTGCTTTTAAATTAAAAGAGGGTAGATTTAGACCAGATACAGGAAACAAATTTTTCACAGTGAGGGTGATGAAACACTGGCACAGCTTACCCAGAGAAGTGGTGGATGGATTCCCCATCCCTGGAAACACTCAAGGCAGGGATGGAAGGGATTCTGAGCAACATGCTCTGCTTGGGAATATCCCTGCTCATTACAGGGGGGTTTCACTAGTTGAGCCTTAAAGGTCCTTTCCAACACAAAGTATTCCATGATTCTACCATTTAACTAACTCCAACAATAATTTTACAAGAATAAAGTACATCTTTATTTCCCTTTTATTATTTCACTTGCAGAGCCAGTCCTGATATGATAACACATCTTTCCTGTAGCTGCTGGGCATCCCGGGCTCTTTCCTGTCCCAGGAGCTCAGGCATTCCCTGCGTGGGGTGGCACAGACCCCAAACACCGCCAGCTCAGTCCTGCAGCAGCGCGTTCCTAAAGCCTGGGAGCAGCTTTCCATCCGCCTGGCTCCCTGTCGTTCTGCACCATCCGAACCACACTTTCCTCTGCGCGCTGCATCTCCTCCAAAGTCTTTGGAGTTGTGTGGCCCAGCCGAGTTTGCCTTTCAATTCCCAGAGCTTGGGAGCCGCCTAGTGGAGTCCTCTGTGAGTCCCAAAATCCTGCCAATCCTCCCTCCTAGTGCTGCTCTCCTGACTGATGTCACTCCCAACACCGTTTTTTACAGCTGAGCACCACATAAGGACTTTGCTTGAACTTTACATGTTTATCTTTTTTTACAGAAATGTGAGTTGCTTTGGAAGGTATAAAAATGAAGGGAGAAAAAAAAAAAAAAAAAAAAGGCAAACCAAAAAAGCAGTGGCAGCACGGGAATTAAATGTTGATTTCCCACTGTGACAAAGATCTTTTCTAAGCTCCCAGATCTCAGCATTAGACCAGCGGCCAGTAGTAACAGGGAACTTGGTTGTGCAGACCCAAGTCTTAACAAAATTAGAAAATACAGAAGTAGACTATGACACTCTCTATATTATTAATGTAAAACATCAGTCTGATTCACCAACGTCAAAACCTACCAAAATAGGCAGCTAAATTGCAATCACAAGCAAAATCCCACATGAGCAAACAAGCACCGGGATATCACTGATGCATCAGGCTGAGTAGCAATTATTCTGATGTAGATGTGTATAGAATCAGTGGAAAGCTCTAAATCACTCTGATTTTTCCTTTTCATCTATTATTGCTTTGCATGCTGAGGTTAATTAAAGATGAAAAACATAATTAACCTTGTTTTAAGACAAGTGTAGTTTGGGAGTAAAATCTGGTGTATCTGGCCACTACTTGGATCAAAGTGACAGCAGTGGGGGCTTCCTACTTGTTTTCAGGGTTGTGAGAACACAGGGCATAGCCTTAGGACAGCATCCATGGCTCAGGAAAAGCCAAGGAAAAAAGGGTGAGGAAGCCTGGGAGTCAGAGATGTCCCCAAAGCTCAAAAAGAAATACATCTTGTGATTCCTTTGAGGAGCTGAGAAACCAAGGTGGGATTGGAGGAAAAATAACCTGATTTATTGTGGCACTTCTCTAGCTTTACCACCTGAAATGACAGAAAGAAACTGACTTATAAAAACCCACAAAACAACAAAACATAGAATGCAATAATATGAGTGAAATAATATCTTAAGGAAATGTCATTTCCCCCCAAATCAAGTACACACTCTGTATTTCAACATTGCTTTTAAAACACATAAAGTTCCATCCAGCATCTGAAATCAAAACCACAAACACAGATGGAGATGAAAATGCCTATTTTTCATTTGAAAATACTGAACAGCTGTCAAAACAGACACCAAATGGTAAAAATGTGGAATAAATGCAGCAAAGAAGCAGCATTGACAAGAAAAGGATAACATCTCAGCCAGAGAGGAAAAGAACAGTGAAAAGGCACATTCACCTAGATTTATACACTTGTTTACTTTAATAGGTTTGAAAGGTCTGTCAAATCAAGGGAGTAATGGTCATGAGAAAGAGTTCCTTGAGTTAAAAGCAAACTTTTAGCTGTTAGTGTGTAATATCCTGTGCACTGAGACCAATGTCTTTACAGGCATGCCAAAAAATCCTGCTTTAAATAACTATCAGACATATATATACATATGTTTATTTGTTCATTTGTTTATTACACAGATTATATGTAGCTGGGGGAAAAAAATATATTTCTGCATATATTTAGGCTGAACAGAAGTGGAAAACATCCAACAACCAAAGGAAAAGAAATGTAAAAACCCAACAAAGCTCAGGACTTAACCAGATGCTGTAGCATGCCTTCCCAGAATTGTGCATTGGACATGGTCCATCATTGCCATTTACCAGAAGATCATGGTTTAATAAGCATGGGAATCCCTCATTTGGAGAAATCCTTGGAAACTTCTGGTCTTTCAGCTGTGGGTGATTCTAAGAAGTGATTGAGCAGCTTCACAGAATCTAGCCCCATACACAGAATGCTTAAGCATATCCAGAGTGTACAGCAGTTTAAGATATTTTTACTTTTGGATCATTTTCCCTGCCTTAAGATAAGGGAAAGAAATTATATGTCTGCATCCTGACTTCTAAATATGAACTCTTTAAAGGAAGTTCATCATTTTGAATGCCATAATCTTCATCTCCCAGTCATTATGTGTGACAGACACGAGACTCAGAGAATTCTGAAGGATTCCAGGGTCACCCTAGAGGTTAGAAAAGGGATTTTTTTTCCTATGTTGATCTTCTCTGATCTTTCACCTGATTATTTAGTGGGAAAGAAGACAGCGCGTAATGTCGAGATGTTCCATAGGACAGAATCAAGGAAATACAGACTTCCTAGGGTGTCTGCTCTCAGTGCAAGCTCTCTGTCTGCTCAAGCAGGAGCTCTGGAGTAAAGTGAAATATCATTGGACTGAAAAATCAAATACTAAACTCTCTGTGCATCACTGACCGTGCCTGTAAATAGGAGCTGGAAAATTGTGTGCCCCTCTTAAGGATAAAGCAGTACAAAAATACAGAATACTCATTGGTGCACTTGGGTGAAATGTTGCCTGCAAAGCAGACACAGCTACCATGCAAAAATCAAACACACAGAGGAACAAACCTGCCTGCTGTGATACACACACTCTTGAATTCTGCAATCAGTCACGTGTTTACACGAGGTAGCTAGAAAGAAAAAGAAAGCTTGGTAAATGTGAGGAGAGGAAAAAAAACAAACAAATAAAAAACCAAAAAACAACAACAAAAAAACACCCAACCAAAAAAACTGTAGGAAAAAAAATAATGGAGGGGAAGTGAAGTGGTGAGGATTTCTGAGGAACTCATGTGTACAGTTTGGCTTCAGATACAAAGGGAGCTTTCTAAGCTCCTAATACATGGTTTTCTAGCAAATAGAGTGCTAGCATGGCCATGAGTTTTTCCAAACAAGGCATTCAGTCAGGAAAATTATGAAATCAAATAAATACAAATTGCCTCAAATGCTGTAGACTCATGTAAGTTAATTAGAATTAAATTTTAAGTCACACTAAGTAGAATTAAAAGAAGATGTGTGTCATGGACTTCACTAAACTGACACAGAGCAGTGTTAAGGGTGTTGATTTCAGCTGGAAAAGTACTGTCAAGAGAAAAAGAAGGAATTTTTCTTCAAAAAAAATTACCTCTGGTTTTCAGTCCTACTGTAAACAGGCTGAATAGTGGAAATTAAATCAATTGCTTTAGATGGTTTAACAGCCACAGACATTAAGCACTGGACCTCCCTGTGAAGGGCTGGCCTGTGTTCCAGCCACTGTGAATCCATTCTGACTTGCACCGAGCACACACTGCAGGGTTGAGCACACGGGAAACCAGATGGGAGGAGAAAATATTTTTTTTTAATTTGTATTTAATAAAATTTGGCCTACAGGCTCAATGTGACTCAGTGCTGAACATCTGGGATTGATCACAGGATCACAAACTGAGAAGTAGTCATCTGGCTCCTAGAAATAAACACATTCAGTCCCTCTGCCACAATGTTCCTTCCTTAATGATAAAATGCAACAGCCATTTTAAGTCCTTTTAATCTTTTCAGCCACAGAACTTTTAACTTTTTAGTGATTTTTAGTATTATTTTTTCACTTCAGATAATGGCAAATTGCATTTGACCTTGGACTGGCAACGTTTGGGATTGCCCACAGAACTGATTCACTACTTTCCTCCAAAATTTTCTGGTACAATGGTAGCCTTACAAGTCCGTTTTTTGCTGATTCCATCCCTCATGAGCACCATGGGAGCAGCACAGTATATGATGCAGGATGCAGCCCTGCTGAGCTACATTGACCAGCGTTTTCTGTCTCTGGAGGTATGTGCCTGATGTGTCATTCTGCAGCAAAAGAGGTTTGAAAATGTGTGGATGTTCCAAGTCCAGGACAATCTGTATGATATACCAAATCAGGGGGGTAAATTTTCAGCTTTTTCCAATGAATGAGTCTAATCGTTGCTAAAATTTTGAATGTAATGATTCCAACTTACTACATAATTTGTTGCAGGATATCATTTCATAATGTTATGTTTTTATTCTGTTATCATTTGTATTTATTTTTTTTTAATTACATCAGTGGATTTAGCTAAAAATGCAAATGTTTGTATAGTACTGTCACAGATTAAGGAGCAGTATAAACATTGTCACCAGTAGGAGTGCAGACAATTATTTATTAGGAAGGAGATGGAAATTTATCAGGTATTTTTCCTATGTGCAGATATCTCTACCTGGAAGGGTAGTTTAAAACACATTCATGCAAAGCAGCAGTGTATCTGCACTTTAAATAAACCCTTAATATCTGAGAGACTAAAATGCAGTCCTTTCAATTGCTTGAATTCCTTTCAATTACTTATATAAATGTACCAGTTCTTGCTTCTTTTTCTACAGTTAAAAGCTACCAGTACTGCAAAATACCTCTTAAGTGTTGGTGTGCTATAATCATATATTGCTTATTTTAAATTATTGACGTGTCTCTGGCTCCTGGCTTGCATTGGCAGACTTATAGAGAAGCTCTAATTTGCCTGATTTCACATCCCTTTTTGTACAATGCCCTCATTAGTCTTATCTTCTCAATACAGAAGGGACAGAAGGATTAAACTGATATTCTCTTCCCATTGTATAGAGAGAGATTTACATTTTCTCGGCCGCTCTAGGAGTAACTTCACCTGGCAATTTCTATTCCTTTGGTACCCACTAAAAATGAGGTAACCTGTGGCATTTGGTGCAAGGGAGCACAAAAGTAACAGGACAAAGAGTGAGGCAGATGCTGAAGACAGCACTTGAAAACGTTTAAAATAAAGGTTTTGTAGAAAGTAATAAAGCAACTTCCTGGGGACTAATGAGGGAGAGAGGAGGTAGCACATAGAAACCACAGCTCACAGAACAAATCAACCAAAGATCTGCTCAAATTCCTCATCTTCCCAAAGTGCCAGCTGGGCTACTATTTTCAAGACACCTATGAAGCAGCTGTGTTGCAAGAGAGAAACTATATTACTTACCTTTGAAAACGTTGATAATTTGAATTTAGGTGTAAAGAAAGAGTTTTTCGGCCTTCTTTGGTTTTTTGTGGTTGTTTTGTGTTGGGTTTTTGTTTGTTTGTTTTAATATAGCCAGTAATTTGAGGGAAAAATTTAAAAAGAAACAACACAAAACTTTCTCAAATATAATATTTCATTATTTCCATTTTCATCTTTAAATGTGCAAAAAATAGGCACACTGGATTCTACCTCAGTCAGAGGAGGTGTATTCAAGTGAAATGTTCATGGCTATAGATTTCCTGAAGAAAAGCCTTTTGAGATGGCTTCACCAGAGGTCCTACTGGGAGAGTTCCAGAAAGTTTATGGAAAGCAAGTCACCAGAAAACATGAGCACTTAACTATCTCTGTCTGCTTCCATCACAGCACTTTTCTTTCTTTAGAGAGCAAAACGTAGTATCTGGCTGTCAGTAATCATGTCAAGTTGAAAAATGTGGATTTTTGTCCAGACTTCTGAATTTTGTGGAAGTTTGAGATTTTACCTTCTCATAGACACCCATCAAGAGCCCCCTGGGTTAGAATAGATGGGTGCAGGGGCACTGGGAAGGAGGGAACAGCATGGTTTTTGTAGGAGAAAAGAATATGGGTGACCTCGCCCCTGATAAGTAACAGCTCTGTTAATTACCCAGTACAGCCTCACCCCTGATGAGACACAGCTGTATCAAATAAAGAGAAGAGTGATACAAGGGAGTAAGTTAGCTGGTGAGAGGGGAGGATTATGAAGGAGGAAGAACGTTGAGGCAGAAGGAATGAGAGGGTCATGGAGAAGAAGGATCCTGGGGACAGAGAATCACTGCTGAGAGGTCAGTCTGGGGCTGCAGTCATAGTCTGGCTGGGTCAAAGCCTGCAGTCAGAGTTCAGCAGGGAATAACCAGCAGTCAGAGACTGCAAGGGAAACCTCCAGCAGGAGCTTGCGGCAGGCGGAGTCAGGGAATGGCTGGAGTCAGGGTGGCTGAGCTGTAAAGAGGAATAAACCAGGGCCCTTTTCATGCTGTGATGAACAAGGAGTCTGTGTCTGGGCTCATTTGTACCCTCTGACAAGAGGGCTGCTGTAACAATTTTTTAAAGCAATCATGACAGAGGTTGTGATGTATACAGAATATCCACATCTATCCGTGTATTTTCTTCCCATGTTCTGACTCAAGAAGAGGCTGGAGAAATGCAACCAAGACATACTGGAATACGTGGACGAATTCCGAGAGTTTTCCAGGATGGTGCTGTCCCACCTGGCAGGGCTGAACACTCACAAGGCTGAGGTTAAGAGAGAAGTAGAGAATTTGCTAACAAGGATCGAACATGCACAGAGGGATATCGACTATTTTGGATCTGTCACGGATTCCAACGCCTGCGTGGAAGTGCACGAGGACCTGCTGAAAGAGCAGCTGCTGGAAGAGGCAGAAGAAAAGAAGCGACTTAAAGTCATGCTTAATGCAAGTAAGAGCAGTTTATTTTTCAGAACTTTGGTGTGAACAATCCCATGCTGACACAGGGATAACAGATTTTCATTAGCTGTGTGAATACCACAGGTTACTGCAAGGGGGTTTGGGCTGTGCAAATGCTAGACTTATAAAACCCATGTATATGCAAAAAAGGTACGGAAGAGGGAGGGAGGAAAATACAATTCAAACATTTGCTTTGCAGAAATTCTACTGCATATCAAATTAATTCTTTGGAAGTTACTTTTTGTTATAAAATAAGGTTAAATCCTCTGAAGGTGTGCTCTTGCAAAGTCCCAGAAAAACACATTTCTGAATATTGCAGCTATACTAAGAAATTAATGGTGGTCCTTGTTTTTTGGACTAGGCAGGGTCAAAGCCTCCACTCAAAAGTAAATTTATGGGGTAATAAAAATATTTAATTCTCTTCTACAATTTCTATCTGCTTTACTGTCCTGCCCTGCCATCCTTCCTCTTCTTCTCCCCTCTTTTTACTGTAATAAGAGAGCACGCTGTCTTGGCCGTAAGCAAAGCTTAGTTCTGATTTGAAAATTAGGTGTTATGGTACCCAGCACAAAGAATATATGCACAATCTATAATTTTTTTAAAAAAAATAACATTTTATAATTATCTTCATCTTAAAAAGTTGTGGTATGGATGTAAATTATGTATTATAGACATATTTAAAGTAGTCTGTTTACTTTTCATAGTAGTAAGAAATGAAGAGTAAATAATAATAAATACAAATTGTAATTTTTAAAAAGTCAGTGAAAGAAGTTTAGCATCATCAATTATACAATTCCACTGACTTCAGCAGAGTTAGGCTGATTTAATTTTACACATAAGTTTCCAATTTTTTCCTTGAACTTTTCAAGCAAATCAGTATTAAGGCAGATGCTTACAGAAGAAATCACCTGTTCTGCTTCTGAGCTATTCTTGTACTACACAACTCAGTTTTCTGAATATCAATAATTCTGTTTTCCATTTAGAGAACTTTTGAACATTAGGCATTTTTTTTAGAGGAAAAAAATTGGGGTTTTTTAAATTGACTGTGGTTAGGGCACTTGGAAAATTGTATCTTTCTGAGAGTTTCAGCAGGGAAAAAATTACTTTCCATTTTCCTTTGTTGGAAATTATTACTTTTAACTTTATTGTAGCAGTTCATAGTAACTTCATTTTCAATTTGTTCTCTACTGTCAGACTAGTCAGATGCTTTTCCCATTTATTTTGATGGCAAAAGTATTCCCTATGAAGATTTTATAGCACTTTAAAAAAGTAGGAACACCCTCAACTCTAGAAAATAGTACCTCTGCTTTTATGCTGTCACGCCTTAACCAGACTGTATGATTATTTTTGCTGAGTCACTTAAAAAATCTAGCAGAAAATAAGTTTTTTAAGTCCATCTTTGTTACTGGGTTTGGGTCTAGTCCATGCAGAAAGTAACAATCAGACAAAAATCTGGTTATTTCCCCTGCAGAGGAAGACACTGCAAGGGCTGCCTGGGGTTTTTGATTCAGCAGTTCTAATTTTTTTTTACTCTATCTAATCAATAAGTGTTAGATTTGAGAATGGTGTTGTGGCTTCCTCAGGGAAGGTATTTCCAGAGTGTTGGACTCCTGGAAAAAAAATCCACACTGTAGCAGCAATATCCAAAAGCTTTGATTAGAGGGTATCAGCACACACAAATTGCATAAAGATTGCTTTCTACAGGCAACTAGAATCTTGTCACTGACTTCAATAGGTTCATATCAGGCCAAATAGGGGGGCTGGTTTTGCTTTCTCCACTTCAACTGCTGCCAGAACTTCCTGCCTTAGAGCTTTGTTTGTCCTGTTTACTGAAATCGCTGCGCTCCACTGAAAACAATTCTTCAAACTTCAAATGCTGCATCTCGTAATTTATGAGTGCCTTTGGTAAACAAGCTTGTTAATATGCTTCGCAATAGTTTTGTGGTTGGTGTTTTGGGTTTTTTTTTTTTTTTCCTGGAAAGGATGCTGTTTGATAAAGGTCTCAGAGTCTAAATGCCTGCGTCCTCACAGGCTTGGTGCTTTCTGTTCTGAAACATCCCTGCAGAGTGCACACAAAATGTGAAGAAGCCAGAGCTGTGACTTGCTCTCTGTTGATGCCAATTTGAACCCTCCAGTGAGGTAAAGTACAGAGTGGTTCCACCAGCCACACTCCTGGCACAGGAGGTGACAGCACAGACATCACACCAGCCCCTTCAGAGGCCACTTCAGTGCATGCACACCCCTGGCTGTGTGATTTATATTTTGTTCTCATTTCCTTGTCTGCAGGTGTTGTGAAGGGGAATGGGAAGATAGCCAAAATACTGGGCAGTTATTCTAATTCTGGTCTATTTTTATTTCTATTTATACTATAAGTCTATAAAAAAGAGGCTACCTGAGGATAAGAACAGTCCTGAAACAAAGATACTATACATGTGGATGAGAATGGATTTTAATTTGTATGCCTTCAACAAGAAATAAATATGTTTACTGCATTGATCTAAACCAGAAGTCAGTTCTCTGAAGTAAAAATTATAGCCCTGTAAAAGGTAAGTTAAGAATAATCACAAAATCACGAACTGTGCTCTTGGTCTCCTCTCAGACACACAAATATCCAAATGCTTTCCATAACACTGGTGTTATAGAGCAGAACCCAACACATACCACAGTATTCTTAGCAGGAATATATCCCATAAAACTATTTTCAGTACTACTTACCATAGCCACACTGCTGACACCTTGACTGATATATTCACCCTTGGAGATGAATTAAAAGGAAACTAAGTAATTCAAAGAAAGAAAACTAGAAAATTTACAGATATTCTGATTTTTTTTTTTGTCTTTATGTATTTCCTTGCAGGTTGTGACCAAGTGCTCACAGGTATTAGGTCCCTAAAAGTAGTTAAGAAGACTGGAGGAAAGCATGGCTCTTGGATGAAAGATCCTGGTAAAAAGCATGCGAAGATTTATTTATTAAGTGGCTCTGTAAATAATGTGATTTTGGAATTTGCAAATATCATGACTTTCATGGAAAACAATCAGACACTGAAGGCTCGCAGAGTCCCCTTGCCCTTGCCCTGGGAAGGAACTGGCCACGTCATCTACCAGGGTTTCCTCTTCTACCACAGATACGGCTCTTTAAATGAGATCGTTAAATTCAATATCCAGAGAAGAAACATAGCTGACCAGATGCTGCTGCCAGGGGCTGGGAGGATTCCTGCCTACCAGCTCTCTCCACAGACAAAAATAGACCTGGCCGTTGACGAGCAGGGGCTGTGGGCCCTCCATGCAGAACCAGAGATTGAGGGGAACATTGTCATCACCAAAATCAACCCTGTAGCCATGGCCGTGGAGCACAGCTGGGACACACCCTGCAGCAGCAAGGATGCTGAGGCAGCCTTCATGGCCTGCAACACCCTCCACGTGGTCTACAACTCTCCTGCTGGAGGCTCCTCCCGCATCCAGTGTGTTTATGATGTTTTGGATGCTCTAAATGCTTACACAAACCCAGGGCTGCATTTCCCCAAACGCCAGGGTAGCCACTCCACCGTACATTACAATCCTAAAGAAAAGCAACTCTTTGCTTGGGGTGATGGATCCCAGATCATTTACAAGCTTCACACAAAGCAAAAAGTTGAAAACCTTTAGCAGCTTTTTAAATAGGCCTAAAAGCCACCAGTCCCAGGTCAACACAGCCATTAATGTGTATTAAAATTACATTATTCCCATCTGTTACCAATTTCATCCATTTTATATAACTTAAGGCTTATGTACTCCGGTAATCTTAATGCCCAATAAAGAGTATGTGAAGACTTCATTAATATAAATTATATAATAACAAGATACCACAGATGCCCAGCCCACCCCCCCCCCCCCCCCATCAGTCTTAAAGTCTAAGGTTAACTTAAGAAAATAATAGCTCATTTCTGACAGGTTCTCTTTCTATTGAAACTACATTTTCTGCTTTCATGCCACAGAAATCAAATCAGAAATCCTTCCTGTCCAAAACACAGTTTGACAACCTTCACAACTCTGAAGACCATTCCAGAAAGCCTTCTAGTAAGCAATACAGAAATCACATGCTTTCAGGGAAATTAGATATAAGTGTTAAGAGGAGCAGTTTATTATACCATAAAGTGTAGGAATATACACCCCCCACAAACATAGTTTATATTTAACACAGAACTCTGTACATCACAACAAGGCTACTCCTATTCATTGAACTGATAGAGTATTTCCATGGAGCTTACACATTTCTTATGCATGTAGCTGTACAGACCATGTTGATCTTGCCAGTACATTAGCTGCAGCCAAATATTCACTTTTATCAGCTTCAAGTTTCCACTTCTCACTATTTTTTGAGCATATCACTGTGTGTCAGAAGGAATGTTCCTAGGTGAGCTGTTCTGTATCACATGCTACTTTTAAAGGTTTTACATGCCACTCTTGGGTGTTTTTCTCATTAGGTCTCTTTCAGCACCTACTTGTAAGGCATTTTCCCCAATGTTTCAAGTAACTTCCATTGATCACAGAAGAATCTTTCTCATCCTATCCTCCACCTCCAGGAAAAGGTGGCTCAGATGAGCACAATTGTGCAGGTGATGGCATGGCACTTCTCAGTCCTGGGTTTGTGAGCCACAGATAAACTCCAGGTATTTTTGTTTCAAAAATAATGTTAAAAATGTTAAGTAATTAAAAAAAAAAGCTTTTAGCATGAAATACAGGTATATGCTGTGTTTTTTAAAATTTATTTTAATGACAGCTGCATTTGTCTTATAGCAAACAAACAAACACACACAAAAAAAAATCCCCTCCAAGAAACCACAAACTTGAAAAGCAATCCAGAGCTGTTTCTACAGACAACCCGATGTGCTCATTACGCTGAGAGCTGTTGTTCTGTTTAAAAACAACTCCCAGAGAGCAGCCAAACATCAGGGAATGATTTTTTAAAGTTCCAGAGTACAGCGAGGAGTGTACAGACTGCTGGGCTGCGCCAGTGGCACTCTGCCTTCAGCTAAAGGAACTTTTTCATTGTAAGCAGGCTTAGTGACTAGAGCACAGCTTCTGCATCACAGCAGACACAGGATGCACAGCTAGAGACATCCTCGGGCTGGAAGGAAGGTGGGCTGGCCCTGGTTTCCCGTGTGACTGTGTGTTAAAGGCACTATTTCACCTTTTATTCCTTGTCTGTGAAATTACAAACGTGTAAATGCAAAATGGTATCACCCACCTCTGATTAAAAGGGCACAGCCCACATGCAGTTAGAAATATTTTGAATCAGAAAGCTGAGAAAAGGCTCGCTGATTCTCAAATGCTAAAATATGAAGCAATTCTAACAGACAAAGATGATCTGGAACTAATTACAGATAAACACCTCAATCCTGCCCAGTTTTTGTACGGAGAACCAGTAGAAGAACTAGTGCATGATTGCTTAGGAATAATAAACTATCAGACCAAAGGGAGAGAAGATGTGACAGACCAAGCCCTTCAGGGGGGGAGATTATACATCAGTGGGTCCTCAAGGGCAATTCAGGGGCAGAGAATGTCAGGGTATGCTATTATAGATGAGAAATTAGTAACCATAAAAAAGAAAAGGTTACCCCCCCAGCTGGTCAGCCCAAACACGTGAGTTGTACACTTTGAAACGAGCCCTTGAAATATTAACACAAGAGAGGAAACCTGTGTATACTGACTCTAAGTATGTCTTTGAGTGGTGCATACTTTGGGGAAAATCTAGGAGGAAAGAGGACTGTTAAATTCAAATGAGAAAGGATTAATCAATGAAAGGCTTGTCTCGGAAGTATTAGAAGTGTTACAACTGCCAGAGGAAACTGCTGATGTACTTGCTTGGGGACATCAGAAAGGGGCCACTTTAGAAATACATGGGAACAACTTAGCAGACTTGGAGGCTAAAAATGCAGCCAAGCCAGGGGAAGAGAAAATTATGATGATCTTAACCCCCACAGAAGAAATTCAAGATATACCAGTGAAACAGAGGAAAAGAAATTCCTCAAAACAGGAGCAAAAAAAGATAATTAAGGGAAGTGGGTGTTACCTGATTGGAGACAGTTGTTAAACAAACCACTGGCCAGGAAAATACTAAAAAGCAGGCATAACAAGACTCATTGGAGTACCCAAGCATTGAGTGATCTGCTCCTCAGAAATTGGGCTTGCATGGGAATTTTTGGAATAGTTAAATGGATAACTGAAAAGTGTGTGATATGTCAAAAACCCTCCGCCAGTGAAGAAATAAAAAAAAAATCTGTGTTCCTTGAGTTGAAAAATCCTTCGCCTTTGAAGTTGTTTATCTTTAAAAATGCCACCCCAATATATATGTGAGTCTACGACCCATATGTGTAGTCACAGGAAAGGCTGCATGATATGGGAAATTCCACAACTGCAGAAGTTCCCTGGCTGAGCTGCTTTTGTGTGAGTTGGAAGCCACTAGCCAACTGTTTCTCTTGTAATAAATTACCAAACAACAGGAAAGTCTTCTCTCTCTCAAAAACTGAATGAATGATTATTTTGTAAGTGGTACTGACCTGGAGTTCTGAGTTTTGCCTCTTTACATTGTTGATAAAAAACGAACAGTTTTTGCTGGGTGAAAGGGTTAGTTTAAAAATTCATTTGTGTGTGTGGTTTTTTTTTCTTTTCCTTAGCTTCTCTTAATGTGTATTAATAAAATCTATCTGTTTATCTTAAGTTGGGGCCTGTTTTGTCTTTTTCTCCCAAAATCCTATCTCCCAGTTGGCAAATAAAATTTGGTGAATGTAAAACCATCAAAACAATGAACAAAAAAGAAATCCAAATAAGGCATATCAAAAGTCTATTAAAAAAAACCCTATTTCAATTAGTTCTACCTCAAATAAAAACAAACCTATCCATAAAATTATCTTTACTCAGAAACCAAATTCCACATAGTAAATATAAAAATAACACACTATATACCACAAAAAGGCTAATATGGAATAAAAACCACATATAAATTCCTCTAATAAATATCACTACCACTATATCTATAACTATATATTTGTATAAAAATGTATATATGCAATTAAAATATATTAATTTAAGCAATAAGCCAATGATATAAATTTTTGGAAGTCCTAAAATTATATTATATTATGATATCCCCTATCCTCTACTTTATGCCCAAACATAAATTCTATAACCTTAACATTAAAAAAAAAAAAACACCACAGTTTATATACAATACTCGCATAGTCCCCCAAATTCTCTCTCAGCTCTATTGTCTAACACAAACAAAAAACAAACAAACCTTTTTTAACCTTTTTTACCTAACCTCTCATTTATTAGCTAAAACAAAAAAAAAATATTGCCAAAAGTGCAACTTCTTCTAAAACTATTCAGCTTCACTACAATCCAAAAAACATTTTCTTACATATGCTGGGAATGGCTATTTTTTTCCTGCTATTTCCTATATAATTTTGAATCAAAATATCATAATGGGGAGTCTGTCTTTTCTTCTTGTCTTGCAAGATGAATACAACCCTGTACCCCCTTTTAAAACTGTCTAAATTAGTAGGAAGCCTTTTCTTTGTGACTGTCAGCATGAAGACAACTCTTTAAATAATATTAATTATTTAAAGCCACAGCTTTAAATAATTAATTCCCCCGTGAGACCTTCGGGTCCACATTTTTTTGTTGCTGTGTCCATACAGCAGCAAGGGTGGAGGTAATTGCAGTGGAAGAAGAAGAAAGAAGAAGAAGAAGAAGAAGAAGCAGGACAGGACAAACGAGGGGACACAAAACTCTTGGCAATAAGAACGACCAGGAGGACCAAGAGAACCCAGAATGAGATGAGCAAGGTAAGACTCAGGGTGAGCTGACCAGGCTCAGAGAACCCAGCAAGAAGAAGATGCCAATGAGATGATTTATCCCAATAACCACAGAGATGGATGCCCAAGAATCCTACAGTCACAATCCTCTTACCTATCTATGCATTCCTACAAGACCTAATCCACCATAACGGATCTAGATACCATCAAAGAATGTAAAATTGAATAAAGACCACATATAAATACCACTATTTATGAAACAGCACTGCCACAATCTACAGCTTCAAATGAGTGATTTCCTTGCTAAATCCCCTGGGGGAGCAGCTGCAGCCTCCTCCAGGCCAAGCTGAGGGAGAAAGAAACACCTGGGGCTGACACAGTTCCACACTGAGGGTACTTGGGAAAATATGTAGATTTGTCCTGGATTTTTTTTTTTTTTTTAGCTTTCTACGAGGTTTAATCATCAATTTGGCAAAAATAAATAGTAAGGACTGAAAACATGAGGGCTGGCAAGTTATAGGCACCAAAGACAACAGGGTTGTTTTTAATAGCTGTGAGATTTATGTCTTGATTTTGAGACTCTCTTTTTGGCCAACTCTTTTGTAAAAAGTCTTACTTTAAAATAAGCTACTTCAATAATGAATTTATGGCACAAACATCCTCTAATGTCAGAAGGTTAAAAGCACTACTACCAAAATGGCACTTCCTTAATTTTTACCAGCAAAACTTTATCTTAACTAAACTTAAACCTACACTTTTCTGCTGCTAATAAGTTAGTAAAGGAGTTTATCAGCTTTTGCTGCCCTTCACTGATACTCAAGGTCATTAATAAATTGCTCTGCTGTTTTAAAATAAATACAGATTTTAGACCTCCCTCATTCTCCCCAGACTAGAAACATGTGAATTGATATTTTATCTTCTTTCTTTGTGCTTCTGTGGCTTTCTGAGCTGCGTGGAGAAGGTGTCTGGCACCCAGGGAATGGTGCTGGGAAGGGCAGGATGGAAAGGAGCTGCTCAGAAATCTAGAAGCAGTAGTGGATTGGGAGCTGGCGATCCTGCCTCAGGCACATCCTCCTGGACAGTCTGTGTCTTGATAATATTCCTATTTTCCTTCCTGAACACGGAGTCAGAGGAGAACAGAAGTCTTGGCATTGGTGGAGCAGTGGGTAGAGCCCAAGAGAAATGCTGACTGGCTGAGGGATACTTGTGTCCCCTCTGGAATAAATCCCTGTGTCTCCTCAGACTTGCTGAGTTGCAGTACAGTTTGGGCACACTTTGCTGCTGCTTTAGTTCATAATTACTGGAGATCCATGGATTGCTGGGTGATTTCCATAAGTTCTCCTCTTTTGCAGGAGCTGCACCATGAGGGAGTGTTCTGAGGGAGGCCCTGGCAAAGCTGCCAAGGGCAAGGAACATGGAGCATCCAGGGATCTTCTCCCACCTGAATTTCTCCTGGAGTTGCTGTGTGTAATGCTGGATGCTTATCTTGGGTTTGGGGTGTTCTCCCACTGGCCCAGCTCTACACCCAGCAGCTGGGTGCATTTTCCCAGCCCTTGAATCCCACGGGTGATCCCGGATTCCCGGAGCTGCCTGAGGCATGGCCCGGCCTCTCTGCCTGGGAGCCGCACTTGAGTCTGACCGGACCGAGGGCGTCCTGTTTGAAACTTTATTCCTGCTGGTTTTCCTCTTACAGGTAACTGGCAAAAAAGAACAGAGCCAGTAGGAAGCAAAGCCACTGGAAGGCCTTATCCCAGTCCAAGGTTCCCACTTTTCTCCCTGACTCCTGGATAATTGCTTGGCCATAACCACAGACTGTCTGTTTGATTTCCTGCCTTTTCCAATAAATCTTTGCATTCAGCTGGAGTGTGTTCCTGGTGTCATCCTCCTCCTCCTCTTCCATGGATTTGTAAATAAAATTCCTGACTTTTGCCCAGTTGAATTGTGTTATTCCAGGAATTGTGGCTCTTTGTTCCATTGAAACTTCTCAACTGCTGAGAGTTTCAGACGTCAAATACAGGTAAGATTGGAGATTGTTTGGATTGTCACTCCCACAGAATATAGATAATTCTTGGATAGGAGTAACTAGACCTGTTGAATTCCCACTTCCCTTTAAAATCAGAGCAGAGGACACAGATTTTAAATCATCATTCCATGAACTTCCACCAACTTCCTGACTGTCCCAAAAGTTTTCACTGTTAGAAATTCCTGAGTTTGTTTTCCAGGCAAGCTGGGATTTACATATTATTCCTTCCTTTCATTTGATGTTTTTCATCTCTCTGATTTTACTAAGGGAATATTTATAGGAAATGTGCCAATTTTCCATCCTACTTGGAATTTTGGTACGTTGTCAGGTACATTTCCAAGGAAATTTACCAAATTGAGATGGATAAATCAGGAGTTGTTCAGCACCATACCCATAGAATTCTGTGAATTCCCAGGAAAACCTGCTAACTGTTAAATTGCCATAATTCATCTCTTTGCAAAGTTCAATTTACTGGATTTTTAATTGCATAAATCCCATTAAAACTTCAATTCTGGCCTAATTGCTGTTCCTTGGACACAACGAGGTGGTTCTTTCCTGCCTTGGCATAATTGGATGTTCATCTGAAGTGAGCTTCCTGCTAAAATAGAATTTGTTTCCAAGGAAAACTGGGAATTGTCTAGAAAACCTCATTTGCTGGGAGGCACTGGGTTTGTTTTCCCTATCCCTGTATAATTGAGGATACTGCTGGAGATGTGTTAGACAGTGGCATGACACGAGAGCTGCATTTATTTAATTCTGTCTCTTTTTTATTTGATTTTTGAAATTTTTTATGCCCTTTTATGTTACTGTGTTTCATTTTTTCATGTTTTTTTTATTTTAAAAAAGGTTTTCTATTTTTCTTCTATTTTTAATTTTTTTATTTTGATTTTTTATTTTCATTGATTTTTTTCCTTTTATTTTTATTATTTTATTTTTACTTTCATTTTTTTGAATATTAGTTTTTTTATTTAATTTCCTTTATTTTTATTTTATTATTTTCATTTTTACTGGATTTTAAAATTACTTTTAAATTTTATTTTATTTTTAAAATTTTATTTATTTTATTTTTTCATGTTTTCTTTGTTACTTTTTTTCCCCCCATACTCCTTCTTTCCCCGAGTATGTGGAAGTTTGGCTTTTGGTAAGAAAGTTGAAAAATGACCTCCATGTCCACTGGATATAATTGAGAGTGCAGTTAGCAAAACCTCTGTATTTTCTGCTATATTAATTAAAAAAACCTGAAAGGAGAAAGCTGTGAACACCCTGATGCCATTTTTTTCCTTTCAACCCCCAAACAGGTTCCATTGCAGTTATTACCAGCAGTAACTTGATGTTGAGGCATATTTCAGAGGTAGCAATAAAACAAAATAGACATTTTATTTTGTAACTCTCCCGACCTCATTGTTTATTGACAAAGAAATCCAAAACAAAGAAAACAAACAAAAAAGAAACCCAAAACACCCCACCCTCCGAAAAAACACAGAAAGAGAAAATATGCCAGTATTATTTTAGTAAAAATTAAATCTTTACCCCTTAGAAAACAAGGCTAATTTAATTCTAATTAATTGTGGTTCTGATGTGTTTGGCTAATGACTTCCTATAGTTCAAAATAGCGTTTAAAATATAAACAAATAAACACGGATTTTAAAAAAGAAATACAAAATTAGAAACATGTAAGTAACAAAAATAGAAATACAAAATACGAAAAATGCCAATAATATAAATAAATACGATATATACTATTACACGTTAAGTGCATTATATATAGTAGACCTAGATACGAATATAGAAGACAAATGGTAACGATAAATAAAATATTTTAAAACTACAAAAAAAAGATTGGAATGTAGCTTAAAGTAAAGCTAAAGTGCTGCCGCCGTGTGGACACAGAGCGGTACTGCAGCTCCAGCCCGCAGCAGCCCCGGGCAGGGCTGTGCTCAAGGCAGTGCTGCCGCCGTGTGGACACAGAGCGGTACTGCAGCTCCAGCCCGCAGCAGCCCCGGGCAGGGCTGTGCTCAAGGCAGTGCTGCCGCCGTGTGGACACAGAGCGGTACTGCAGCTCCAGCCCGCAGCAGCCCCGGGCAGGGCTGTGCTCAAGGCAGTGCTGCCGCCGTGTGGACACGGAGCGGTACTGCAGGTGTCCCCCTGCCCGCCCCCGAGGCTCATGGCAGCTCGAGGGCAGTGCTGCCGCCCGACCGTCCAAAGACGGCAGCAAAAAGAGCGGGAAAAAGGCAAAGGACCCCCGGGTGCGTCAAACACACTGCCTGCGCGCGGTCACGGGCGGAACTTTCCTCGGCGTATTCAAGTGCGCGGGCACGGGCTAGGGGCGCCGCGGGCGGGTTCAGGCGTTTCGTTTAGTCAGCAGCAGCCTGTGCGAGCAGCCCGGAGGGCCTTGGGGGTGCCACGACCGGAAGTTGCTTCGGCCACACTCATGATGGCGGCGCGTAAGGGCGGAAGTTAGGTCATGCCCCATCCAAGATGGCGATTCAGCGCGACCGGCAGACCTCCCAAAGCTGGCGGCAAGAAGGGCAGGAAATGACAAGGAAATGACCCCGGGGGCACCTACCCGACTGCCTGCGCCCTACCCTGACCGCGGCGCCGCCCGACCGCGATTTTCCGCGGCGTTTGAAGGTGCGCGGCCGCGGGCTGTGGGCGCGGGCGGGAGCCGGGCCTGCGCCCACAGGCAGGGGCGGGGACGCCTCTCTCTGCCGATGTCCTGCCGCGGCCGGCGGCCTCCCCGTGCCGTGAGCCCGCTCCGCCGCTCCCCGCCGTCCCCACACACCACCCTCCGCTCCCCTCCGGCCCGGGGGAATGGAGGAAAACGCAGAAGCATCGGGGCGGGACAGTCGGCGGAGCCGCCCGAGCCGTCCCCCGCCGGCAGGAGGAGGCAGCCGCTCTGTGCCGGAGAGCGGGGCGGAGGGTTGGCGGGGGGACGCCCCGGTTTTGTGGGCACGGCTTCCTGCCGGGGACAGCTTCTGCTCCCGGTAGCTGTGGCTGATCGCTGCACGGAGTCCGGGCTGAGCCCGCTGGGAGCGGGGCTGCTGTTCGCGTCCCCGGGAGCCGCTGCCCAAAGGGGACTCGCAGCAGCCTCGTGTCTTCTGCGTGTGCGAGGTTTTGATCGGCTTCGTAGAAATGTGGTGCTTCAGGCTGGGAGCGCTGGGCTCCCTGCGTGGTAAAGTCCTTGGAGCAGCCAAGGTGAGCACTTGCTCAGAATTCCAAGCCTGGTGTCCCCTAGGATTCTTGGAACAATGTTTAGATAGTTATGGTCCAGTTGAGACGGTGGATCGAGTCGATTTGTTGGAGTGGCAGAAATGGGTTTTTGCCTGGAAGTGTGTTGGGATAAGCAACCCTCCCTAATGTCAGAATGAATTGGTCTTCCTTCTTTTGGCATTTTTTGTTTCTAGATTGCAGACCATCGGGGAGATTATTGGGATAAAGAACTGGAAGGCTCAAGGGAAGCTCCACGTTCCCCAGGGAATGCTTTAAGCACTTGTGGCTTCTGAGGCGAACTGAGAATCCCGGCTCCCACAGAAACCTTCCCAAGCTGGAAGGGACAGGCAGGACAATTCCAAGAATGGTGTGGGAAGCACTTTCTCCTAGGTCTGGACAGCTCTGAGACCGGAATGACTTCAGAATATTCCTTGTGCCTCTCCTGTTGGTAGCCCAGCACTAAGTCGGTGTTCCCTGGGTGGCTGCAGTTCCCTGCATGGGAAGGGAGGAAACCTGTGCTGGAGAGCTGAGAAAGGTCCCTGCTGGCTGCTGTGTCCTGGGTGGGCGGAGAACTCTGACCTTGGCCCGGTGGGTTGGTGAGGATCCAATCAATCCTGCCTCCTTTTGAACGAGTTGTGTCAATGAGTCATCAGCAGGGGTCGCTTTTAGCCAGCTTTAGTTCAGTTTCTTTTTCATGGGTTTCTGGTTGTTTTAATCACGAAATTCCCCAACTCTTAAGTTTGCTAAATGAACCCTGAAAAGGTTCGACAAACCAATCCTGAAGGAACTGGGGCTTGGATAGCTGGGATCTTACAGCCCTTTGAGGCCACATGGGATTCACCCCCTGACTTTGGTGCCCAGAGAAACTCCAAGTTACGGCTAATCAAAATATGAACCAGTTCTTATGAAACTCAGCTTTCCAAACCTTGAATTACTATCAGAAATTATGGCAATGCCCTTGCCATAAAAGGCCCTGTGAAGCAAAGCAGCCTTAAAATGCTTATAAGCGGGAAATCCAAGAGAAATGCCTGCTGGCTCCTGGCATCCTGGGCTTGTCAGGCAGCCTTCAGGCTGGAGGAACCCTCTGAGATCACGGTGCCCAAACTGTTCCCCTGGTGCCACCCTGAACCATGTCCCCAAGTGCCACATCTGCAAGGCTTTCCATCCCTCCAGGGATGGGGCCTCCACCACTGCCCGGGGCAGCTGTGCCAGAGCTGGGCAGCCTTTCCCAATTGAGACTTCCCAATATCTAGATTATACTTCCTGGGCTTTTTTCACCTTTAGTTTGTGCGTTGAATAGTGAATTTGGATGAGATTTCTTTGACAGGAGGATTTAGGTGTTTGAATACCTGGGGGAAAAAAGCAAAATGTGATGCATAGTTGGTGTCAAGTCCTACGTCCCTTATTCCTGGCCATTCCGACAGTAAGGATTAAAAACTGTACTTATTAATTAGCATGCAGGAAAATACATGGCACTTGTGTTTTCTTTTGACAGGGTTAATGCAGATCTAGCCAGGCTGACCGAGTTCATCAGCCCCCTCAGCTCTGTGCTGGAATACCGTGCTGTTGTTGTTGAGGCTTTTAGGGATCTGAGGTGAACGACAGCATCCTCTCCAGCAGGGAGCTGCTGCTGCTGCTGCAGAAGTGAAGCCTTGTCAGCAAAGACCTGCAGCTGCAGGAGGACCCCACAGGCCCTGGCTCAGAAGTACCAAAACAAAGAATTGCTAAACTACTTCAAGGGAGGCAGATTTTGTCGCAGCTGTTAGAGACCAACAGCACAAGTGAGGCAAACTTCTCTGGAAATAGTACTAATACCTTCTGTCACACTGATGTAGCTTGAGGGAGGAGGAAAGGAAAGGCATTTTTCAGGGCTTCCTCGTGGTGAATTCTAACCTTCACACAATTTGGAAACTGAGGAAATACAGTTTAAAAAGGGAAGGAGCTTTAAAATGAAACTTAATTGCAAATCTCATGTCAGGCTTTGAAAAAAATGGTATTCTTTAATGAAATCTTAAAAGAAAAAGCAGTGCCTGGAGGCTTTGTGCTCAAAGGTTTGAATCATTGAGTGTGGGTGAGATCTGAAAGTGATGTGTAAGTGAAAACAATAAATAAATAAAGGAAGCAGAAATTAAATAGTTTACATTTCTTGTTGCTTTCATTTTTCAAGAAAGTAAGAATATGTCTGGGTCTGTGTGAATTCTCTGTGAACAAAAAGTGCAAGGAACTTGGAGTGGAAGGTCTTAAAACAACACTGGTTTCCTACCAAAAGCAACTGGGTTTGGTGCACATTAAATCTTCTGTAGGTTTGTTTAAATGTTCTGTATAAGTTAATAAAGTATCATGTATTTAGGGGATACTGTAAAAGCTTTAGCTTTTCTAAAGTTTTTCTCACCCTTTAGAACTCCTCAGAAAGGCATGAAAGGAGTTTTTGGAGTGTGTGTGGGTTGTGCTGCTCCAGTTTTCAGGAGCTTCTCTCATCTCCAGGCTGGGTGCTCCTGGAATAAGTTTGGAATAAGATTCCTGCCTGGAGTCCCTGGGAGCTCTTGGAGCCCCTTGGAACAGCACAGGCTCCATGAGACTGTTAAATGAGGCTGGTACTTACCATTGTAACAACCGAATCAAGTAAGGAGAGCACCTTCCTTGAACAGTTTTGTACCAGGAAAATCCTTTGGAGTATCCAGTGTTTGTTTTGATGGTGGTTTTCTTCTTACAGAAGATATTAAAGACAAGAACAAACCTCAAGCCTCATCTCATCAGAAAAATCATCACACTTGGAAAAAGAACGAGGTGGAAGAAGGTGACACTGCTGCAGACATGGAAGTGTCTGAGCTGGAGAAATGCAGAGAACATCTGAATTCCATATTTTCCCACTGGGACCCTGTTTTCCCAGCCCCACCCTCCACACAGGGACCCCTCCTGGAGCTGCTGAACCTGGGGGCGAGGCAGTGGCCGTCACCTGTGTGTCCACTCACGTGGTCACTAAGGGGCTGCTGAGGTCCCTGGCCGGGAGCAGGACGTGTCCCCAGTCTCAGTGAAACATTAAAGCTCCAATTTCCCTTTTCTTGAACAGTCTGAGACACAATATTACTTATATAACTTCTATTACAGGCATTTTTGACTTTTGGAAGAACCAGAAAGATTGTCTGTGCACGTGTGTGTCGTTAATATCCATCCTCTCTCCAATACAGGATGGGAAAAAAAGGCTGAGAGCTTCCCACAATGGGCTGTAAGTGCAAAGGACGAGGAGCCAGAGGTTTGGTCATGATGATTTATTATTTCTTTAAGGACCTGGTTGATTTCATGATACCAAATCCAGTATGAATAGGAGACTGAACTCGGGAATCATGGCGGGCTTCTTGGGTTTAAAAAGCTTTAATGGCTTTGAAAGATATTTATGTCAGACCTGGTTTATTTTTATTACCTTTTTTTTAATTTAAAAAAAAAAAAAAAAAAAAAGCCCTGATCCATCACTACTGCTGTGATGTGCAAGGAAAGCCTCTCTTCCCTCCACTTGGAACAGATGAGAGATGGAACTGAAGCCCAGAGGATTTTCTGCTCATTGAGTACATGTGCAAAATCTGGTAAGTTGTTCTCGAATGTGGCCGTGAGGGCAGTGACCGTGCCAGCCCACGTCTGCAAACATGAACTAGAACCAGAACCTTCGAGATGTAAACCAGGGTTTATTCCATTGACTCACGACCGTGTGCTGCACCCGGCTCCTCTGTGCAAATACCGTACAGGGAATTCCAGAACTGCGCATTCCTTGGGATATGGGCTGAGTTTTCGAGGAAGGGCTAAATAAAAATGAGAGGCAGATAAGGGAATTGCTTCTAGTCGTAAAGGTTCTTGTCCTAAAGGAGCCATCGGCTTGAGTTAAAGATTGTATTTCTTTATAAACCCGCCAGCCCTTTGGAGGCTACAGTTTGTGTCATGTACAATTAATGACTGGCGGCTGACATGAGGGGTCTGTGAGCGGAATGCAGCTGAGCCTGGCCGAGCTCAGCCGAATATCGCCGAGTTCGGCCGAGCTCAACCGAGTCTAGCCGAGTTCGGCCGAGCTCAACCGAATCTAGCCGAGTTCGGCCGAGCTCCACCGAATCTAGCCGAGTTCGGCCGAGCTCCACCGAATCTAGCCGAGTTCGGCCGAGCTCCACCGAATCTAGCCGAGTTCGGCCGAGCTCCACCGAATCTAGCCGAGTTCGGCCGAGCTCCACCGAATCTAGCCGACTTCGGCCGAGCTCAGCCGAATCTAGCCGAGCGGCACCGCACCCAGCCGAGCCCCGCCGCCTGCTCCCGTGCCCATTAATTAGCGCGATGCACTCACGGCACAGTGAGCTCCTGCCCGGCCCCGCGCTCCCGTCCGTGTCCGGGCGGTGACTCCGGGACTCGGCAGCGGGAGAACACCGAGCTCCGTGCGTTTAACGTGAGCCGGCCCTGCGGCGCCTCGGCCGGACCGCGCCGCCCTCAGGGAGTCGAGCCGAGCCGAGCTTGGCCGAACGCAGCGAGCGGCACCGAGTGCAGCCGAACCGAGCCGAGCTCGCCCGAAGTGCTGAATCTACACGAGTGTAGCCGAAAATTGCCGAGTGTAGCCGATTATTGCCGTGATTTGCCGAAGAGCCTCATCTGTTTCAGTGTAGCCGAATCCTGCCGAGTTCAGCCGATAATAGCCGAACGTAGCCGAAGAGCCGAATCTGGCCGAGATCAGCAGAACCGAGTTTAGCCGAACCCTGCGAGCGGCACCGAGTTCAGCCGAGCCGAGCCGAGTTTAGCCGAACGGGGCCGGGGCCGGGGCGGGGCTCTCTGAGGCAGAGGCCGGGGCCGCAGCTTCAGGGCCGGGTTCTGGGGTGGGCTCCGGTGCGCGGAGCCCCAGGGCGGACCGGGGCCGAAGTGATTTAATCCTTGGAAATCCCCTCGCCAGCCATTTGCTCGCTCTGAGCACGTTGAGGATGGCCGTGTTCTGTCCGGGCTCGCAGCTCGGGACAGGACGGGATTCGGCTCCCCCTCCTCTGCCCCTGTTTTAAACCTTGTTTTTCACATCCCCCTCTTCCCCCTGTTCCTCTCCCTTTCCCCTCTCCTTCCCTCCCATTTCGGCCTCCCCTCCTGTGCCCCTCTGCCCTTGCTCGTCCTCCCTGTGTCCTGTTCTCCCCCGGCCCGGGGCTGGCAGGGAGCAGAGGGCTCCTGTCCCTTCTGCAGCGTGAGCAGACAAAGCGTCAGCCCGACAACCGGCCGCTCCCATCCTGGGCCACCACCAGCCCTCCCGAAACTGTCACTGACGGCGAACGATTGCTGGGGAATACCTCGGGAGTTATGAACCTCGCACACAGGGAATTTTGGAGCTGGAATCCCAGTTTGAGCCTTGAGCACCTGCAAGAGAAGAGGGGCCCTTATCCATAGCAAGGGAAGCCCGGAGCCCCAGCGGGTCGGGGACAATGAACTGTCCAGGGAATGAGCAGCACGTCCCCTGTGCCCCTGCCCTCACACTCGGAGTGGGAGCAGCCCTGGGTGTGAGCTGTGAGGATAATGAAGGCTCAGAGCAGCCCCAGGTGTGAGCTGTGAGGATGAGGAAGGCTCAGGGCAGCCCCAGGTGTGAGCTGTGAGGATGAGGAAGGCTCAGAGCAGCCCCGGGTGTGAGCTGTGAGGATGAGGAAGGCTCAGAGCAGCCCCGGGTGTGAGCTGTGAGGATGAGGAAGGCTCAGAGCAGCCCCAGGTGTGAGCTGTGAGGATGAGGAAGGCTCAGAGCAGCCCCGGGTGTGAGCTGTGAGGATGAGGAAGGCTCAGAGCAGCCCCGGGTGTGAGCTGTGAGGATGAGGAAGGCTCAGAGCAGTTCCAGGTGTGAGCTGTGAGGATGAGGAAGGCTCAGAGCAGTTCCAGGTGTGAGCTGTGAGGATGAGGAAGGCTCAGAGCAGCCCCGGGTGTGAGCTGTGAGGATGAGGAAGGCTCAGAGCAGTTCCAGGTGTGAGCTGTGAGGATGAGGAAGGCTCAGAGCAGCCCCGGGTGTGAGCTGTGAGGATGAGGAGGGCTCAGAGCAGTTCCAGGTGTGAGCTGTGAGGATGAGGAAGGCTCAGAGCAGCCCCAGGTGTGAGCTGTGAGGATGAGGAAGGCTCAGGGCCATCCCAGGTGTGAGCTGTGAGGATGAGGAAGGCTCAGAGCAGTCCCGGGTGTGAGCTGTGAGGATGAGGAAGGCTCAGAGCAGCCCCGGGTGTGAGCTGTGAGGATGAGGAAGGCTCAGAGCAGCCCCGGGTGTGAGCTGTGAGGATGAGGAAGGCTCAGAGCAGCCCCGGGTGTGAGCTGTGAGGATGAGGAAGGCTCAGAGCAGCCCCGGGTGTGAGCTGTGAGGATGAGGAAGGCTCAGAGCAGCCCCGGGTGTGAGCTGTGAGGATGAGGAAGGCTCAGAGCAGTCTCGGGTGTGAGCTGTGAGGATGAGGAAGGTCAGAGCTGTGAGGATGATGAAGGCTCAGAGCCGTGAGGATGATGAAGGCTCAGGGCTGTGAGGATGAGGAAGGTCAGAGCCGTGAGGATGAGGAAGGCTCAGGTGGCTCCTGCCAGGGCTGTTGAGGAGGGGCTCTCCCTCAGTTCCCTTTGGCAGGGGCTGCTGGAGCAGAGGGGTTTGTGTTTGGCTCCTGGGGTGTCTCATGGAATGCTGCTGGGATTCTCTCCGTGGCTCTGGATGCCCTGGGCTGTGGAGTGTTGCCCAAAGGAGGTGCCGGGGGACAAACCTTTGTGCCAGGCAGCAGCACTGGCTGAGCCAGTGCAGGATTGTAGGGGGACTTTTCTCCTTTCCCTCTGCAGTTTCATCTTGCCAACACCTTCCCCCGTGTCCCTGGAAAAAAATGGGAGTTTTGAGGAAAAAAGAGATTTAAATTGAGGGAAGAAATTCCTTTTCCCTTATTGTCTGTGTTTAAATTGGCGGGAGTCTCCCTCCACCTGGGGTTTTATTAAATAGTAGTATTTATATGTGGTTTTTAATACCACATTTCAATACCACATTTTTTGTTGGTATATGGTGTTTTGTTTAAAACTTTGATGGTGTTTATTATGTGTAGTTTGGTTTTTGAATGACAATAACTTTATGGATGGGTTTGTTTGTATTTGAGGTAGAATTAATATAAATAGTTTTTTTTTAAATAGACTCTTGATATGCGTTATTGGGGTTTTGTTTATTGTGTGTAGGGATTGAGATTGGGCAGGGCCAGCTTGGCTGGTGGAGGTTTGGGTGTTTTGTTAGATGCAGTTTTTAATTTTTGAATATTTTTTCTGTTTAGTGGTTTTAAGGTGGTTTTTAATAACTTACTTTGTAGTTTTATTTTGTTTGTAGATGGTGTATGATAAGGAATATGGTCTACTTATTTACTGTAATATTTCTTACTTCAAGTGTTGACCAGGTTGTTTTTGAACCTAAAAAAAAAAAGTTTTGCATTTTTTTTGTTTTTTTGGTAGGGTATTTTATTTTTAAAGACTATGTTTTCTGAAGTTTACTACGGTGTAATGGATTCTAATGTGAGGTATAGGGCAGGCTTTAAATTATTTAATGGTAGTTTTTATTAAGGTGAGTATGTAGTGTTTATTTTGGTGGGTTTGAGGTAGTGTGATGTAGTTAATTTGTTAGGATTTTTTAATAATTAAAATTGGTTATTGTATTATAGGGGTTTATTTATTTGGCTTGTTTGATTGCAGTATATGTTTCATAGTTATGGATAATTTGGGAGCTATTGTTTATGGTTAAATTGATTCTTTGGTTTTGTGTGTATATCTGGTATTTTTGTATTGATGGGTTGAGGCATTATAGGTTTATTGAATTAGGAATAATTTTTTGGTGCTGTTAATTCAAGTTTATTTGTGACTTTTTTTGCAGTTTGATTTGTTTGTTCTGGTGTTTTGGGAGAGTGGGTATTGATATGGGGGATTATTTTGGTAGTTATTTGGAGTAGTGATGTTCTTTATCTTTAAGTAATTTAGATTTTTTCATGTTAGGCTGGTTTTTTAGTTAAATTTATAGAGTGTTGGCTATTACTTATGAGTTAGTGTAGGTTATTTCTTTTAGTCATGTTTAGGGTCAGTTATACACTTTTGAGTTTAGTGAGTTGGTTTAATTTGTATTTTTTACTAGTTTTTGTGTGGGATTTTATATGTTTGGTTTTTGTTTTTGATCCACTTTCATGATGTGGTAAGAACTGTTAGTGAAAAGAGTGTAGTGTGGCTTGTTTGCTGGTGGATTGCTGGATGGTGGAGTTGTTTAGCCTGTTCTTGTGGTGGCAGTGTTCCATCTCTGTTCTTAGTCTTTATTTTCAGGACATAAAGCTGGGTATCAGCAGTGGAGGTGAAGGGGCAAGGGGAGCAGTGATGGGGGACAAAGCAGCTGGGACTGCTCAAGTCTCACTTGCTGGTGCAACACTGAGCATCCCTTATGGTGTGTTTTAGGGGTCAACTCACATCACACTGAGCTCCCCTCACCAAACTGGGGACAGACTTGGTTTGGCTCTCCTGTGAGCCCTCCAGGAGCATTACAGGACCCTGTGATGAAACCTCCATCTTCTCCACCTGAAGGAATAATCCAGGTAGGCTTGGGTGACAGCTGAGAGATGGGGTGAGTCAGGGAGGAGAAGTGAGTGTCCACACAAGTGCGGCCATGCAAGAACAGCCAGAATTCCAAGTTGTGGCAGGCTGCATTTGGGAGAAATCCGGATCCCTTCAGAATTCTAGCTGGCAGAAGCCCAGTGCCAGGCACAGGAACCTGAGCAAAAATGCTGGCCCTTTACAATGGAAAACTAAGCTCAACCCTCCAGGTTCCTGATGCCAGTTTGTAAGAGGCATTTGGCACTCCAAGGGCAGCCAGGCTTCCAAGTTGTGGCAGCTTGCATCTGGGAGAAATCCTTATCCATTCTGAATTCTACCTGGCGGAAGTGCCATGCTCTTTTGCATGGGAAACAAAACTCTCCCTCCCAGGTTCCTGCTGTCATTTTGCAGCAGGAATTTGGCACTCCGTGTCCAGCCAGGGTTTTTGGTTTTTACAGTTTTTGTCTGGGAAAAATCTAGCAGTGTTTGTAATTTTAGGAAGCAGAAACCTGCTCCTTGCCAGACGCCCCTGGACACAAATATTTTCCCTTTTCATTTCATTTTTATTCCCATTTTATTCACTTTTCCATTTTAATTTTTGGTCCCATAGCTCCACTTGTTGTCTCAAGCATTGTGTGCTTTGTTTTGTGGTCTTCCACAGATTTTGCTGTACTTTCTTCCTTCCTTTGCAAGCTGACGGTGCTATCATGTGCTTTTTTTCATGAGCACTCACAGTGCCCAGGATAAAGGCAAGGGCTTTGCTGGCCTGGCCCCATTCGTGCAGGGATAGAGTGGGAAAGAGTTCTTTTGTGCATCCTGGATCATTGAAACTGACAGCATGTGCTCCTTCGTGTAGCAGGGAAAGAAGAGGAATCGTTTCATTGTTTGCTTAGCAGTTTGTAAGCTGCAAAAGTAAGGGAATTGCAGCAAGGCCTCTTCCCTTAAGAATGTTTTCAGTGTGATCAGCTGCTCAAGATGTAGCTCACACACAATGAACTGCATCCACCTCCCTGGAGATAGGCACTTTTTCTCAAACTTCATGTATCATCCTACCCTCTCAGTCTGGCAGATCTCAAACCCCTTTGAAAGGTCCAGCAGCTGCTCACAGAGAGAAAGTTGTACAACACAAAGCCAAGGCTGGCTTTCACAGTCCCTTTGCAGTCTTAAGCTAGACAATACACTCTAGTGATTTGCACTTTCCTTCATAAAATATATGTATAGCATCAGCACATTTTCTCAAAGTGGCAAAGTCCATTGTTGTTGCGAAGTGTTTCCAACTGCAGTTCAGGCAGAGATGTGTCATGACAGAAGGCATTTGCTGCCCTACACTCTTCCTTCTGAAACCAAATACCTGCAGCTCATTTTCGCACACTTTCTGCATTGCTGAGTCTGGGCAGCTAGAGATCACACAGATGGAAGTGCCAGGACAGATGTTCTTCATGTACCTCCTTCTCTTAGCAGCATTTAAGTGGTGCACTGTGTCTCTGTATCTTATTTTCTAGATAGACCTGCTGTCAGTTTTTGCACTGTCACATCCTTGTAGCAAACATCCAGAAGCTGCGCTTATAGATAAAGTCTATAGAAGTAAAAGCCAGTGCAGAGCTTACATGGGCCTTGCCTCACATTAGCCACATTGAGCTCACTTGTGCACTTTGAATTATTTCCACTGCATCTATTAGATGTTGTTGTTTAGATCTTGGAGCCCATAATGTCAGCACAGTTGTTTCCACAGAGGAAAGGAAGAGGAAATGGTAGCAGCACAAGTAACTCTCACTGAACTTCTTCCTTATGACTGTCACCTGAATTCGGCTGGCAGGCCAATGGTAGTCAAGCATGCCTTGCACCCAGTAGGCTGTGCACACCAGCCCTTTACTCTGCAACTTCTCTCTTTGCCTCTTGTATCCTGTTGCACTTTCATTCTCCTGGAAGTAAACCGTTGTCTACTTCTCGCACAAAACACTGTGATGGCAGCAAAGAGCTCGTGCAGCTCTGAGTCGTGCATTTTTCCACTAGGAGCAAAGGAGGCCCGTATTCTGCCTGTCTTCTGCTCTGAATCTAAATGGAAAGCTTCTCGGCTACATCTCGCTCAGAGAACTGTGACAGGATAGCTGCACACACAAGCGCTGCTGCTTCTTTCTTCGCCTTATGCAATTCAGACAGAACTGAATCCCAGCAATGGTACTCAGCTTTGCCTCTTTAAAGCACGTATACTATACAGAACTACTGTGTTTTATGCACAGTTTTTTATCAGCATTAGGTACATTCAAATCCTTTCTGTTTTGCAGAGTCTGAACTGTCCGTGTAGCTCTCACTCAACTAAATGTGGCAGAGGGAAACACTTGCTGGATTAATCATTCAATGTCCAAGATGTCCAACACAGCACCAAAATCTGGGTGATGAGAAGGAGACATGAAGGACATGTTTGTGTCCTGGCATATCTTTCTGTGTGAGACATCTCTCGGGATCTTTAGTCCCTGTGAGGCTGTAATGTGTGCAATGGTACTTCAAGCTGAGAAGACCTGTGCAGAGAGAGCAGACATCTGGAGGCACTTTGCAGGTTGAACAAGAAAGAAGACTGCCCTGTAAGTGTGATTCAACTACAAATTTCAACAGCTTTTTAGGGGTGAGCTTCAGGCAACCTTGTTGTCCTGGCGCACTTCTCTGTTTGAGATACCACTGAAAAGCTTTGCATTTAGATTCAGATGGTAAGAGACACAGAATAGGGGTACAGGCATTTCTAACTTTGAACGCATGGCCCAAGTGACTTTTGGGAAAAGCAGTTTGCTTGAGCTCCTCGCTGGCAGCACAGTGTTCTGTGTGTGAAGTAGAGGATGATTCACTTCCGTGAGAATGTAACCACCACAGGTTCCAAAAGGCAAAGAACAAAGTCGCAGAGTGCAAAAGTTCAGCAACAACTCGTTCACGATTGGAGTCAGCTGAGAAATGCTCTTGCTGCTTGAAAAAGTAGAGCACAGTTATTGTTTTCATTACAAAACGGGAACTCATCCAGGATATTTTCACCATGCAGCGATCAGAGTGGAAGGTGTCCCTTACCCAGTTTTGGTTATCAGTTCCTTTCAGTGGAGGCTGGCACTGGGAGACTGATTGGGCACCTGATACAGTCCATTCAAAACCGATGAATGGTGGACCAGGTGGTCAATGAGGAGTTTACAGGGAAGGACAATTGAAAGTCTCACCAATCAATGGGATTTTCAGGGAGTAAACTTGAGAGGACACGCATGGAGGGTAGCACAGGTAAAGTCAGATCCTGGCAAGAAGGATGACTTTTCCGAAATATCTCTAAAAAATCCCTCATAAGAATGTTGAGGTAGTTTGCATGTTCTCCCAGAGGTATTTAAAGACAATCCATTCCAGGGGAGGCAATAAAGGGAGTCAAGAAGGGGTCTCAGCAATAGATGATGCTGGTTTGTTGAGAAAGGATTGGTTGAAGTAGAATATGGAGCAATATGGTTAAGGCAAGTAGCAGCAGATGGCATTTATCCTCAAAATTTGCCAGCTGATCCAGGGCAAGCTGCAGGGGGCTGCATTTAGACACTGCAGCAGGACGGGGACTGGCTCTAGTATAACTGTATGGTGAAAAGGGTGAGCACAAAGAGGAGGAGCAAGGAATATCTGGGAAATCAGGATTATACATGGAAGGACTAGGATTTTCTTTTAAGGATTTTGTTTGTGTCACTGGAGATAGAAATTATTTTTAGCTGTGCAAGAATGAGCACCAACAGTAGTGAGGGTGGGGGCTAGAGAAAGGGCAGAATAAGCCCCTGGATGAACTAATTAGAAAGATACAGCAAGTGTATGTAAGAAGGGATGAGGAAAAAGTGAAGACAAAGGTGATGGCAGAGTTCTTACTGCCATGGAGGTATAAACCATGGACAGAACCCCAGGACAGAACGGACAGGCTTGGCCACAAGGATGTAGCATAGTCATTTCCTCCTCAGCGGGGGAGAACTGACCCAACAGTTTCTTTGGAAGGAGTCTGTCTGCAGGAATCTATCTGCAGGGGACACTGAAAGTGATATCATCTGCAGAAACCACTGCATCTTCAGGAGGAGGGAGTACAGTGATTAATGGAGATGGATTGTTAGGGGTGTCAGGGCTTCCCATTATACCAGACACCCATCACACTGGAGCCCTTGATAACATTTTGGGTGGGTCTGGACTGGGAGGAGGTGTTTCCTGATAGAAACAGAGGCCTTTCGATCCACTTTGAATTTTATCCCTAAAAGGAAAAATTTCATCCAGGAGGGATGATTTGAGATGATTGACCTTAAAGGCATCAACAGCATTGTGTGGTAAAAGCTGGTTCACCAAGAAAGTCTTATAATGTATTGTAATTAGGAAATAGTTGGCTTCTGATTGTGATGGCGTAAATTGTAACATCTGTATTGTCTCACCCTTCACATGAGACTGAAAACGGAAGAAATAAAATTTAAAACACCTCTCAGTTGCCCCTCTCTAGTCAGAAAAGGGTATAATCCAACACTTCAACATTTACCTACAGTGGACATCATATAAAATGGACCTAAATCACTGAGGCAGCATGCTTTTTTTCCCCCTGGAAAATCACTTTTTTACACTCTCAACAGGCCAGCACCAAAATGAGGATACTGCCCCCAATAATCTTTGAATATGTTCAAAGATTGTTCTCACACGAAAGGGGGCAGAACAGAAGTGACTTGCTAGCATTTACTGCCTGATGGAAGGTTACAACCTACATGTGAAACACTGGGGCCATATGCTTTTTTTCCCATTGAAGCCAGGCACCAACATTTAGATACTGCTACCAAGAATGAGTGTGTCTGAGCACACAAAAGTGGTAGGACAAAAATGTCTTGCTGATCTTTACTTCCCAGGGCAGGTAAAGATGTAAACTTTGCGATCTCTACCTGAACCACTGAGGCTACAGGCTTTCATTCTAGTGGAAAAACATTTGTGCTGAATATAGCTGAGAAGGAAATTGCACACCACCATAAGGTGGGTGCAGTTTACATGTTGCAAGGGAAAGGTGTGTGCCACTTCATGTTTGAATACATGTTTTAAAATAAAATAGTAACGTCAGTGAAATCTTTCTGTCCTGGAGCATTTTGTTTGAGAGTAGTGACAAGACTTTTTCCACATTGGGCCTGCACATTTTGTGGTTTAGAAATAACCGTGATACTTTTACTTCTTTTGCAAGTGCACATTGCCATCTAGCGGAGCTATTGAAAGGCGGCGTTGGAAAGGTAAAAGCCAACAATCCAACTCCTGGCACCTTCAGTGTGAGATCAGTAAACTGCTGGAGCAGTTGCTTTTTGGATCCTCCATAAGTGAGAGTGAAAAAAAGTGAAGCTATATAAACCTGAGAAAAATGTGAATAACACTATGTTATGTGAGCACTTTAGAGACTGGGAAGGGAAGGTGATGCCTACAAATGTAATTTTGTTCCAGGATCTTATTTTTTGGGAGCACTTGCTGGATGGTTTAAATTTTAAATATCATTTCTTCAAGACAGAAAGAATGTGCTGCTAAGAAGAAAAGCACATAACATCAATGTGTGTGGTGCAGTTCAAGGGGAGTGAGGGGAAGGTGAAGCCAGCAGCAGCTTTCTCCTCTTGCCCATTTTGTGTACAAGGTTTTTATGTGATATTTTCGATTTTGTCCCTAGTGTCTTCAAATGTGAAATAAGTTTATATTACATATGACTGGAGAGGAATTCATGTTGCCCCTTGATTGTTGTGCAAATTAAGTCTTTCAAATGGGCAGTGAAGAGCTTATACAAATTCCTTCTCAGTTCAATAACCGCTGCTGCCATTAAAAAAGTCCTAGAAAAAAAAAAGGCTGTGCTGGGCATCTCTTTTCCCCTACAGTCTTAAACTGCACAGCACACATTGTTGCTCTGCTTTTTACTTTCAGCTGTACGTACCCTTATATTTTTTCCCTCTCACTGAGCCCAGCTCTATAATTTTAATATGGCCACAAAAAGTGACAGGGACAAAACAGTTTTTGGGTTTTACATACACATCAAAGAGTATCAACACTAGCACCACCACCAGGGGTTTGAGTTTTCCTATCCTACCATTTGTACTACCACATTCTTTCTAACACACAGGTTTTAGAACAAACAGCTCTGGCAGCTTTCTTGCAAACTGCACTACACACATACTGGTGCTGTGTTTTTTGTTCCCAGCTCTATATACCTTTACATTTTTTCCCTTTTACAGAGTCCAGCTACAAAATTGGAAACATCTGGCAAAGATCTTGGTCACAAAAAGAGACCAGAAAAATTTTGCCGGCTCCTCTTTTAATTTGCATTCTCTGAATTGTAAGACTCATTATGGAGCTATGCAGTTTCCTACTGGACTGCATGTACTATTGTAGAGCTCGACTTTAGAACTTAACAGATTTAGTAAATTGTTATCATACTAAATGCCTTAGAACAAAAAGCCAGAGTTTTTCACTTTCTTCTTACAGCTTATAAACTGCCCCCCACACAGTTCTATGTGTTTTCTTTCTCAGTCCTAAATACGAATGTGTATTTTCAGTCTTGCAGAGACTAGTTACAAAATTAAAAACAAAAACATCCAGCAGCTAGTCCCACAGAAAAAGGTCCAAAAGAAAGAGTGCTGGATTTAAACTTTTTTTTCCACCTATAAACTGCACTGCCAACAATAAGACTATTCTCTTTTCTTCCCAGATACATTCAGGATCTTGTTCTTTCAGTCTTGCAGAGCCAGCATCCAAAAACACATACCTCCACTTACTGCTCCCAAACAAAGGTGCTAGGAGAAAAAATTTTTGGTTTTCACCCTGCCTCTCTCACTGTTCAGAAGTTCCACTAGATGGTAGCGTTTATTTGCCAGAAAGTAACTGGACAATGGCTAACTAAGCAACTCGTAGTGCAGATCCAAAGCTGAAAAGACCATTCATTACTCAAACGCAGTATGTCAGGACAGAAAGATGCTTGGTTTCAATTTCTGGATTCAACAAACAAAATTTATAGCTGAGTTCACCTACTGAATACAATCCAGGGCTTGCATCTGCAAAAAAGGCACCAGGTTAGAAAGCTGTAGCAGGCCCTCACCCATCACTGACAGTCACAAGAGAGCCAGAAACACTAGGGTTGGATACCTTCCTTCCTATGGAAAAGCACTTTCAAACACTTTCAAGAGCACACCATCAAAATTTGAATAATGTATCTAATAATGAATATGTCCAAGGATTGCTCCAGCACAACATTTTCAGGACAGAAAGATCTTGATGGCCTTAACCTCTGATGGGCAGCTGCAGTAGACTAGTTGTTTCCCTTCCTAAGGAAAGGGACACCCAGTTTTGATATTTGGTGTACAGCTAACATTGAATATTTCCACTGAGTTGCTCCAACATAAAAAGTCCCTGGACATAAATGGTCTTGCTGGCCTTTACTTCCAATGAGAGTCTTTTATCATCTACACCTGTGTTGAGGAATACGTGGAGAGACAAAACAGGAGCTGTGTACACCCTTTTGATAGCAAAGGGCATGAAGATCAGTGGTGCCATCTAGATGGATGGACACTGGAGGTCTCAGGGGAAAGAGTTGAATTCGTCCACAGGTGGATTGCAAAAGCTTAAAAGTCAAGGGGTTCCTCTGCTTGGGATCCCTCATCAGAGGCACCCAGCTCGAGCTGGTCCTGTGTTTCTCAGGCATGACTAAGTTTCTTAATGGGCCAGTTTGATACTATACAATACTATGGTAAATCTAGAGTTAAACAGGTGAGGAGACCTGGTGTGTCTGTGTGAGAGTGGAGGGCATGTAGGAAGTCAACCAAGGTACCTACAAGGCTCACTGGCATTGCCCACTACAAAGAGGCTCTTCTTCATTTCCACCAGTTAAAGTATCTGGTAGTGGGTGTGTGACTGCAGGAGTACTTCCTGAATAGCCTGAAAGAGAAGCTCCCTAACACAGAAATGCAGAAAATATAAGAAAACACTGAAATTCTTGAGATACTAGCCCACATGTGCTCTTTTAAAAGTATTTCTAGCGTAGCTAGATTTGATAGCTCTTATAGGAATCTAAATTCACAGGTTTGTATTTGTAAGAGACCAGAGGAAAGGCTGAGCGGCTCAAAACAACAAGGTGGGAAAGCAGTGGGGAAAAAAGGGTGAGCTCTGCAAAGGTGGGATAATTTGCTGGCCTCTTTTTCCCATACCTGTCCTGGATCTTTCAGCTTTCTTGCACTTGGCTGCATAGAGTTTGTTCATTTCAGAATCCACCAGCAGGTGAGCACTGCAATGGGTGTAGCCAAATATATGAGACCTTTGTAAGCCCCAAAATGTTGCCAGAAATTTTGGCACTGTGTAGTGCCAGAGGTGGAAGATTTTGGAGCTGAAGTTAACGTTGACCTGCCTGGGAGAGGGCCCTAGGGGTCTGAAACAGGTAAAGGGCAGCAAGGTGTGTGTCCTGTAGCTCACTCTCTAGCCTTGGATTTAAAGCTGTTGACAGAACACTGGATCTCTCTCCTCTCCCCCTCACCCTTACATTCTTCTTCTTCTCAAAATGTATTTTAAGCCTGACAAGAAAAAGAAAAATTCAAAACATCAAAGATTCAAAACCTTGCCAAGTGTCTGATTCTATCTGGATATTCAATGTTGCCAAGTGCCTTATTCTGTCTGGATGTTCAGAAGTCTGCAAGCAAAAGTTCTTTATATTGAAAACTCTGAGAACTTTTATTTTTTTCTCCCTCACACCACCTACAGTATATCCAATTACCTTCTCCTAAATCCTCTGAAGAAGACCAAATATTTCCCTTACTAGAAGTCTTTCCTGAGGGAATTTCAGCAAGATTAAGATTTTGTCAAAATTAAGTCAGGATTTAAAATACTGAAACCATTAAAGATTACCTTGAACTCCTTTTTACCCATGCTGGAGCTTCCTAGATTTAACCCACACCTGTGAAAGAAAAATAACACTTACCATGTACTATACAGAATAGATTTCTTTTAATGTGAGAGAAAAAACATGAATATAAGTACATATAGAATTAAGTTGTCTATAATTACAACTTAATCGCCATTGTTATTGTTTGAAATTAGAAAATTCTGCCTAAAAGTTTGCTTAGAATCATAACTTTTCTTTGGATATCAACAAGCTAATATTGTTGGAGAAATGAAAGTAGATGTTTGCCCTTTATTTTAGTCAAGCAATGGTAATTTATTGAATTATTGCATGGAATATTTGTAAAATAATTACTGGAGGTATTGAATAATACACATTTGATTAACTAACCGGTCATTCAGTCCTTTTTCTTGAATGAGCTCCTGTTGTTGGGGATACTGTTTGTGCCATTTATTTGTACACATTCATTTACCAAAAGATATCACAGTGCAGACTGCAAGGAAAATGAAGTATGAAAGAAAGGGATAAAAAAAGGCAGAATTGTTTCCACTGCAATAGCTTTTCCAAGTTCAAGGGCTACAAGGAAAAAAGTATAAAAAAGGAAATTGTAGAATTGTTATTTTGTTACATTTTGAGGCTTGTGAAAATGGAGATTGTAAGAAAATCCTTGAAATTCCAGTCCTGATTCTGATACTTACTTTTGCATGGGGAGAGCATATTTCTTAGCCACATCAAGATTGTGTTGTATGTTAGTAACTGAAACTAGGCTTTATGCTTAACAGAAACACTTTCTAGTGCATTAAAAAAAAAAAAAAAGTTTCTTCTTTATGGGAGTATTTGATACCAGATCAGAACCACCTGTATGTACAGGGATGTCAAGTTTCTGGGCATCTTCATTGAAGACTGTGGTGATAGATAGTTATAAAAGGAAGTCTTTTATTGCATGACTAAATCAGTCCCATGAAGGCAAAGTATAAACAGTCAGTTCCCTTGTAATAAGTGAGCAAGCCCCACAAAAGCACCCCCACAAAAAAAACCCTAAAAACAAGATTCTACTTTTTCATGCAAGTTGTTTTTTTGGTTTTTTTTGTTTTTTCTTTTTAGGAAAAAGTCGTAGTTGCAATGATTGAACTCTACAAATTAAATTATAAATTAAATTAAATTAAGTAACTTGGTTTGGTATAATAAAAGTTGAATGGCTTAGAATATTTACAATTACTTATCTCTGAAAAACATTGCCAGTGGTAAATAAATGTTGAGTTACACTTCACCATGTGCAAATATGGAAATCTTGCAGGGACAGCCATATTATTTGAAAATGTGGCAGATATTTAGAAGCATGATACAACTGAAGAATAAGAAAACAATGTACATAAGTGTCTAATGACCAGATTTATTAAATACAGTTATTGTTTATAGAGCAGCCTTATAAAAGTAAAGTAGTTTAGATAGAATTTGGACGAATAGCATGTTCTGGTGCTTTTGGTTTAGTGAAGTATGTGTGTGTGTGCCGGTAAGTATGAAAAAAAAGTTCTGAAAATGGTTTCTTCTTCCATGATACTTACAATATTTTATATTCTATTTATATGAGGTATATTGATATCTATATTTGTAAAACTAATTTTTATTTTATTGCCTAAAGTGACGAGCCTTGGACAATGCAGGGAGGAAGAAACAGAACAACTGAAAATTACTCGACAAATAGAAAAAGAATTTAAACCAAATAAGTTTTTGACATCAATTTGAGGAGAACAAAGAGGGCATAGAAAGAAAAGCAAATATGCCAGAGGATATGGCACTTCAGCTGCTCCCAGGCTAGATTAGCTGTGCAAGATGAAAGTGGATTGAGTAGTGTTGGTTCCTGAACCTCTGGTTTGCTTTGGTGTGAGAGAAAGATCTACAGTCATGTGCTGCCTTTCAGGTCTTCTACTGATCACTAATAAAATGCAGTGTTTTTATATCACCACAGGAAATTGAGTTCCATAGACATTGAACTGAAAATAAATTTAAAATAATTGTTTTTGACAATACCTAATCATCTTCTCCATTTAAAGGATGGCTCTTCCCCTGCAGTAGAATTGCCTGATATTTCACAGGGTTTGCATATGCTGCATAATGTGTGTAGAGAATAGAACTCTTTGGGCACTATCTAGATTGCCAAAGGAACAGTACCCTCTCTATTGCTGTGTGCATAAATGTGTAGAATCAAAGAGAAAAAGCCCTATACAAATTAAGAGACAGTCTGCCAGAGACTCGAAGGAGTGATCTGTTTTAAAACATCCTGGGGTGAGTGAGGCCTTGCTCTGGTGAGTGTTCTGCCCCGTGCCCCCCAGGTCCCCAGTGTCACCTAACCCACTCCTGAGTGGCCAGGAGACCAGAAGTCCCACCTGGAAAGAAGGCCGAGGGTTTAAGAAGCCTAGCCACAAGGCAAACACATTGTCCTTTAACCCCACTTTTATCTTGGAGCCTTACACTGCTGAAACCCAAGATTTGGTATCTGTGTCTGTTTTTCTGTATCTTTTCCGCCTTTCTGTTTTTCTTTCTTTTTTTCTAACTCTCTTCTCACGGAATATAGCATCAAATGAGTTTAAAGGTTTTCTGTGCTCGATGGGCTGAAGTGTATGCTGTGGCTAGTGATGTTATATTGTATTTAGTCTTTTGACAGTGTTCCTTAATTTTTTATAGTCTACCAGTAAACCTTTGTGTAGTTTTTTACCTCTGGAGAATATCTGAGTGGAATTTTCTCCTTTGCACTTACCCAGAGCAAAGCAACCTTGGTTTAGCCTGAGGTTTGAGTTACTCGGGTGTAATACTGCCACAGACTGCTGAGATGTAACATGCTTTTAATTCATTAACATATTCAGAGTTACGTGGGAAACTTAACAGCAGCATAGTAATAAGAGAAAAAAAAAATCACATAGACATTAATGTTACTGGAGAAACATAAACCCTTCAGATAAAGGTTTGTACAGGAAGTAAAATTGCTTACATATCCAGGAAAAGTTATAAGAATCCAGCAAAAGCTAAGATAAAATTCTTGGGACACTGAATATTGAAGAAATGGTCCACTCTCTGGGCATTTGTGGTGTTCTGCCTTTAGATGATTAAGCTACTTCTTTTTTCACAAGTTACGCTACACTGGACTCATTTATGTAGCACCTCCATGTAAACTACACGTTTTAAATTTTCAGAAGCAGGGAAGTACAATTTAAGCTATGGATTTTTATTTCTTTTTTAATGTAAATTAATAGAGATCTTCTCTCCTGTAAAGTATCTGAAAAATTTAGCAGCCATCATCCTCATTTGGAGAAGTTTCTTTCAGAAGACAAAGTAAGATTACTTCAGCCAGCATAAATGACATAAGTAGACTTTCCATATTTAAGAGGAACTGGAATAGAGGGCTATTTAAAAAAAAAATAAAAAATGCATTTTTCTTGTCAGATATTTTTTGCTTTTCCCTTTCTTGGTGTAAGCCATGCTGGGTTTGCCTTCCAAAACCCACACTTTTTTGTTTTTCCTGTTATATAACCCTTTCTAAAGTTTTGTTTAGTGTTGTGACACTTGCCTGCCCCTGATGTGCATCAGTTGAAGCGAAATGAAAGCAGAACTGTCACATATTTCTGATCTCCTTGGAAAGCTTCCCCTCTGACGGATATTTACAGTCCCATTTCCCTGTTTCTCTACTTATTATTAGCCTTTTTTTAGTATTATTATACTATTTTTTTTAGTATTAGCCTTTTTTCCTCAGTTGGGTTCCTAGCTGCAATCATATCCTATCTAGATATTATCTCATAGAAATTCCCTTAGCCTAAATATTTAAGAAGTATCCTACTGGTAAATAGATCTATTTGTTTCTTTTTAAATATAACTGGGTCCTGTTTGAGGATATGTTTCCACTGCAAGCACATGGAACCTCCCCCAGCTCCCTGCCTGCATTGAGATTATTGAGGATACCACCATCAGCAGCTCAGTTTAAAATCTGACTTATGTTTAAACCTGATGTTTCAATGTTTTTTCTGGTTGAGTTTAGGATTTTGGATCTGTCCTGCTTTTGCAGGACAAGGAAATGTTTAGCAAAATCTGCATGGCTGCATAGATCTTTTGTTTTCATTTGAGTTATTTTCTTCCATTTCTCACTACACGAAGAGAAAATAAGAAAGGGATAGCAAACTTATAGCTGGCAAATTGTACATCACCTTTTCTTTAGCTCAGGTTTGGCAATTTTTCTCGTCTGGCCTGTCCTAATAACTAATTCATGCTTTATGTCCCCTGTTATTCTTCAGGGATTTACGAGTTGGCAGTGTGCCCTCCCCTGGAGCATCTCCTTGCCCCTGTCTGCCTTCTCTGCAAGCTTCCAAGCATCTCCAAGTGGGTGACTCCTTCAGCACTGTTTGGAGTGCTCAGAGGTCTGCTGGGACAGGTTAGAAAGAGATGGATCATTTTCATGTCTCGAGTTCTGTTGAGCTGCATTTAAGGAAGCAAAAATACTATTAAAAAAAGCTTGAAAGATTAAACCACTTTCCTTAATATTATTTTTACTTAATATTTTCTTAGAAAGACACATTTTAATACTCAAGGCTCTAAAATAATAAGCAGAGAAACTGTGAAGCATTTCTTACTCATTTTCAATGAACTACACAGCTTTGGTAATTTATTCTCCTACACCTATGCCATACAATGACTTGAGTGTTCACTAAGGAAACATAGCTATGGCACAAGTAATGAGGCACAGATGCCAGGATGGGTTGGGATGCACTCAGTCCCATTGGTCTTAGCCCCTCCCTGCTGGGGAACAAAATGTGAGTTAGACTCTTAAAGTTAGGAAGTCCACTACTTAGCAGGCATACAAATGTCTCTGCTTATCCTTGCTATTTTTCTGGCAGCTATTTAGAAATGTCATAATGTGGTTGTCACTGCAAGAACAGAAGAACTTTTTAAAGTAGTAGCTTTCTATTTTAGAGATGAGCTGCAATATTTGTCAGATGCTCCAGAGCTGGAAGAAAAGCTTCATGGAAACAATGTCTTTGTCACTGATTTAATGAAAAAAAAAAAAAACAAACAAAAAAAACCCCACCAAAAACAAGCAAACAACCTCCTGAATGTTCTGCACTGTTACAGTCTGGGGTTTTTTTGTTTTTTCTTTGTTTTTTCTTTGTGATAGGAAATTATTTTTGGACTGCAAGTTTGGGCAAGCTGAACTAAAACTTGCTTCTCCTTTTATTCAGTTTTTGTTTTTAATTTGATGTCTACTAAAACTATCAAAATGTCAGCTGCTATAATTGAACTGGATAAGATTTCGTCAGATGAAATTGAGAGCAAAAGGGATTCCAGGCCAGAATTTAAGCAAGGGGAATTCAGTCAATCATGTGCTGGTTATCATGGTTTTCAACTTCACTGCTCATGTTCTGCACCAGCTGGTAAGCATGCATTTATATAACTTATTTCCTCAAATCTGTGTCTACTTACTCGTGTAACATGTGGCAGTTAAACTCTTAAGACCCAACAAGGAGAAACAAAAGAATTGTTGCTATTATGCAAGCATTATAGAAATTCATTTTTAGTTCAGCTAAAGGGTAGAAACAAATGATTGTTTAAAAAGAATATTTGCCTCCTGAACCCTGTAGCACGTCGCAGGGGTAGTCCAGGAGCCTGTTACCTTGGTATTACAGGAAGATAGGAAATGATTTAGTTTTTGTATAAGTTAGAGCAGCCCGAGCTGCTGCTCTGATAGGAGACTTTGCAAAGTGTGTCTATAGGCTGTGCTCTCTAGTGCCTATCACTGTGACTCCTTGACTGTTTTTTTCTGGGGTTTTGTCATATATAAAGAGGGAAATGTATATTGCTTGTTTTTATGTTGGGCAGGTGTTATATATAGGTAGAATAGGTCCACAAAGATACAAATTTTTGTGAGCATCGTGAAACTTGAATTTTTCAAAAAAAATCATAGTCATGAAAAGTACAGACTGTAGCTGCCATGGATTGTCTAATATAACCAAGGGGACACATCTGAGGTTAATTAATGGAATCTCAGTTAATCCCTACAAGTCTTCTAAAGTATTGGATAGTTCTTCATCTAGGAAATACCTTCTGAGAGTGGCTACTCCTATATCTTTTGGACTACGTACATATTAAGACTTCCACAACACCCAAAGAATAATTTGATTTTCATCATGTTTTCACTTGCCCAGAACAAAACACAGACTTGGCAAGTGGAGAATATCTGAATGTAATTGACACTCTATATCCTGTGATAGGACAACTGAAGCGCAGTGATAGTCTGCATCTTTCAGATTGGCTGAAGTAGGTGAATATATGAATCAAATGGAAATATTTTTAACTTCTCAACAAATGTTTGGAACATTTTCTAGTTATAAATTCAGTTCTTACACTTTAAAATGGTCAAATTGTTGGCATCTTTCTTTTGCAAGAAAAGAAGATGGCTTGTGCTTTCCTTAATACAATTTTTCTAATTTCTCTTTCTCTAAAGCTTTCAGTAACATTTATAAAACTGAATTTTTGTAGTCAATGCATTTCTGAAATTTTCTCTTGTATGTCATCAGGATTTGTAAGGTCAGGAACTAGGTGTCTGTCCATTCTCCTGGGATCCTATTACATATTTTTTAAAATACCTCTCCTACCCCAAAGAAGTGTCACTAAAGAACTTGTGCATGTGCTAGGTGGTTTGCTGAGCTATTTTCCTTAAATGACAAACTAACCTTTCTAGCCTGTTTTGTTGGTGAAGAACTACATGAACTTCCAGCATAAGCAATATACTGTTGCTCAGAATTCTGCAGAAAGGAGGTAATAAAAGACACTTCCTTGTTTGATTCTTCTATTCAGAAAAAAAATAAAATTCTTTTTTAAAGGATTTTGTCTTGCAAGTATTAAATGCTATTTAATATTCCTGAAGCAGAAACAGTGCTAACAAATATCTCTGGCAAATGTTTTGTCAGAGTTTGGAGGTTTTCTTGGTTTATATTTTTCCATCATGAGCAGAATCAAATAAATGCTGATGCACTGTCTTAGTGCTTTTGGGTGTTATGAATGATCACTTAAAGGAAATGCCATCTAATTTTTTTGCCTTCTTAAATTTTCCTTCATATATTTATTTTATCAGTCTTTTGGCAAGCGCTTTGTCATTTCTAGTGTTGTGCTGTGTTGGTTGAAGTCTGAATGGAGAAGTGTAAACAAGTCCTATTTGGCTTCCACATGTCTTTTCCTAAAAGGAGCTTCTACTTGCTCAGCCATGGCTATTGATAAAAATAAACAGCTCTTGGTTATAATACAATGATGGGCCCTATTTCTTTGTGTAGACTATTAACCAAAAGTGCTGTTTGTCAGGCAGAAGAAAATGTCAAGCTATGTTAATCAACAGAAATTTTTCTCTTAGAATTTAGGTTTGGGTTGATTTGGTTTGTTTGCTTGGATTTTCTTCCAAAGCATCCAAGGAAATTACCATCCTACATCTGGCTGCTCTGAGGTTTGCTAATGTTGGCTTCTGTGCCCCAGGGGACTCCACTTCCACAGTTGCAGCCTTGGGAATCTTATATTTAGTGTCAATGAACTCAAGATTTTCAAGTGGGGTTTTTTTGAAAAGAATTTTTAAAGGACTCACATAAAATTGTTCGTATCATCAACAAATGGTTGGAAAAGATATGTAAGCTATGAAAACATTAGGTACTCAATGTGAACCTACAGAAAAGCAGTAACAAAGAACACTCCCTGTTCTTCTATTCACTTTGCTGTTCACAGTATTGTTTCTTTTGAGAGGCTTATTGTTTAGAATTTATTATGCAGTGCTTGTCATAAAATTCTTTTGGTATATAAAGCAGAGAATTCAATATGGAGAGATTTCACTTAAAAGCTTTCCACATAGTACTGATGTGTTGCTACTTTTAAACATGAGGCCTACAAAAATTGAGCACTGACAAAGTACGCTTGTATCCTGAAATATACTCTGATGTGCAAGAAATGTTGCTGGGACAGAAAAATATTAACCATATTTTTATTTTGTTTTATTTTCAATTCTGATGCAAGTACCAATCCTGTGGTCTATTTATTTTTGGGGATCTGCACATGCATCAAAATACATTGCACATACATCAAAAATATACAGCATATTAATAACACTAAAATAAGAACAAAAGTATTGATAAATTCTGAGTACAGGGTACAGATTTATTTTTTTTTCCATTTAGAGCCTTATTGAAAGCTTTAGGGGTTTATCACTTGCAGAAAAATAGTGGGACATTGGATAAGAAATAAAATGCATAACCAAGGTCAGCTGATGAGTGCCCCAGGAACAGATCAGAGATCATTGTTGGCTTCCAGGGTGCTTGGATTACCTGGACTCTAGGTGAAAACTTGAATGGAGCAGTGACACTTCAGACACAGCAGATAATGTGGGATTGGTAGGGACTGACATTTTAGAGATGTCAAGCAATCTTTAAACAATCAAGCTTTCCTTGATTTTCAAGATACTTTCTCTGCAAAGAATTTTTAATACAATATATAGCATGAATGCAAGTGTCACAGCCACAGCAGTTTTTCTTCACCAATGGAAAACAGGCTGTTCCTAATATAGAAATATAGAAAACCATTTATCTGTTGTACTGGTAAGAGTAGAATTTCCTCCAAGACCTGGTCTATTTGCTCTTCAGACTTCTCACAGCCAGCAAAGCTAATCTGAATATTGCAGATGTAAAAATTTGTGCAGATTTAAACCCTATTATCTGAGATTTGGGATAATTTGCTTTTCCACTTCATCTCCTGTTAGTCTGGAAGAAACTCAAAACATCTGACCTACAATCTTTATTGGCCAAGTCAGAGTACAGCATTCTAACTGTCCTGAAATTAGAAATGCATGAAATCACATGGGTTTGACTCTGTAACTTTTAGTAGAATGGTACCAGGCTAGAAAAACACCTACTTATTTTTACCTTTCATGTGGTTTGTTCACTTGATGAGTTTTTGGGGCACTTTCTATGGTGAATGCAAGTGAAGAGAAAGGGGGAAGAGAATATTAGGTCATACAGCAGTAGAGACTGAGGTATAAATTTATATAGTATGCTGTTGGTCTTCAGTGCTGGCAAGAGTCGATCTTTTTGCTACTGAGCCTAAAGATGTACCATGAGCTACAACTGGAAGTTCTATTGCTCTTTGGCACTATGCTCTGAACTGAAATTTCACTAATAATACACAATATGAGCCTATATCTAAAGAACAATTCAGAGTTAGCAGAGGCCTGACATACTCAGGCATTCAACTCTGCCTTGGGAGTCATGACTTCTATCCTTACATGGCTTGGATAAATGGAAACTAAACTGAATATAAAAATTTAGCTTTTCCCAGAGGCATGATTTCTCTTCTGTGTACTTCCTTCATTTAATGGCCTATTTACTTTCAGTGGAGAACAGGGTTGTTCAACAAACTCTGAGAAAAGATATTGGTGGTTTATAATGTATTTTATTTCCCAAACTATCTCAGTAGCAATAGAAGTATGTCTGAGTAAAGAATATGTTGACCTCACAGTCAAACTTTCCTTGTTTTGAAATGTGAAGTCAATACTTGCGAAACAGATGAGTGCAGACTTGGTAACAACAGTGAAAAACTAGAACCAAGAGTGAAGTCTGACCACTCTTCCTGTAGCACATTGTATCTTACACCTGCAAAGCCTGAATATAACCATGAAATTCTTGTATCTTATCTGTTAGAAGTGGGTCTGTATGCTTATTTTTACTTGAATAATGAGCATGAATTGATAAGCAGGTCTCCAGTATATTAGAAGATACAAAATGACTCAGTGTAGATGGGGAGGTCATAGAGGAATTTCACGTTTCTTAAAAGTTAAGTCTTTAGTTCTGTGTCTATATGCAATTGTAACAACATGTTTTAAAAAACCAAGTCTGAACCCTATGAGCATTATAAGTAGAATGGACTTGTGGCCATGAGTCAATAACTTTGGTAGGTAAAGGATTCTCCTCTGGTGATGCAGAATACAGTTGTATTTCATGTTTGAACACTGAATTAACTGTAAATTCTGATGGCTTTGTCTAGAAAATATGCAGTCAGGAAATAAATTATGTCATTTAGTACATTGTATATAAGTTACTGCTTGCAGTGTTAGAAACCCCAAATATGGGTTGATTCATTATTACACCACCAAAAATGTATATGAACTCTGGCAGACTATAAAGCCTTGTGATATTTCTATCAGCATTATAATATTACCTAAGTTAATCTGATTTTAAAAACCGAAACAATAAACAAAGAAAAAACTTCCTGAAAATGCAAGTTTGGTAAAATTTAGAAAGAACACCATGGGAGAGAGAGAATTATATGGAGTTATCTGTTCAGGCAGCTGAATATTACAAATAGAAAGTCATGAGTGGTTCTGGAAGACACAAGTCAAGTGTCTTTTTCCAAAAGTACATCATGAGAAAGGGTTTTGTCATAAATTTGGAATGATATCTTGAGGAATTATGTATCCATATATGCAAAAGTATTTGTAATCATTTAGATCTCTCTCATCTTTGTGCTCCTGCCATTGGAGGGGAAGTGTGGGGGGGCATGTTGAAGTCACTTAGATCCAACTGCATCAACTTCTTGTGGTATTACAATTACATCAAAACCTTCTGGCTGTATAGTTTTTGGAATCAAGTAGCCTCAGGTGTCTGTTTTGAAGATTTGACTATTTAGGATCATTATTTCTAAAATGCATATATATTGTTTTGTGTATGAAAATAAAATAAATAGCACTTCAAAATAGCACCCTAAATTACATTATGTATCATAAATCTTTTAAGTAAGCAATAGTTTTCCTTATTCTGGTGCTATACTTTTGTGTTGTAATGCAATGGGCTGTTTGTCAACTCAGATTGTAGTCAGATGCTAATATTAATTATTTGAGGGTGTTGTTAGCAAGAAAGGTAATAAATTGTTTAACAAATTTGATTCAAAGGCACATAATGATGTATGTTGAAGATGAACTGTTTCAGTCCTACCTGAGTACTGAAATGCATGCTAATTTCTACAGTGCCTTCTTGAATATCTTGAAATATTTTTTTTCTGATCCTTCCTTTTAGAAAATAAATTCTCTTGTTAGCAAAGTCTTCTTCTGGGAAGTACATTTTCTGTTCTTTTCCTTAATTTGTCTTCCTCCCATTCTTTTCCTGATCTAATAAGGAATAACAGGCCAGTCATATTGGGCATGGCACTGGAACTGTGAAAAGGAGGTCAAAACTGATTTTTGCTTTCCCTACCTAGGCATTGAGAAAGAACTAAATATCAGAAATTCATAAAATCATTAACTTGAGTCAGTCCACATTTAAGCTTTTTCTCATCTTATTTTAGTCCACCTTTGCCTTTTACATTCTAAAGGTTTTGATTCTGACACTCAAGAATATCCAAGGAAAACAGGCTTGAGATATTAGTTTACTCAATCTTTCTATCACCCAAAAACCATTGTGCTGAACCTGAAAAGGGGAACTAATGAATTACTTAAATGAACTACCATCAAAATCTCATGTTGCTACACTCTAGGTTCCCACTGTCTGATTCTCTTATGTCCAAGGATGAGACATACAAGGTCTACATGCTTTCTCTTCCAGGATTCTGATTAAGAAAAGCTCCATTAGTGTAGCTTTAAAGATAAAAAATACTAATGAATAGAGGTTCTTGCCCTGTCAGGCAAAATGCCTTTTCTTCTTTTTTTTTTTTTTTTTTTTTTTTTTTTTTTTTTTTTTTTTTTTTTTTTTTTTTTTTTTTTTTTTTTGTCTCAATGCCACTTAGACAGAATAAAGACTGGCTTTAATAAAGCCAGTCTTTGAGAAAGGCAGTTTCTGAAGTATATTAATCAATGACCTGTGTGTTTCTTAGAAATGTCTGTCTTGAAAAATCCATGAAGTCTGGAAGTTTTTCCTCATAAAATAAAAAAAAATGGAAGCAAAGGATATGAATTTGCTAGGATGGTTGGGTTTCCTGCTCTTTGAGACTCTACAGAACACCAAGTACGTGTTGCCGATTGTTGCTGCTCACTTCAATTGACTAAACTTTCTATCAAAACTAGACAGAAATTGGAGTAATTCAGGAATAAGGAGCTCTGTGTCTGTATGTTTATGCACCCTTTCTATTTTTCTTTATAAAAACCTAAGGAGAACATAAATCTTCTCAATTCCTAGGTAATCAAAAGAAGTTGAATAAGGTTTATTCCAAACGCTGGTATCTTATTCTTCTTGAGAGTGAATTTCCCTTGTCTTCTGACTAATTTAGCTAAATGATGTAACCAATGCTCAGGAGGTTTTATCTTTTTTGTTCGTTTCTAGAAGGACACAGTTTGTACATTGTTTTCACACAGGATATGACTGGCTTCTTCACTTACCTCAGGAAGGAAATAGTGAGGGCCATTCAAACAAGTACAAATAGTTTTTCTTAGTGTATTTATAGACATCTTGTCATCCTCAAAATTCACAGGGTTTAACACAACAGATTTCTGCATGTTCTCTTTCTGTTAGTAGTATTTGTTACAGTAGAATTAAGTGTGATGCCTAATGCCTAATACTTTTATTTTTATAAATTTTTCTTTCTTGCTGTTCTAATTTTGATTTCCATATGCTTTTCTTCTGAACTCCTTTGCTTTGCTGGGAAAAGCAAAGCACAGATAATGGGGAGCTCTGGGAGGGATTGTTATGTATTTTTGCCCTTCACAACCCAAAGGAATTCATATACAGACTCAGGTCAAAATCACTTGTTTGATATCCTGTTCTGGGAACGATCTGTATGCTCTGTTTCAGAGGAAAAGAAAACAATAAAGCATGTTGGTGAGGTTTCCAGGTTTCTATCTTCTACAATATCCTACCACTTGATCCAACTTAGTAGCACGAAAGTACTGCAAGAGTTACAGCACTTCTCTTGAGGAAAATCAGTCATACAAAATGCAATTTAGTCAGTTGAGGTAGATATTCCTATACCACGGCCTTCACCCAGTTCCAGCCTGGGATAAAGGCTGCAAAAGGAGTCTGGGGGGAAAAAAAGACTCTCCAGAACTGATCGTCTTATGATTATCCCTGAGAACCCTAATAACTAACACTCGGATTTTGACTCATAATCTTGTTTTCCCATTCTGTTGCCAATGTTGATTCCTTTCTTTCTGTATAGATCATACTTTTCAAAGTTTAACAAGGTCTGTTACTCTCGTTTTTCGTCTCAACAAGAAAATATTCTCCTCTTCCTTTTGTTTTACTCATTATAAAGCACTTGAAACAATCTTCCTCTCTGCTCAAATTCTTAACTTTTTTCCAGGCCTTTGCACAAAAGTAACTTTTCTCATCTGCCTCATCTGGCCATCAACATTTTTGGATTCATCTCATTTTTGATTCAACTCATTTGGACTTTTCACTTCACATTACTTTTTTTTAAAATCAGTTTTCTCATTCCTTTCCACTTTCAAAGTGATAATTATTTGTAAGTATAATATATTTTAAACATGCATCTTTAGTTTCTTTCTTAAAACCAGTTGTTTATCTTTCAGTTGCTTTCGGTATCTTTAACATTTATTATGCCACTTTTTTAATACTCTGACTTGTTTTTCATTTTGAGACTGCAGCTTTTTCTTGTGGTCCCACATGGATGAGTTTCCACAGAAACTATAAGGCTTTGTACTAACTTGGGCTAGGAAAAAATAACTGGACCCTAAGTTTTGACTTCCTTGTTTACTCTTCAGCCTTTCCCATTTGGCCCCTTTCATGCTCTTTCAGGGCTACCAATATGTTTGTTACTATTTTCACATTTAAAAGAGGAAGAACATAATTGGTCTGGCAGTGTAGTCAGTTTGCAATGCTCTGTCAACATTTGTAATTTTGCAATTCCTTTTGGATTATCTTGATATCTTAAAGGTTTAGTTCTTGTACTTGCAGTAGGTACTGATATGTTACAAGATGCCTTCTCACTGCATGTTCTTTGGCATGATTTTAGGCATGATCCAGAATCAAAGATGCGGAGTAATAGGAAGTGTTTGGCGTAGCATACAAACCTAGGATTGCTTGTAAAATTTTTACTAATCAAAAAATCAGACATTTTTACTCTTTTTACTAATCAAAAAAGCAAAATACTCCAGTATCGAGACTGGAGTTTCCAGCATTTTCGTAACATAGAAATTGTAGTCTGGCAGTTGCATTGCAGATGAAGTTATAGACGTGGTCTCTGTCTCCACTCTATTTAGAAATAAGACTTGGAGCAAAAACTAACTTTTTAATATTTTGATAGGAGAATACACAAGACAAAGAAATTAGCCATAAAGCTACTCCTTTAATAACCTTTCTGACTCCTTTTCTACTTAATTGAAATGACTGGAGATTTGTATCAGGATATGTGACTGTACTGATCAATAGGTAATATGTGCTTTGGTTTTTTTACCTCTGTGTTCACAGAATCATTGATTCATTTCTTTCTATGAGTGTTATAAGAAACAAAAGCTCAGCCTGTGCTTCCTTGAAATCTTTGAGTTTCAAGTTTGGACTCTGTGATATCCAAGCCAGGTAAATCTAACAGAATACATAGTATCCTCAGTCTGAGATGATAAATTCTTATATTAATGCAATATTAATAAAAAATTAATAAAAATAATAAAGATAGTATTAACATCAACAACAGCAACAACAACAATAATAAACGAATGAATGAAGAAATAAATAAATATATAAAGTGGCCATTAGTGGTCCCTGCTGTTCAGTGGCTTCTTTGGAGTCCTTTGGCTTTCATACATTTATTGAAGTATCTAGAGCTACTTCTATTTGTGTGGATTCTGTCTTTCTTCTTTTTTCTTTTATTTGCCTTAAACTGAGCCCAGAGAAAGCTTGAGTAATCTGTCTCTATCAAAGAGATAACTTTAGGCATTTTGTAATGTTTTCTCCTGCTAATATTACTCTTGCTGCCAATGTTCATATTCCAGTTTTTCTGTTGTGACTCTCATCTTTTGTAATGAGAATTTGAAATAAATTTTGTGATTTATAGTTCAACACATCCTCTTTAATATGAAGAATCAAAAGAAACACATCCCTCTAACAGTTAATGTATTTTCTTGAAAAAAAATTTGTATAAATTGTCAATTTTTGCTTCAGTTGCATATAAGCTTCATATAGCATTGTAAATAAGAAACCTCTAAATATATACAAATATGGTCTGTTTTGAATTTAATTTAATCTACACAACCAGTAGCATTCATCCATTAGGCCGATTTTAATATTCAACATAAATTAACACAAAATGGTGTGTAGGTGCCCCTGGGCTTTTGCCTCTATGGGAAAAAGTGCTACAGGACCAACCTAGGAGGATGCTGGTGCATGCTGCCATCAGAGCTCATGGTCAATAATCACTGACCTGTGTCGATTTCTGAATTATACAGAGGATTTGTCTGGAGTGCCACATGAGGCATCTGATATAACAGATTCTTTTAATAACTGTGGTCCACACTTTTAACAACATCACTGCCATCATGTGCTTGTGGCCACAATCGTTTAATTTGCTGGCAGATACATGGCCTGAGAAGCTTAGCAAGTTGAAGTTATGTGTAAAGTATTCTCATTCAATCAAAATTCCATTAACAAACATTCTTGTTTGCCGAGTTCCTATTGTAGAAAGAAAGGAGAAACAATTACAATGGCTGGGTTTTGCTAATGGGAATTCACATGTTTTTTTCTTGTATGCTAAACACTCTTTTATAAGCACCTCAGTCTGGGGGAGAGGGAGGGGAAGGAGATATTTTTGTACAGAAATAGCCGCTTTTAAAACTATAGACATGGTTATCTATGGCATGACAAATCAAGATGATCAAATGAGATTTCATCCTGGAGGATTAACTACTTCTTCCTTTTCCCCGTCACCTTTTCTAAAGCTAAGTGTTCAAACAGTCCAGGAAGTTTGATGTCTAAATGCCCCTTCTTACTGAGTATTTTTATATTTGTCTTACACTTCTTTAGTTAGTCTTGTTTAGGGCTAGTTCCATAATTACATCTGATTAAGGTTAGCCTTTTCATTTTCAGAATTTGGAATCTAATATTTGTGGTAATACATTCCTGCTACACAGCGGGTCAGATTCCAGAGAGATTGAGTTAGAACTTGTGTTCCAATCATCTTTTCCAGATTAAAGCTCATTTACTTGTTTTCTCACTACTGACAGTTTCCAGTGCACAAACTGAAGGACTTGTTTAACCTGAAGGAATAATCTGTTGAAGGGAAAAAACCATAAATATATTGATGTTCAGTGGCTATATGTTTTGATTATTACATTTCTTTGTTGGTTTTTAGAAAAGAGAATAATTTTGGTTAATCTCATTCTTATCATTAAAGATGCAGCTACATTATTAAGTGTTTCAGGGAAAATCATAGGGCAGGTGTATACTGTGTTATATTCTCTGTCAGCTGCTTTTTTCCTCTACGCTACCACTGAAAATTAATCATCTTTTCTCTGATTCTCACTAATGTGAGAACAATCAGCTACCATACTTCTGCACTACACTGTATCTCATACTGATTTTTTTCATAACACAAAAAAGTTTAAACATCATCCCTGCTTTTTTCCTCCATCTTTTGATTTGAACAGCTATTCGTAATGATTTCTTGAAAACTGGAATGTTTCAGAGGAAGATTTATTTTTTTTTCATATAAATGCTTTGCAGAAGGATTTTTCTTTGTTTCTTTTGTTTGGTTTGTCTGGAGAGTTTTGCCTTATTTTGAAGTTATTTATTTGATACCATAGATATTAGCCTAAAGAGTTCCAGGTATCAGCTGCATAGAAGTTATTTATAGTCCTAGCTTATTTCCTTCTTTAAAACTTGAATTTTGTCTTGATATTTAGTGGTCACATACTACTTTCATACAGTTTTGTGTAGTGCAATAAAATTACAGATTTTTGTCCTTACATATTTATGTATTCACTTACATCCACTTGAAGTGGGTCCTCATTTGATAAATTCTCCAAATCTTTCCTGCTCAGAAAAATTGTCTGAATAGATTTCATATGACTTCAACTTTTTGGAATCACTCCTTGTTAAGGATAATATTCAGTGGTCATAGCTTATCAAAAATTTCAACTGGCTGTTAGAAGTTAAAATGTTCATTATGTTGGTGTAATTTTTTCATTAGTTCTTCCCATTTTCATTCATCTGAGGTGTTGGTATATTTTGATCACATTCACAAGGAAGCTTGAACAAAATTTATGTGCAACAATGTAGATATATAAACTCAAAATTTTTGGTGGCTTCACAGCAATGTACAGTGTATTTTGTTTGACTTGATATAAATTATATAAATCCTGACAAATCATGTTGCAGGCCTTACAAATCAAATCAAATGAAGAAAAATTATAAGAATTTTTTCTTAGTACTTAGATATAGGAATACCTAAAGTGTTAAACAATGCCGTAGAGATGGGAATTATTATTATTATGAAAATTTTAACTTTTTGGATATAGAACTGGGAATAAATACTGACAATTATGTCAGGATTAATTTTAAACATTACACTGATTAGATTTTTTTCCATCACTGCCTGACAAACAAAAGGAGTATGCTCTAGGAAATAAAAACCTATGGAAAAAACATATTATTTTTACCACAGTAATATGAAACACACATATGATACGGAGATACAGCAGTGAGAATTTTTTAATTCTTCACTTTGATAATAGGTACCAAAATGTACACATATCTGAGGAAGAATTCAAAATAGAATCAAATTCCAAATGCTGCAGAATGCAAATGTTTTATCTATTGCAAATATGCCATTTACAAAAGAAAGTATTTATAAAAGGAAAACTAAAGGCTTAGAGGCAGCTGAAGAATTAAATGCAAAACGTGGTTTCAGAAATGTGGATTATATCAGGAAGAACTCTTTAACTTCTGCTGTTTAAAATTAATTTCTTCACAAACACAATGTGAGCCAACTTGGGGAATAGGACATACATGAGATGGATGATCCCACTTAGCAGAAGAATTTTATGTCCTAAGTTACAGTGAGAAGGAATGAATGTTGCCAAAATGGTAAGTAATGTTATAGGTATATATTAATCACATACTTTCCACTGGGTTTAGGCAAAATGAAGAAAAGTAATGGAGTCTCCCTTTTGGGACTGTCAATTTTGGAAAACAAGAGAAAAGGGAAATACTTATTTGAAGCGTGTATATTTGCTTTTGGCTGTTCTGTTACTCTCAGATACATATGACTATGGGCTCTCAGTGGCTAGTGACAGTTCCTGTATTTAGGAAAATACATTTTACAATGTGTATTTGGCCAGCTCAGTATCACTGGACCTTGATAGTTGGTCCCTGGAAACCCTTGTCATGTCCCATAGGAACATTAGTGGCAGAGACAAAGTGGTGCCAAAAACTAAGATGCTGGAGGGACAGTGGTCAAAGAAGCAAAACTTTAAGTTTAAATATATTTGATAACATATATTTGATCATACGACTAATGTAAATTTTTTGTCTTCAATTTGGCCTTCAATTCTTTGAATCACAGAGATTACTTTCTCACTAGGAATTTTTCTGGCTCCCTTTTGTTGCCAGAGAGCAGTACTTTACACTGCAGGACCTCACCAGCCTTGACTGTGTTGTATTAATCAATTCAGTTTATAATAGATAGTAGATAGTAAGTGTTGACTATAATTTCATCTTATTTAACAGCCTTGTATCTAATGGTCCTAAAATGGAGGGTTCCAGCATTTTGATACAGACAAATGAGGACTCGAAGGTAACAGTTTTTAATTTGGGGTGATAAACTCTTACAGTTTGGAAAACATGAATATTCTTCCTGTGACAGCTTGGAATAAAATGTGAAATCAGTTTATCTAGAAGGGAAAAGGAAAAACAAACTGAAACTCAAAATCAAAACAAACAACAAAAACTCAACATCTTTTTATCAGCTGAGGTTTTTTTCTTTTAATCCTTTTTTGAAGATAAAACAGAACAACATAAGAATAATGAGACTTTAATAGATTTCACAGCATTAGTTTTTGTTTTTCAATAAGACTTTCTGTGAGAAACTAAGAATATGATTCAATTTTGGAGTCTAATCTAAATGGACCCTTCTTCAAAACAAAGTAGGATTTTTTTTTTTTGGCAAAAATAATGAACAAGTTCTAGACTTAGATTAATATAAGTGCAGGCTACAGTTCTGGTATTCCTTGACTAAATGGCAATTTAAGTCAGTGTTAAACTTGATTATGGTTTATAAGGACATGACAAAAGACAGAATCTTGTCTGCTATTCTTTGTTGGTTGAATTTTTTCTGGGGTTGAGGAGTTTGTTTTCTAAAAGGAGAAAAGTTCTGTATTAAGTAACTTTTTATTGCAATAATTGGTTTCTTGGTTCATATAAGTTGATTATAAAACATTATCTCTTACTTTTTATGCTATCTTTTGTCTTTTGCATGTTGTCTAGTGGCAAGAATGGTATTTTAAGATGCCCTGTCATCAGGAGGACTCAGAATAAGTTTCACTTTTAAAACTTGGCCTTCAGGTTACATTTAAGTGTACAGTTCTGTAACTTTTAATATTCCATTTGTTACATGAAAGCAAATTCCACTGTTTTTTTCTGCTCAACAGTCTTCCTATACAAAAGCTATAATTCCACAAATGCCTTTGCAACTAAATTGAACTACATACAAGTACGTCTCATGAAGCAATACACAGATATTTTTAAAATTTTAAAAGTATTTGAGAACTTCTGGTGGTGTATGGTTGATTTTCTTGATTGAAAACTAAATTGTCTTTGGAAATACTTTGAGTGCCAGAAAAGCATTTTTCACTAGTTTTACTAATGCAAACATTTTTTTCCTGTCCAGTAAGGCACAAGGCAGTTAAAGCTTATTCTTTTGCACCTATGTCTTTAGGTTCTGTATTTGCTCCATATAGTAAAGTTGGGGTCCCTTTTTGAGAGGTCGGGCCGAGTTACGACATCCACACCGAGACCGTGTTTCATGCCGCACTCGCGTTTATTGTTTGTCTCTTCATATTTATTCTCTTGCAACTTTATTGACATTACAAGGCACGTAAAAAATGTACACATTTGCTGCCTTAAGGAGGCTTCCGTATTAACGCTATAAAACTACATATGAACACCCGTTAGAACCTGGAACACCTTAAGGGAGAGAGGTGAATTTTTTGCTGCACCACAAAGGCGCACCGGTTCTGCAGGCCAAGGGCCCAGTCTGGAATTGCTCACCTTATTCCAAATATTTCTGCAACAATATAGTGTGAATTATTATGTGTTTCTGCGTGCTGCTGTGTGGATTTGAGTTTTTGTTTGTTTGTTTGTTTGAAATAGAGTTCAATTTTTGAAAGAGGAGTTAGGTTGAAGGCTGTTACTTTATTTGATTACCTTGAGGTTGTTCTTTTGGCTTTTCCTCTTCTCTTGCTTTGGAAACATGAAAGTGATGTAAGAAAGGCTGACTGAATGACACCTCAGCTACTCCTCTAGTCCTTTTCCCAGGAGAAACCTTCAGCAGATGTCACCAGCTATTTTCAGGTTTCTGGAGTCAATGGGGTAGTAGCCTGAAGGAACAAATGGTGGAACTAGTTGAAAAAGTGTCTTCCTCAAGTTCTTCCTGGCCTAGATGCCAGAATGGAATAAATAAGAATTGTTCTTGCCAGGATGTATCTTACCTTGGCTTGATAGATGTCATATTTCAAAGACCAGGCATGTCAACAGTTGATAAAATGCTCTCTACTTTTCAAATAAACAGAAACTCTCCTGCATTTAGCTCTTGAAGGGAATCGAATTGAATACAATTTTATGTAATATGTAAACCCCATGTTAGCCTTTTAAATCTAAGGTTGCAAACTGGGTAGAAAATTCCTCAAAAAAATTATATGCTTTTTTTCACATCATGTAGAATGCATAGATAATTTTATGAGGGCACTGTTTTCTTCTTGTCCACTTGAAGCCTGAGCTCACAAACCAAATTCTGCTGTGGCTGCAAACACACAGGACCTTCCCTGTCAAAGCCACTGTCCTAGTGTCGTTTAGTCCTCCAGCAGCACTATGTCCCAAGGACAAAATCCTCTGCTGGGCTGGAACTTCTCTTCTGGAGAAGTATGCTACATCTTGGTGGCATGAGAGTACTTGGGGTATTTGTAGCAAAACAAAATATATTTTGCTACAAATGTTACCCAAATGTATACAAACCGTTGGATGGATTTTGGATGAGATTCAACTTACATTTATAATGTAGCAGGGGATGACTGATGATGGAATGGAAAGCATTAAAGAAAACCCCTACCATCTGGTATTGTTGGTAGTTTGTTGGCACAATGACTTGCAGATTCCTGTACATGTTGCCTTTGAGAAGATGTGTAAATATTTGTCTCTGCCATTATCATTAAAACCTGTAAATATGTTTGGGAGGAAGAGCATGGCCAAGATCAGTCATGTGCAGAGAAAAAAAATAAAAGAAAATCAAGATCTACTATTAAATAACCTGTAGCTGCTATCTATTTACAATTACAGCTTTGACAGTTTTTTTGCTGGCAATACTTGGTGTGTAGTACTTGCTCATCACCATTTTCCAAATGAGATCACATGAACTTCAGTTTATACTATTACAATTTCAGCAAGCACTGTTATGAGTTAATAAAAATGTCTGTAGAGTCTCTGGCTAAATCAAACATAGCTGTTTACACCATGGAACAACCAGGCATTAGAGATGGAGTTTCACAGTCCAAGTGAAATGTCCAAGTCTTATGTTTTTGATTGTGTTGATTTATGATCATCATAAATCATTATGATGATTTTACTAATTAATCAAAAATAACCAGGAAGATGTCTGATTCAGATAGAAAACATATTTCTGAATTCCAGTTTCATGATCTGTTGCTGCTTCATGCCCAGGCTTTTGTCTCAGTGTACAAGGGCTCCTCAAGGCTTGGGGCTGGCATGGGGTGATGCTGCTCCCATGACACTTCTCTGGTCTTGGACTAGCAGCTGGACTTCAGTTCACCTCAAAGCAGCTGAAAGATTACTACTGCAGCTCCTTCAAGCCAGAGAAGGGAAATATTTTGTTGTGGTTTGACACTGGCCAAATGCCAGGCACCCAGGAAAGCTGCTCACCCCTACTGCAGCTGGGCAGAGGAGAGAAAATTTAACAAAGGGTTCATGAGTTGAGTTAAGGACCCCAAGGGCAAAACAGGCGCAACTTCAAGATACAACGTGAATTTATTACTAACAAAATCAGAGCAGGATAATGAGAAGTAAAACAAGCCCTTAAAAACATCTTTTTCCTCAATTCCTCCCTCCTTCCCACAGACAGCACAGGGAGACAGAGGGGTGGGGTTTGGTCAGCTCATCACCAAGGTTTTCCTTCTCTTGGTTCAGGGAGTTTGTTCCTCTGTGAGACCATGGGGTCTCTCCCAGGAGAGACAGTTCTCTGCAAATCTCACCCACGTGGTTCCAATCTTACGAGCAGCAGTCCTCCAAAACTGCTGCGGTGTGGGTCACTCTTCCACAGGGTGCAGCCCTCCAAGGACAGGCTGCTCCAGCCTGGGAGCAGAGCTCTGTCTCCACCTGGTCTGCCCCCAGATCACAGCCTCCTCTGGGTCTCCACTGCTCTGCCATGGGCACCTTCCCCAGGGCTGTGGGTGCATCTCTGCATCCGCCGTGGATCCCCAGGGGCTGTGAGTGGATCTCTGCATCTGCCGTGGATCCCCAGGGGCTGTGAGTGGATCTCTGCATCCGCCGTGGATCCCCAGGGGCTGTGAGTGGATCTCTGCATCCCCCGTGGATCCCCAGGGGCTGTGAGTGGATCTCTGCATCCCCCGTGGATCCCCAGGGGTTGTGAGTGGATCTCTGCATCCCCTGTGGATCCCCAGGGGCTGCGTGTGGATCTCTGCATCCCCTGTGGATCCCCAGGGGCTGTGGGTGGATCTCTGCATCCCCCGTGGATCCCCAGGGGCTGTGGGTGGATCTCTGCATCCCCTGTGGATCCCCAGGGGCTGTGGGTGGATCTCTGCATCCACCGTGGATCCCCAGGGGCTGTGGGTGGATCTCTGCATCCGCCGTGGATCCCCAGGGGCTGTGAGTGGATCTCAGCATCCCCTGTGGATCCCCAGGGCCTGCAGGGGCACAGCTCCTCACCATGGTCTCACCACAACCTGCAGAGGAATCTCAGCTCTGGGGCCTGGAGCACCTCCTGCCCTCCTTCTCCACTGACTCTGGTGTTTCCGTGTCATTCCCTTCACATGTTCTCACCTCCTCCTCTTCTCTGGCTGGAATTAAAACTGTCTCCCTACCTTTATTTGGATTTCTTTGTAAGTCTGTTACCACAGAGGTTTACCAACCTCTCTCATTGACCCATCCTTGGCCAGCAGCATGTCCATCCTCTGCACAATCAGGGACTGGCTCTGATGGACATTTTGGAAGCTTCCAGCAGCTTCTCACAGGAGCCACCTCTGTGATCCTGAGCTACCGAAAACCAGGCTAGCCAAGCAAAACCAAACAACACATTGCTACAGAATGCCTGGGCAGTGAGCCTTTGAAAAATCACTACCAAAAAGACCAAAGCTCTCCCCCTCCCCAGCCCTACACAAACCTGGCCCCAGACCTTAAAGTTACGGCAACAATTTTTGGGCATAAAACAGAGGATCATGAAATAGACTCTCATCATAATTCACTCCAGGACACCATCTAAGCAATGTAAGAAAACCTTATAAGCAATGACAAAAAATAGATATCTTTTTTTCCTGTTACCAGCTAGTCTAGTGTTCTGCCTGCTTCATGCTACACTCTAATTTAGCATCTCAGATATCTCAGGTGCATTTACTGTAAAAATTACTAGAAATGACACTGTACAATTCTGTATGTCAGGATTTGTGTTATTATCATTTATAGGTGATGTGCAAAAATTGCTCTTTAAGCAATTGCTTTAGAATGAAGACACAGATAAAACAGATTTCCTCAGACAAGGAGTAATAATTGCATCCTTCATTCAAACATAAAGTGCCTGAAGCATCTCAAAGAATATTAGAAATGTTAGTATGCAGAATAGTGGTAACTGAATACAAACCTAGGATTTTGCACAGCATCACAGAATAAGATGACAATGATGAGGACAATTCGACTCTTTTAATTGCTTAATTAATTCAGATTTAATAGTAGCAATATTAACAAAGATGTAAAATTAATGAAAGCTCTGTGTTCATAAGGCATGATGAGTTTCTGTAGAGAAGAACAATGCTGCTATATTTTGTTAACAATTCTGGGCATGATTTTTCAACATTAAGTGTTTGTTTCTATCATTCAATGTCCTGTCCTTCAGGATTTTTTAGACTGCTGACTCAAATTGTGCTGCTTCAGATATATGAATGAAGCAACTGGGAAACCATGTCGTTTGAATCAAAGAAAGAATATCTCCAAAAACATTTAATGTACACAGAAGTACTGTAGAAATCATTCTGAATACTTCTAAGGCATTGCAAAGCTACCATGTAGAAAAATGAACTTGTTCTCTTTTTGGAAGTTTTTCCCACTGTCACTGTTATGGACATGGAAGAATGAGGCAGGCAGCAGGAGGTCAAGCAGGAAAGCTCTATTTTAATTTCTCTGACTCCATGTATATACACTTTATCAAAAGGCAAAAGATTGGCTACACAGGTTGCCACCTCTTCGACCTCGTAGGTGAACATCACCATCAATCACGAGACTCCTCTCAGAGGAGATATATGTAAACAAAGTAGATAATTCTACATATTTACATGAAACTGCTTGAGAATCCTCACCACCAAATTGCAAACACTCACCAAGCAAGAAAACTTAGGGTGACATCCCACCGTTCAGCTGAAGCTTATACTTCTAAAGAAACTTTCCCATTATCTTGCACAAAAACTTAATATGAAGAAACACTGTATTTTAAAAAATGTAATTGATGAAGGCTCAGTACTTCCATAGCAAAGGATCCGTTCCAAAGTTCTGATCTCATTCCATGCTGTACCCTGTGGTGGGCTATATGCCATCTAACGACTTTTAAAAATAAAGATGTAATTTAAAAAAGCAAAATCAAATCACAAATAGCAAATCACAGATAACAAAAAGAGTGTTACCTTGAAAGTATCCACCGTCTCTTGATATTTGAAGGAACTTTTATTGCCTTGATATCCATGAATGCTCATCTCTGTCTTTGAACACATGAGGGCAGATGGTGATACAGATGATACAGGCTCACTGTCATGGAAGGTCAGCACTTTCCCCAGTGCAAGCATTTGCAAGCTGAATGGAAATGCCTATGTAACAGAGAGCTGCTAGCCCCATTTCCATGATAAATAATCATGATTTCCTAGGCTATTTCTTCATTTAAGTTAGTTCTTCAATATTTTTAAAAGAGAACCATATGCCTGTTCCTGTGCTTAAACACTGATGTTTAAATGAATGATAATGTCCTCTCTCTCATGGTTAGTGACATGAGAATTATACACTATACCATTTTAAGTCATTAAATGTTTGAAACAGGAATTAATGACCTGATTTTTCAGTGGTTGCTTGTTCTTTTCCTTATTTGAGGAACTAATAGGCTCTTGTTGATACAGCTCAATTTTCAGAAGCCATTGCAGAGAGCTTGTGGCACTGGAATATATTTCTGAGAACTGGTCAACACTGAAGCAAGAAGGTTGCATGAGCTTGTTGAACTGTAGGTGGCCCATTATGAAAGGAAAACATATGGTGTAGCAATTACATCAAGGCATTAGGGCTTCCTGGTTCCCTTTTCCACTACTCTACAGTCCTGCTTGGGTGGCTTTGAGTAAGTGATGTGAGCTTTTAAAAGCACAGTTTTCTCATTCATGTACTGCTTTAGTACCTGTGGTCTCAGGATGCTGTGTGTCTCCTGCTTTTTAAGTTAAGAGTTTAATCTCTAAGTGTTTGTATATTGCTGCTATTGCTCATTATCAGTGGGTTCAATAATGAGAGGGAACTGAATTAGAAAAACAAACAATTGATTTTAGAAAATACTACAAAATTTAATTGCAACTACAGGTAATTTGGACAAGGAACAAATTCTGATACTAACTGCCAGAGGTGTGGAACTGAATGTTCAAATCAAGAGAAACTACTGGCGTATCTAGAGAAAATATGTTTTATAGCTATTAATTATACTTTTTTGCACCAGTAAAACTGGTACTGAACTTGCCATTTTTGGAGGTTTACTGTAATTCCATATAAATGTGTGTTAATTCATCTCAAGGGCCATGGCCGAATTCACTGTCATGAAATATATTTGGTTTTTATTGTTGAAATGAAACAATAAAATTGTTGAAGCTGCTCAGCAAAAGATACACAACATCTTCAAGATCTAGCAACCTATACAAAACAGTTTTGCTTATGCAAACATATTTTCTTCTGGCATTTTATGGGGGTTTGGGTTTTTTTGTTTATTAGCTTGGGGGTTTTTTCCATTTGATTTGCTTAGTAAAGTAATCTAATAAAGAGGATAATATTCATTCATTCAAACTGTACCAAAACAAATACTGAGATCCTTGCATGTGCTCTCTTTCCTAGCTATAAATAAATTTGGAGCTCCCTCTAGTGAGAGTTTAAAATACAATTATTTTCTCTCATTAGGACGTTTAAAAGCAAAATCAACTATTCCATTAGTCCATGAAGTAAAAATACATTAATGAATTGGACTGAGCCTCCCAACTTAATTCCTAGTCAGCTGGAAGAGAAAGGGCTAGTCACCTGGGATGCCCTGATTTTAGGCCTGGGTTTTCCAGAGGCGTAATTAACTCTTTAATTGGTTAATCAAGCTGTTAACATCTGCTATAACTTTTTTAGGAAAAGAAAACTCCACAACTGTGCTAAACTCTGAAAGACTCTTATTTGAAAACCCTGTTCAAATAATCTTGCATAGGTAAAGTCTTTTGGGAAAGGTAAAAAAAAAATCTTAAATGCTTTCCTTGTAAATGTCTGCATTTATAACAGTGAGCCATCTCCTTCTTCTTTGCCTTTGAACTGACTTTCCAGTGGGATTGATCCATGGCGAGTCAGTCCCTACCTCATGGTTAGAAACCTGTGGCTTTTGTTTTTCCCTTCTGAACAGTTTCATGTACTGAAGTATAGGGGGAAAAGGGGCAGGGGAGGGAGGAAACTGTGAAGGACTTTTTGTAATTGGATACACCTTTGGAAGTCTGTCAAAAAGGAAATATTTTTCAGACAGTTAATTTTTGTGAGTTCCTAGTAGATACTGAGTTGAGTTCCTGTATCTACTGAGTAGATCCAGTGTTGAAGAGCAGTTATAAAAATGCCCATTTCAAAATGTGTAACAATAGGACGGGCAGAAGCCCAATGGGATAATTTAAATGATATGTTAACCTTTGTGTTCAAATAAATTAAAATAAATAAAAATTTTATCATAATTTTATCATTTGTATGCACTGGTTCTATAAATTTCATTACTTTTTAAGGATTTATTGTTGATGCAGTGGCATACTGGAACATATCAGGAAAAGAAATCTCTGGAATTGCTAAAAGAATTCTCAGTTATTTTTGGATGAGAGAATCTGGACCATAGGAAAGCTACTGTATCAGAAGGTATCTACATTGTTACAAAAATGAAATAGTTAATTTCAGAGACTGGAGAAAAATAGAATTAGGTCTCATAGTATTTTTAAGAACTCCCTGAAAGTTTGATTTAAATGACTAACAGCATCACAGAAAACTTCTAAGGAAAATGAGGGATACATTCCAGTATGATACGTATTCACAGAATTAGTTTTTAGACCATTTTTCTTTCTCTCACTTTCATTACTGTTCATAAATATGTAAAATGAAATAAAATTAATTATAATTAACTACTGTACAATCCAAATTCTTCTCTAGAGAAGATCAGGCTTAAGAATATGATGACAGTTTTATACTACCAGTCTTTCAATATCTGAATTGTGTATAATTACTTTTTTCTTTATTAGGTCTTCCCGTGGGCTTGATAATTCTGGGTCTGAGAGATTTTAGCCTGCTAGCAGCTGCTAACTTTTTCCCAAGGAAAAATTTCTCAAGAAAGCTTTTTCTCAAAACAGTCTTGGCAAACAACTATCCTTTCTCAAAACAATCTTTCTCCAAGTGGTGTTTTGCCGTTTCTCTAGTTTAATCAATAACATTAAAGAGGTGTCATTCCTGTTCCCCAAAGATTTTTTGGGAAGAGGGATTGAGGAGTTTGCCATTTTATGCTGAATTTCTCTTATCAAACCATAGTATTGAACTCTATATATGTAGATTATCCCTTTAAATAATGGGAAAAGTATGCATTTGGGGAGATGATTGTTTAGATTTGTGGATTTTAGCATAGGTGTTTGTGATGGACTGAGCAATATTGAATTGGAATCTATGATTCTTATGATCCCATGAGATGCTTGAACAGAGAGAGATGAGAAGCCCTCAGTGCCAGTGAAGAAGTGAGAAGACGTCTCTTTTCCTTGAGATGAAGAATACTTTGCATTTGGAGTTGTTAATCTTTAAAAAGTGACACCAGTGTACAATATGCTTAAGTCCATGACCCATAAGCAGCTTGGGAAACTGCTAATGGAAGGGAGTTCACAGAAGCAGGCTTTTTCCCCCAGTTGGCTGTTTTTGTTGAAAACCACAGTTGAAACCCACCAGAGAACTGCTCTAGGTTGTCAGTGGGGGGAAATTTCATGGTAAACTAAGAGAGACTCCTCTCCTAAAGAACTGATAAAAGATTGGTTTTAGATGGTGAAACTGACTGAAAATCAAATCACAGGTTTTGTCTCTTTATGTTGTTTGTGGGAAAGTGAACACTTTGTGGTGCTAGGAAGAATGTTTTGAAAGTTTCATTTTTTTGATTCCTATTTTCTTCTTTTAGTATGTGTGTGTTAATAAATCTGCCTTTATATCTTTAAATTTGGCCTGGTTTGCCTTTTTCTCCCAATCCTATCTCACAGCAGAATAGACAGTTAAACCACTACACTAAATTTGGCAGAGGAAGGTGAACATGAACCACTACATCAGGATACTGACATTTAGATTCTAAAGTTGTTACATATAAACTCAGTGTTAACATTTGCCCCAATCCAATTTTTCCTTATTATCCTCCTTTGACAAGGAGTTTATGAATCCATAACTTATGAAAACTCCTTTCTATTTTCTTATAACTCTAGTCTTTCAACAGAGTTTAAACTTAATGTTCTCTTCACAAGGGATGAGGCTGTTTATAAATTTTGTTTTGAGAGTCATATTGCACCATGTTTTCTAATTATTCAAAATATTAAGCGTATAGCACAAAATAAAAGTGTATAAAAACTTCTCACCTATCTTTCATTTATATATATATATGTATACATATTGCATCTCAACCAGTTTTCCTAAGTATTTAGCTTCTGTTTCATGCTTTTTAATATTTAATATCCTATAGTTTCCAGTCTTTTTTTCTTACCCTTTATAAACAACAGCCTATGTATTTGGATCTTACTCAATTCTTCGGCCTTACAAAATGAAAGTAGCTTGTATGTCAGTGAGTGCATAATCAGCTTTTGCTTGTAACTATAAATGATAATCATGTAGATTAATTTTATTTTGCTCTCCAAATATGTCTTTCTTTTGGTAGACACTTACAGGATAAAATTGCATTGGAGAGATGCAAGGGAGGTTTTTGCCAAGGTACTGCAGAAAACTTCAAAATTAGAAGTTAACTTCCTTTCTGATCTTCCAGCACCACACATGATATCAATCCAGCCAAATTTCTTCTGTAAGCAGACATACCTAGATCAACCCCAGCCCTACCAGTGGGCATGCTCTTGTCAATTTGGCTGCTGGAGCCTAGTACTGTCAGAATGCTTACACAAATCCTCAGCTGAATGTAACTCCTCAGGAAAATTTCTTAATGCTTTTTGCATGTACATATTAGTGCTTTTGCTTTAGCAAAGCAGCTGGGTGGGCCATGGCCAAGAATTGAAGAATGTAGAAGCTGCTGTAGCTGTCTGTGATAGTGGGAGTGCTATGTCTCATATAGTGTAGAGTAAACCTCTGAAATTTCAAGTGTCTCCTATCTACCAGATGTTTCTTTTTTTCCCTCTCCTATAGAAGCTATTCTGGGAGCCACTGCTTCATATAAATTATTAAATGTTTATCACAGCGATAATTTTCACTCAGCTGGAATAACATGACATCAAATACCTTCTCCTGTGGTCACATAAATATTCAATTGGTGTGAAATGGGCTTTGGGAGAGCAGAGATTTGAATTATTTCTTATACTTTCCAGAACCTTTACCATAGTACTTGCAGCTGTTTGGTACTGGCAGATGCAGTTCCATTAACAACCAAGGAAAAGGGGAGGAAAACCTAGGACTGAATGCCCAGGTGTGGGTAGGGTGCAGACAGATCCCAGGCCAGGAAGGCACAGAAAGGAAATATTTAAGGATTTTTGAAAATTATAATATCTCTAATATTTTGTCTCTCCCTTAGTCCACTGATTGTTAAAACAGGGCCTTTGTCCCTGGAGGACAAAACTCATGAGTCATGACAGTATGCAGTTTTTAAATTGCTCTTTGCAATTACTTGTCACTGGATTATTATCTGTTCTCAGTAGCTTCTGGTAAAAAAAAAAAAAAATCGTAGTAAAATCTACATCCATGTTATTGTCATGTTACCTCTGTGGTATCTGTGTTGCTCTCTCTATCCAGGCCTGTAGGACAGGCTGCATTGATATACTTAATGGGTACTTCAAGTCCTGTGTCTTACCTTTTCTGAGAATAAATCCATTTCTGTGCATAAAACGCTCTAGGTGCTAGGCTGATAGAGGTCCAGAAGCACAGAGTTAGTATGAGCAATCCCCTGAGAATGAGGAAGAATAGTACTTGTGAGCTGTTCTTTGAGCTTCCAACTTTTTTATATTTTTATCAGTCATCCTTGAGTATTCTTACACTGAAAGAAATACCCCATGGTATAAATAACTCAGATAAATAATCAGCTTATTTATCTGAAATAAATATAAAGCTCTGCAGGCAGTTGGAGTATGATTCCTTTTCTTGATGTGTCTCCCAGAATCTGCATCTCAAAGCATCAACATAAAACTGACAAGTGCCTCATATTCAGAGTTATTGCACAGAGGTATCAGTGAGCATTTTCCTCCCACCCACCACGCTTAAGCATTGTTTCGCACATTTTATTTCTCCAGTACTGACAGAATGACAGAAACAAAAGAAAGAAAAAGGTTCAACCATCCAAAGCCACATTCCTTGTTTACCTCAGGTTCTCAGCTGCTGCAAACAAAGCTCCTTTTTGCAGCATTTACACTTTCCCCATTGCATCCCCTTCCCTGCAGAACAATTCATCAGTGTCAAGATGAACTGATGTATGTTATTATGATTTTTCCTGCAACACGCCACCAGGGAAGTGGTCCAGATACATAATGCTTGAAGCAATAGGGATTACTGTCTCTTTTTTTGTGTACACTCCAAACAGGACAGGCAGTTTACAGAGTGTATGATGGGATTTTTCTTTAGGGATATAGAGAAAAAAAAAAAAAAAAGAGAGAGATGCCAGAGTCATGTAACTTTTAATGGAGCAGGGAAAACCTTTAACTCTGTGTAACTGTCAAGTTAGATTTGTTCTCTTAGGATTATTCAGTCTTTGCTCAGAACCTGAATACACTATGTATTTTTTTACCAGTAAGTTTTCTTTTTTCTTTTCTCCTAATGCATTGAATTACTCCATGAGCCATCAGCAAATAGGAAATGGATTTCTAATCTTTCTTTGCTCTAAATTTTACTTTTACCGAATTTTTCATATAATTTACTTCTACTTTTCTTAATGGATAATTTTCTTGCAACCTCCTAAGCATAAAGCATCTTTAATGGGCAGCATTTCCTCTGCTTCTCACCCTCCATACAACAGATATATGACTTGTCCTTACTGTTGCTTATCATGCCAGCATTATTATATTGTTATGGTATGTTTATCACTGGTATAAATTTGCCCTAGTGAAAAGGGAATCTCTATTTTGCAATATCCAGAATTAAGTTCAATTTTAAAATGCCAAGAAATTCTACTTGATTCTTTTATTGGTGACTGAAAATCAGATGTCTTCAGAATAATTAAATTTCTGCTTACCACTATTTTTTAGTAATATTTATTTCCAGATTGGTTTTATTTTGCTGCTATGTTAGATTTAGTTATATTATTGCCTTCTCTCCTTACCTAAGACTAGGCCTAAATAGAAAATGTGTGGTACCAAAGTACCATAGTCTTTAATATATCCAGTGTTTCACTGGGCAATGAATAGTCAGATTTATTTACTTTATTCAGAAATATTTCTGTTTAGGTATTTAACAACCAAGTCCTATTCAGCCAAAAATAACCTGATGCTATTTATATTGGTCAGGGATGTCAGTGTTATGGTGAAAATGAAAAGTAGTAACAAATAACTTGGGATAGTGGTATCAATGAAATAAAACAAACAAAACTCCCCCTCGTGTTTCTTAATAAGCCATTATTTCTGTGAATTGTTACAGTTGGAGACCAGAAAAAAATAGAGGCAATTAACCTAATACTCCTCTTGGTTGCGGTTGAATTGGTTGTTCTGACTGCCAGACAAAGGGTGAAGACAGCCTGTGACTGAGGGAGCAGCTCTGCCAATGTTTTTTTTATACCTCCATCATTTTTGTCATACACATCCAGTCATGTGATGGGAGCCATCTTTTATTCAGAAGCTACATTTACATTCAAAAAATATGCATTGGATGCTATTATAAACAATTCCATAAATACTGAGCAATGAATAAATTTGCTAGGGTGCAGCATACTAACTAGTAAAATCAACGTGGAGTACCAGGCTTGCACAATTCCTTGACATATTTTTTGTTGCCTTCTGTCAATTAACTCCTAATCACAAAATTGATGGCTTTCATTGTTATTGCCTTTACAACACTTATTGTTAATATAAACAGAATAATTGCTTGGAGGCATGACAAATCTCTCATACATAAGCAATTTCATTTATATATATGTACACGTCCTTATGTATATATGTAAAAAATACAGTTTTGTCTGAAGTACCACTACACAATACTAAAATGTTGTACTTGGAAATAGAAGACTGGCAGAGTGTTCAGAAAAATTTTTGTAATGCTATTAACAGCATAAACACAGGGGTTTTAATAGCACCAGAGAATGGTTGGAAAGGAAGTCTAGAGATCACCTAGTACAACCTTCCCCCAAAAGCAGGTTTGCCTACAACAAGTTGCACAGGATTGCATCTAGGCAGGTTTTGAGTATCTCTGGAGAATGAGACTCCACAACTTTTCTGGCCAGCCTGTTCCACTGCTGTCACCCTCACAGTAAGGTGTTTTCCCTTATATTCTAATGGAGCCTCCTGTGTTTCAGTTTGTGACTGTTGCCCCTTGACCTGTTGCTGGGCATCACTAAAAACAGTCTAGCCCCTTCCTTTTGACACCTGCCTTAAGATATTTGCATGCATTGATAAGATCGCTTCTTGTTCATCTCTTCTCCAGGCTGAACAGGCCTGTGGTGGACTCACAGTGAAATTGTTCATTTGTGCTACCTCCTTGTGCTTCCTCCTGCTTCCTTCCTGTTCATAAAGACCTCACCATTTGTTGTCTTAAGTTGCAGCATGTGTGGTGCCAGTTAGACCAGTTAACTGACCTGAAACTTGGGTGTTACCAGTGGTCTGCAAAACATTTTCCTGAAGTAGTCAAAAACCTGACATTGCTTCTCTGAGGTTTAAAATAGATGGTAGAATGGCTGATACCTACCTACTTTGCCCATGAGCATGCTGGCTGAGGCAAGTGGTACATTGGCTGAGTTATTATTCCCTTTTCCTCTATGCATTTGGTATCTGGGACCTATCATTGAGTATTCTTTCTGCTCTACAGTTTTGGGGAACTGAAGGATCCAGCTCTAGTAACACAGTGTACACATTTCTTGAATATGGTTTACACTTCTAAAGGAATAAAATAGAGAAGAATGCTTTAATAGTAATTATAAATAAATGTTTTGCCACTGTTCTTAATTGTTTGGACAGTCATCATAAAGCCATCAAGCTCTTCTGTGGTGCTAACAGTATGTGCTTTTGAGATAAACAGCAAAACAAGAAGCATGTGATAAACTGATGTGCACAGGTATTTTCCTTTTGAGAAATTGCAGTCCTCAGATTTGGAAAACATCTTTAAGAAGTACTTTATATCTCTTGTTTTCAGTTCAGAGAGAGAAATGATATCTGTTGATTTGAAGAGAAAAGCTTTTTTATAAATTTTAAAGGCAAGACATTAAAATGATTATGTGAATTTGCTCTGGGTGTATTGAGATTGAAAAATATCTTCCCGCTCTTGAGATATATCATCCATATAGGCCAAAATTATGCAAAATAGGGTAAAGTACAGTAAGTTTATGTTACTTCTGCAGCTGTAGTAGTCCAGAGCAGCCCTCCCTCACAGGGCAGTACAAATGGTTGAAGACTACTGAACAGGCTGTTGTAGCACTTTAGAACATGGGAAATCACAAAGCTACATACAAGCAATAAGTAGGTATGAATTGATGTTTCTCTATCTTCTTTTTGTGACAAACATGGAAATAGAACTGATAACTAGTATCTCATCATCCACTACCAGATCTAAAATTTTCAATGCATGAAAATAAATCAATATAGCAAAAATTACTACTTTCTTACACAAGAGCATTTAAAATAATGTTTTAATTACAAGAACACATTCTCAGAGTAGGTGACATAACTTACTAAGAGAAATTAAGCACTGTGTAATTAATCAGTATAAATCCACATTAGCACAGTAATATTTACATTACAAAAATGCTGCTTTCTCTAAACATTTAGTGTGCCTAGAATCCTACCTAATACAAAAGAAAAAGTAAACTTTGAGAGCTATGACTGTATATATGCTATTATTGCCTTAATTTAAATCCATCATACAATAAATGCAATTCTAATCTGACAGGTTTGAAACTTTCTTCAGGTTGTATAGAATCAGGTATTGACTAGTTGTTAAATTTATTTGGCATAAAAGACTTCTAAAAATTTATTTGGAAGTACAGAATTGTAAGTTGTCCTACAAATTTATAGGTAAATAACCTGTTATATATAAATTTAAGATATTATATACTTCCAGCTTTCTATTAATTTGGCTCTGCAAGGTTATATAAATTACTGTAGCCAGTAGGATGAAATTAAGACTGTAAACTCAGCCTGAATTTAAATAGATGATAAAATCCAGTTATTCAGTATTTCTATTTATGAATACCATATTCTGTCATTTGTGTTCTATGAAATTAAGATAATCAACTGTCCCGAATGAAGCAAGAAAAAAGCTTTATGAACTTTACGCTAATCTTGAACTCCAATTCTCTTCCACATTTTTCGCTTCTCTATTAAACCAACCTGAACTCAAAAGCTAGTAACTATAAAACAATAGAGTTAGAAATTTCCCATTAGGCTGAGTAATGCAAACTCTAGAAAGCAATTTTGGGAAGGAGAAAACATATATCTCTGTTTAAGTTGGATGGAATTTGAAAGTTTCTCTTCTTTGGGGTAGACCCTGGCAGCACACTGGTTCCCTTTCCAATCCCCATGAGCTTTAGGTATCATGCAGTACTGCATTGCTTTGACTTTCTGGGTTGCAAATGAAAAAAGAAACTATATTTACATTTTGAAACATTTTTTTTCTCTTAATTTACACAGAAACATGTAAGCTTTTTTAAATTATTTGAAACTTTCAGAGATGTTGATAAATCATGAACCAAATTAAAAGCAAATTGTGATCACGAATACATTGCATTAGAAAATACGACCCCAGCTGTATATCAGTCTCAAGTATTTTGAAAATCTACATAAAGTACTCAGTTATGAAACAAAGTACTGTACTTTTGCCCTGTAATAAAAAGATAAATAAAATAACTGGGTTTTTTTTTTTTTTTAATATTATATTGTTGCACTTGGATGGGATGTTAAGGACACTCTTAGAAAACAATTTGATAAAAGGGCATCTGCATTATTATTTTTGCTTATTTTCTTGTTGTGCAATAGAATAGTTCTTTGCAGTTTAGCATATTGGTTTGCCAGGCCAGAAGGCACAATGCTGATTTTACTGCAAAACCTAGTCTTTAGCATTAAAGCTAGAAGGCATGAATCTTGTGGGAGTTTACCTGGTGTAGCCCAGCAGGTGAGTTCTGTGGTGGTGGAATAAAGAAGTCTGTGAGACAGGATAACCTTACTTTAGTATGTTTCTTCCAGAATGATAGGGAGGTGATTCATGCGTGGTATGTACGCATGTGGGCTTGCAGCTCATTTGGCATTGATCCATCAGATGTCGCTGTCAGAGCAAATGCATTCTACATTTCTAATGGAAAGCTGGAATGAGAACATTGTACCCAGCATGGCATCTTGAAGTCATGAAGAAATGTCGTAATACAACAGAAACTAGGACCAAAGTTGCGTGTGAACATGGTGCTGAAAAGTTTCTGTGGATGCCGGTTGAAACACCCTGTTACAATTTCATTGATGAAGTGGTAATGAAGAAACATGAATTATGAAAAATGAAGTAATTTTTAGTAACTTCTTTTGTTTTCGAAGATGATAAGTTGGCCAACAAAGAATGCAGTCATGTTGTGAGCTATAGCCAAAGTTACCGTATCTGAACTTCAATGTTTCTTCAGGGTTTCATATCTGAACACAAGCTGGAAAGGAAAGGTTTGACATTACATCACTGTGTTAAATGCTGCCCAGAGGATAACCTAATGTTTCTGTTGAACAATTTTGATTGTATTATTGTAATCCTAAGACTTTCAGCTGTGGATTTTGACTTTGCTGTTCTGAGTTCTGAGAAAAAGTATAGAGGGAAGATTTGTCCTTCCTGAATGAATTGTAACAATAAATTTCACTTCTTCTTGTGGAAGTAACATGTCAAGCTCATATACTCTTGCCACACTTTTCTTTATTGATATGTGTGGGAAGTGTGGAAATAACTTAATGGCATACAGATAGGGGATTTCTTGCTGCTCCTTTTACTGGTGTTGTTGTTGATGTTGTTGTTTTATTTTGTGGGAGAGGGTAAAAAAAATGTAGCTGTGAGAAGAGCAACTATGTGGACAAAGAAATCCAAATAATAAGAACTAAGAGGTTCTACAAAGAATTAGCTTGAAGGTGATGAAAGGCTTGGCTCTCAAAACTGCACTAAGCAGCAATAGAGGGTTAATCTCTAAAACAACGAGATGACAACCCAGGAGACCAAATCTTCTTAGAGACAAGACAAGAAATTCTTCCTAAATCTAGGAAGAAATGTCTAAATGGTAGCACTTTTTTTAAACTGTAATTTTAGAATATGCAGCTAAGGACTATCTCAATGTCTTGTTTCTAAAAGTATCTAGCACTGAAACTCTTGAAACTCCTTGTACTAAGAACATGATACTCAAGAAACAATGAGCACGTTTGCAGAATAGGTCTACACAGTGAAAACAAACGAGATGATGAATAGCTTCATCACTGGCAGTGATTTTTATTAGTCCAGCTGATTATTTTCTTCCTTACTTGAAAAATTAGGCTGTTAATCAGACATACGTTGCAGCAGTTTGATAGCTGGTACTGTAGAGTCAGAGGAGAAAAATCTTTCTTGCTATTTGCTTCCGATAAAATGTGAAAAAAGAAACCTGAGATGTGTAATAGAAGAAAAAAATATCACAGTGTAGAAGTTTTCCTACCTGAAAAATTTGTATAGGTATGTAAATTGGATACTGCTATTAAAATTCTGCTTTTCCTCTTCACCTATTTCTTGACATTAGTATTTTCTTTATAATCTTTTTGCATTATGATGTAAGAGGTTTTTAGAAATGGACATTTCACTTGTTTTTTCACTTCTACATAGGTATGCTCCAAAGATTGCAGTTGATTGACCAGGCACAAGAATGAGGAACTCTTCAGAATTCTAGTTTAACTTTTGACCCAGATATTTAACAACAGATTTGAGTTTCTTTGATGAGGAAAATTAATTTTTAGTAAGCATATGAACGATAAAGTTTCTTTCTTTGTTTCTTTCTTTCTTGTTAGCTTGATAAATTAATCTCAAACTGCAGAAGTAACTCCATGCAGGGAGATGATCAGTATGCAAACATGAATCTATAAAAGTAATCTATAAGCTTAAAAGTAAGTATGCATATGCAGTGAGCTACAGAATTGAATCCAAAACACTTTAAATCACTCAGAAAACACAGTCAGCTCCATGGATATAAGAAAATTCTATCTATACCAAGAGAAAATGTCTCTTAAATTACCATAGAAATGAAATATTAAAATATGGAAATCAGTGACTTTTCAAGAGTTTGTATCTTAGCAACACAAGGTAAAATCTTTATCAATATGTTGTTCAGTTTTTTCATTAATCTGCTGCATACTTTAGCATGCTCCAAAATCTGCTTTCTAGACCTTCTCCATAGTGATTGTGAGCTTCATGAGAGATTATCATTGCACTACTGTCTATAGCAAAATTCTCTCTGTTTTCAGTAAGATCAAAAAATTTGGAAACAACTTTATTGCAAATATTGAACAAGACAAACTTTACATTGCAGAACTTTGAGTAGTACAGAACTTCTCTTCCTGAGAGGAGGACTCAACAATTCTGTAAACACTGATTTTTCATACTATTTAAATATATTACATAAAAATTGATAGCAAAATAAATAATTTTGGATGCTGCTATAAACATATAATGTTCTTATTCAGACAAAATTTTACAATAAAGAATCACCCTTTCTCAAAACCTTTTTGCAAATTGATTTGAAGCTGTACTTCACAAGAATTTTTGAAATTAGTATGTTTGAGAAAGGACATTTAATATCATCTTGTTATTTTGCCCTTTGAAAAGCTGCACAAACATATATTCAACAAAGTCCTTCACGGAACATATGAAAAATTAACTTTATGGTTTGTTTTAATTACGATTTGAAATTGTGTGTCTACTTCCTGTTTTGAATCAATCTGGTTCCAGCTCCCTTGCATTTTATTTTTATTACATCCTTTCCTATAACCATTGCAGGTCCAACCTCCTGTTCTAAGCTTAACCATTGCCATCACTAGACTGTGTCAGACACAGCTTTGTCAAGGCATATTTTGAAAACCTTCATGGACAGATGTTTCACCTCTTTTTGGGTTACATGTTCTGATGATGTATCACCAGCGCTGTAAGAACTTGTTATCAATGCTCAATCCAAACTTCACATGCCATTATGTATCACTAACAAGATCATTTAGCACTATAAAGAGTTTAGTACTGTAATCTTTGCAAGTGATTTCCAGTAGTTATAGGCTCCTGGAATGCCTTACTTTATTTTTCATATTAAATTAACCTAGTTCATTCAACTTCTCACAGTTTATTTATTGTAGACCCCTGACCTTCTTGACCATTTTATGGACCTTCTCCAATTTTCTAACATCTTTCCCGAACTGAGCGTGTGTGAAGTAGGAAAGCTAGACACAAATTTGCAGGTACAGCTACAGTGATGCCAAGTAAAGGGCAGTAATAATGCTTTGATCTGCTGGCTACATTTCTCCAAAGGTTTCTTTATTTGTGATGGAAGTGCACAGTTGGCTGGTGTTCAAGGTAGTGCTTCCCATAACGTTCATGTCCTTTCTACTGGAACTGCTGTTCAGTCTGAATTGATGCATGGGGATTTTTCAGGTGTAGCATTTTGCACTTGCTGAACCCCATGAGTTTCTTTGGAGTAAGTTCCGTTTTCTTTCTGGGCTATAGTTAACACTGGCCATAGTTAACTTTTGAGGCAGCTACATTTCTTAAGGAAGTAACTGGCATAGGACAAAACATGGATGAATTAGTTTTTAATTTAGGGTTCTATTTCATCTGACTATCTGAAAAGCATTGTGGAAGTACAAAAATTACTTTAAAGCATTACTTTCTCAGAGCCTGGTCTAGTGGCAAAACAACTCAGTCCTCCTGCTTTTATAAATTAAAAATTTTACAGATCTCAAATAACACAGATTTTCACAAGGCTAGATGTAATATGATGAAGCAAGACCAAATCTTATTTCCTTATGTCTTCTGACAAAGACTATCTCATGAAAAAGACTATTCTGTGTCTATTTCAGAGAATTAATCTCACTGTCAAAACTAAAAACCTAAAACTCAAGTAAAAACTCAGTAAGATCAACCTTAAGCTTTAAAGTAATGATTTCAGTTCTGCTGATTGTCAAGGTAGAAGATTTTAATCTAGTTCTGTTTGATCCTGATCTCTCCATCTTTCATCTGTTTTAGAAAAGATTTATAAAAACTAACACAGAGATAAAAGTGGAACATAGCATAATATAACTAAATATTTCAAAAGAGAACGTTCATTAGACAATGCTTATGCATGTAGATTTTTATTTCAATTAACTTCAATGTAGCCAGTGCATATGAAGCCTAAGAATGTGTGTGTTTCCTACATGTCTTAGCCATCAATTCTTAATTATTCTGTTATCTGCAGTCAAAAAATATCTTCAAACTCTCTTTATTTACCAAAGAACTGTCTTTCAAGATCCTCATATGATCATATTTTACAATTTTCAAGTTTAGTCAGTTGACAGTGTGAAACATTTAATTTAAAAATTACCGATGTAGAGGTATTTTTTCTTCTCTTTGCAGACCTTAATCCCAGCTGTTTTATCCATATTTTCATGCATAAATACCACCTACTGTAAGAAATAGCTTTATAGTTACAATGCATGTAATTTATCATTTTCTAGTCTCAGAATTTAATCCCTGTACAGAGTGTCTGAGCACTGCCTTACCCTGGCCTTCTCTTCCCATAATTTCGTGTATTATTAGTGTCAGTGAAATCTGCTTGAATTCAGTAGTTCTGTAAGTCCTTGTGGAGGATTCTGGACCAGAAATTAGAAGGATGGCCCTGAGTACCAGGCAGCTGACAGCCTCTTTCCAAGCGTGAGCATGGTAATCTCTTTAATTTTACTTATGAGGCCCTCTTGTTCTCCTCTGCATTTTGTAATTATTATCATTGGAGAGCCAGTAGTGGCTCTCTTGTTTTGTGCTGGTAAGAGAAGTAGCATAATGTATACTGCTCTTCTACTTCATATGCAATTCAAAAAGTGTCAGCCAAGGTTTCTCAAAGAAATAGATCTGCCCTAGAACCTGACAAAGTTTAGACAATTACAGTGGAAGAACTATGTTTGCTTTTTGCAGATTGGATATGTTTATTAATGACTAAGTTTATAGTTTTTATTATATTCTCTCTCTCCCTTTTTTTTTTTTTTTTTTTTTTTCTGGCTGACTTTCAGGGTATAGATTGGTTTTAATCTCTATGAATCCACTCTGATGTCAACAAACCTTTTAGTCTTAAGTTTTTTTTTTAGCTCGCTTTTAGTTTGCCAGAACTTGTTGATCAGCAAAAGTCCACTGGCTAATTTATTTTGCTGTGCAACATCTATAGTGCAGTATCTCAGCAGGAAAAAGATGTTGTCAGCAGCTTTTCTAAAATTGCAGGAGTGCAGAGAAATGCCTCACCTATTACCTTCAGTGGACAGACAGCCACTGGAGACCAAAAAACAAGTAAGACACCCAGCACTATAGCTTCTGCATCTTTTATTAAACTAACAACAAACCTTCTGCAACTGTTGCAAACCAACCCAGAATGTGGCCAGCTATCCTAAGGAGGTAAGTTTATTTCTTCCCCTTCTGGTATCAATCGCATGTGCCAGCTGCATGTTATGTAAGACCAGTATCTGTTATGCTCTAAAAAAACGTGCTGGGGAATACCTCACCAGTTAGGGTGCAATTTTTATTTTGCCTCTTTTTTTACAAGAGCCCATGCATGGTTGTATTGGTTTATATGGTCGTTTAATATGTTTTCATAGTGGAAAAACATTCTTACACACACACACACAAAAAAAAAAAGTGTGCATCCATCTTGGTTGCTTAACTGCACTGATATAGACAAAGAATACAACTTTATAGTACAGACTGGCCTGTAGTAAGGGGTGGAAATCATGTAATTTTTTAAATCAGATGGTAAAGCCTCAGTCAGCTATGTGGAAGTTCTGCCTTTACTGTCAGAAAAAATCTGACAGCACACAAATGGAGCCACAAACTTTGAAGGAATGCTGTAGTAACCCGTGCTAGTTAGGTGATTGAATTAACTTCTGATGAGTAAATAATGTTTGTATCCCTAAACGGAGAAGAGGATATAGATACTGCTAGATGCAGGCTAGAGTATTTGACCAAATGAATTTAGGAGAACCAAAATCCCCAGATTACTGTGGTAGGAAAAAAAAGTTAAAAATTAAACTCAAAAAAAGGAATTGAATGATGCTATCATAAAACTTATTCAGAATCCAGAGAGAATAATGTGAGTAGATAGCAACAAGGAAGGGAATAAAAACCTTTTAAGTATGAATCTTCTGTTGTATGGAATGAGCCACTTGGCATACACTTTGGAGAAAGGGGAAATTATAACACAAATAGCATAGAAATAGGCCACATCAGGCTCCAATGTGTAATTTAGTATTGTGAAAAATGAGTTCCACTTTCTTTTAAAAATTTAGAAGTTTAATAAAAAATAAAATAGACAATTAGGAGACATAAGAGCAAATGTTCCAGCTGGGATGCCTGACCAGAAAGCACATCCTTCTCTTTCAATTGCTGTGTTTTAAGGATTTGCTGTTTTACATATTCAGTAGATATTAAAACATTCTTTTCTGTTTCAAGTTTCCCCAATCATCTTATTTGATAGATTTATTTGTGGGTGGCTCTACTTTGTCTGGTAACATGGGTCTTGGCTGTTTTCATTTTGATAAAAAACCCAGAAATTCAGTAGTCTTCCTGCAGGACCACAAGGTGATGAGCCTTTCCCTATAATTCTTGGCCTGGTGAGGTTTAGATATGACCAAGATAAAAACTCAGTCTTTTCACTATTCACACTATGTCATAGTCAGAAAATATATTCATCACCTTTCTAAACTCTTATTAACGAAACACAGTACAGTACAACTATACATATACTATTCATTCCAATATTTGCAAAAAGCCGACTTTATAATATGTATTTATAACAGTATCTTCTTGTAAAACATTATCTGCAGTAAGTTTGAGACTCTAAGTTTTATAAAATACATAGAAATAAAAAAAGCTGGTGATGCAACTTAGGGACAGGGTGCAAGGACAGAGACGGAGGTGATCGCAACACGAACTTAACGCTGAGATTTAAACGCAGCTGTAACTGCGAAAAGGAGGTGCAATTTTTACTTCGCTGCCCTCCACCTTAATAGGAACACCTGATGTATTCCCAAGGGAGACAAGGGCACAGGAAAGCAATAGGAGTAACACAGACAAAACCCAACAGTGCTGGGGCCAGCGCTCCTCCTCAGCGGGGTCTACACGGACCGCTGCCTGTTCCGCGGACACAGCTCCCTTCCCCGGCGTGCGGGCGGAGGGGCAGACTCCTTTTCCTTGGGACACAGCTCCCTTCCCCGGCGTGCGGGCGGAGGGACAGGCTCCTTTTCCTTGGGACACAGCTCCCTTCCCCGGCGTGCGGGCGGAGGGACAGGCTCCTGTTCCTTGGGACACAGCTCCCTTCCCCGGCGTGCGGGCGGAGGGACAGGCTCCTGTTCCGCGGACACAGCTCCCTTCCCCGGCGTGCGGGCGGAGGGACAGACTCCTGTTCCTTGGGACACAGCTCCCTCCCCGGCGTGCGGGCGGAGGGGCAGACTCCTGTTCCGCGGACACAGCTCCCTTCCCCGGCGTGCGGGCGGAGGGACAGGCTCCTGTTCCGCGGACACAGCTCCCTTCCCCGGCGTGCGGGCGGAGGGACAGGCTCCTGTTCCGCGGACACAGCTCCCTTCCCCGGCGTGCGGGCGGAGGGACAGGCTCCTGTTCCTTGGGACACAGCTCCCTTCCCCGGCGTGCGGGCGGGCGGAGGGGCAGACTCCTGTTCCGCGGACACAGCTCCCTTCCCCGGCGTGCGGGCGGAGGGACAGGCTCCTGTTCCGCGGACACAGCTCCCTTCCCCGGCGTGCGGGCGGAGGGGCAGACTCCTGTTCCGCGCCCGCCCCTCTCCGCTCCCCGCCCGGCGCTGCCGGCGCCATTCCCCCGGCCTCCGCTGTGCGGCGGGCGGCCGGGCCGGGCCTCGCCGCCGCGTTCCCGCCCCCCCGCCGCCGCAGCCGGCGGGCTGGCAGCTCGGGGGCTGCCGTCCGCTAGGATGGTTCATCATTCGGGCTCCATCCAGTCCTTTCGCCAGCAGAAAGGTGAGTACGGCTCGCTGTCCCCGTGGGGAGGCCCCGCGCATCATCCCGCGCTGCGGCTGCCCGGGGAGGGGGCCCGCGGGTTTCCGTCAGCATCCCCCCGTGGGTGCCGGAGGCGTTCTGTGCCCGCCCGTGGCCGTGGGTGTTGGCATGCGGGCTGTAGCTGCTCTGGAGGCGCGCTGATGCTATGGGATGCTCTCCTGGGTGTTCAATGATGCGGCTGCGGCGGAGCGGCGGACCGCCGGGGCCGTGCAGTGCAGCGGGCCGAGCCCAGCCGAGCCCAGCCGGGCTGAGCCGCAGACCCGTCCCCGCTGCGGCTGCCGGGCCCGAGGGGTCCCGGTCCGCCCCACCTGCGCCCCGCCCAAGTTATTTCGTCGTGAACGGCGGGGCTGCTTCGGATCTCTGCTGCTTTACAGGTGAATCTTGAAGATGCCTGGGTGCGTGATACTGACAGGTCGTTCACCCTCTAGAGTTCACTGCGGATGTTACGAGGTTCTAGTCTTTCTATCATCCTGTTATCCAGGTGTAAAAGTAGGGAGGAATGTTGGCTGTAACTGTGAGCAGGTGTTATAAGTGCTGATAGAACTTAGGTTCAGTCTATGTATTGGGTTGGTTTTTTTTGCCTGGGAATTTAATTGTCCAACAGGAGCTCTTTGCTGATCAGCAAATATAAAGGTGAATTTCAAGTTGTAATTAGCATCGCTATAAAACTTGCATTGTGTTCATGTTAGAAAAAAATTAATTCTCTCAATGAACTTTATTTTTTCTTGATCATGGAACGAATATTTTTACTATATATTTTTTCTCTCTAATTCTACTTTAATGGATTAGATAAACCAAGATTTCTCTATTTATTCTCTTTCAGTCGTTGACAAGCTTTTTTTTATTCTTATAATGCAGTATGCCATAAATTATGATAGGAAATGGTATTCTTTATACATAAATCATGAGGTCACTTATTGGATTTTGCCTCATTCAAGTTCTTCTCTTTTACTGGTTAGTTTAAAATAAATAATTCAAAGCACTTCTTCCATTCTGGTAATCCCATAATAAATTTGCTTCCTTGCTGTAGAGGTTTTGCATTTGAAGACAGTCTTGTGTGCAGTAATGAGTGCTGGTGTCTCAGACTGTAAAAAGTCTAGTTTAGTCAAGTTCAAAGGAAAATTATTAGAAAAAAAAATTTTTTTTCACCTGTCAAGTCTACATTTATAAAAGCATTAGAAGCTTTGAAGCCACAGTGTTAGTCCTTACTTTTTCATATGACGATATTTCTTACATTACAGCAGTGATTAGCGAGCTCCAGAATCCTTGTCAAGGCCCTTCAGAAAAAATGCAGCTGTTCTGGAAAAATCTTTAAAAGAAACTACCCCAAAGCTAACTTTTGGTGTCCTAGTTCAACCTGAACCATGGTCAAGTTCTTGTGATTTATAAAACTCTATGTTTGCACTAGTCATAAAACTTTGTAAAAAGAGTTTTGCCAGTTACTTTTTGAGAAGGTTGTTGTTCTCATCTCCTTATTCCTGTAGAAATCCTGATTAAGGTACCTTGCCAGTCATGAGGCTTTGCAAAAGAGAAGGTGCTTTTATGGAGCTATGTGACCTGTACAGTATTAACTAACATGGCTTGCCCAAACTTCTCAAATGCAGTGGGCTTTGTACAAACTGTACCTGAGTTCAGTCTGTTTTCCTCAGCCTAAAGCTTTTGGGAATGGGGGAGGACCATATGAAATCTTGATCAAAAGGCTACAGCAAAACTAAGCAAACATAAATCATAATCAAGAATTTGTCATTTTATCATGAGGTATTAAGAAGAAGCTGAGCATCTGGTACTCTGAAGTTCACAGACATTGATCTCAGGAACAAAAAACATTATGTCTTTTTCTTCTTTTAATTTAGTACTTTGTATCAGTCTTTATTTTAAATTGACTATTTTGCTTACTGTAATTTCTAACTTACTGTTGCTGAGATTTTGACTAAATGCATTGTTTGTTTTCCAGCTGCTCACAAAATAGTGCCCTAAATTCCCTGTCTTTACAGAATCAGAGGTAATCTTCATGAAATGGCCAAATGCCCATCACAGCCGTGTCCTGTATGCTTCACTTGCATTAAGACCGAGCTGCATTTTTTTGGGGGGTGGGGCATTGACAGGGCATTTTTTTATGTGGATTCTCAATCATGTATGAAAAATATACATCAGCAATTCTCATAGTTCCTGAAAACAAATAGAAAATAATTTTAAAGTCTTCAGAAAGAGAACCTACCTATTGCCAGATAACATAATATTCAAACTCAATTGCTAATGGGAGACAGAATGGGGTAGAGAGCATTTTATTTCCTCTTACCTACTCTCAGTACTTTGTTCTACCTGAGAATTTGTGGATTCAGTACCAAAACTGTTCTTACAAGATTTGGAGAAATAAGACTAAGTTCTCCAGTCTCTTGGGTGTCTAGGAGCCTTCAACAGGAAGGAGAAAAGAAAGAAGGAAAAAAAAATATATCTCGAGGATTTATTACTGTTTAGAATTTAGGTGTTGTTTTTTCTTTAATTTATCTTTCCCTTGACAGAGTGAGGAGGTGTTCAGAGTAGGAGGCTGCTGCCATCGTTTTGTCTTGCTCTTTGTTCAAATTGTGTATGCAGAGTGAAACCCTCAGTTTCAAACCTGCAGCAGAGCTCAACATAGTGTTATAAAAAGGCACAAAAAGAGTTGGAAAAATGAATCTCATTCTTCTTCGCCCCCACAGTTCTTGTTCTGCTTGTATCCAAAGATAATGTCTATTGAGAAGAGCAGTGTCTTAGAGGTAGACCAATCTGTGTCTCTGCACAGCAGTGTGTTAGATCTGTTTAGCCATCTGTATAGTATTTTCTGGCTATTTTTAACCTTTGCTTTGGCAGAAGCTGGTTTTTCCAAAATTATTTCCCTCATTAATATTCTCAGATAAAAACCAAATTAGTATATATATGCCTTCATACTTTTTACTTTTTCAAAAAGTGTGCAACCTATGGCCTCTGAGGAATTATGTCAGAGGAAAGGGAAATAAATGTTTATTATTTACTAGATTCTTCCTAAGCTTTACAAAAGAATAATCTTCTTCCTTAGAAATTAATATACAGGTAATACCTAGTGTATATTACTGTATGTACTTCTTTAATATACAGATTTGTTTACAACTGGCAATTAATTAATAATTATTCATAGAGGAGAAATAATATAATGTTGATAAGGGCAAAGATAATCTCTACAGTAATTTGTATCTCTACAAATATCTCTAAAATACCTCTACAATAATTCCAGGGGAAGATAGCTAGTTAGGAATCATAATCTTTTACATGTAGGACATAAAAATATACTGCAGCCTCATGGTAGATCTTGTGTTTTCCGTAATAGATGCGAGGCAGGTGCTAAGCAATTGCTTGTTTTATTACCGGACTCTACTGAAAACTTAAATCCTTCAAATGGAGAGGCCACCTAATTTGCAAGAAGCTCCTCTAACAGATACTCGCTGGGAGGGTTTGAATAAACCTGTGCTGAAGACACAGGTCAAGGCAATTATTATGTTTAAAATTTTAAACATACAGGACTTTTATCCTGATACACAGACTACAGTTTCCTGCATATTTTGCTGGGTGCTTTCATTGACTAATGTGATTTTTTTCTTACTACCTCCATCAAAGCTTTTTAATGAAGTGGTTCAATGCTGGGGAAAAGAAAAGATGTTTGTGCTTTAAAATTGAGTTGCTTTCATCTTGGTGCATGAGATTTAAGAATGTGGACTGCAGATTGAAATCCAGTGGCTAACTTGGGGTGCTTCTCATGTTTCTGGTCAAGCAGTTCAATGTTTCCTGGTTCAATGAGGCAGGAAGGAGTTAATCAACTTCAATACACATTGAGTCTTTGAGAGTACTGATTTAGCCTCTCGAAGGATTTATCTTGGAATAGCTTGTATTGAGACTTCTGAAGAAATCAAGGATCTCCATAAAAGATGTATTTCTAGATGTATTCCAATTCTCATCTATGCCAAATATTTTGTTTCATTTTGTATATTGCCACTTGAAGTTGTAGTGTGACTCAGAGTGATTGAGGATTGGCTTGAGAATCTCTAATAGCTCTGCCTTTACAGGGTAGCTTGTTGATTCATTGACTTTTTTTGTTAAATCACATTGAGAACCACTGCTGTTGTAGAGTAGAGCTTTCCATTATGGTTGCTTTACTCTGATTTTAAGATCTTAATGACCTGCATTCTTTATAAAACAACCTGTGAAATTGATTTGCATTTCTTGTGAATTTAAATGAGAATTTGTAAACATCACACTTTATGTTACTCCAGAGTTTTAAGTGTTCAGGAACTTGGACTTGTGATTAAGAATCTCATGGAGACTTCTCCAAGGATGTTTGGTGCTTCTTTGGCATGAGTAAACTTAATAATTCAAAGAGACAGCTGAAATTACAAATTATGGAATTCTTTCACACAAAAATTTATGAGAGAATGTGACCCTTTGCCACTGTTCTCCAGAGCAGAAAGGCCAAGTTTTCATGTCACTGTGAATGCAGCAATTTTTTTGGCCACAGCTCTTCAGTTTTCATTCCAAGGAGCCCTAACATATACAGAAAATTTCAAAGCTCTACTCATTTTGACTCTGAAAGCTGAAAGCAATGCAGCTGTTAGTACAATCCCTTAGAATAATACTATATTTAAACAGCGTTACTTAAAATGTTTTTTTTTTCAGGGCACTGAAAGGCAGGGTCCAATGTTTAATAAGGCTATATTTCCTCTTACTTTTTTTGCCTGATACAACTCCTCAACCTAGGATGCACTCCATCTATTTCACTCAGACACCTTTGAAGGACACATGATGTCTTTTTATCCCAGATTATACTGTTGTGAGTTGTAACTTCAAAAAATATAGAGCTTTCTGAAAACAATCATTAAATGTGACATATTAAACCTTATATTATGAAGGTGCATGAGTGCTGTAGAAAAAAGTCAGGTTTTTTTGTTTGTTTGTTTGTTTGTTTTCTGATGATACTTTAAGTGAGAAAGCTAAGGATATTAGAAAATTTTGTGATTTCACATAACTCTATCGTTCTACAGATGATAATACTGTGATTGGATGTCTGTGCATTAACTTTCTGCATTATGTTTTAAGTATAGCTTGATATAGTAGTATTTGTGGTCAAACCTTGTACCTATTCCATGACTTTTCAAAATTTCCTGAATAAGGACCTGTGAAAATAGGCAACTCTTGCCACCACTCATTTTCTTTAGAGCCCCTGTCAGTTATGTTTCATTCGGTATCACCACAAAATTGAGAGTTCCTGATCTGCCTTCATATTTTGGTGTATTTAGTTTGCTTTTTGTAATTTTTGAAATCTGCTAAATGAGTATGATAAATGAAACAGCCCTGTCAGTTTATATTATGTTGTAGTAGTATTTTGAATATATCAGTTTTTGTTGAAAAGTCTTGCAGCGAAATCAGCAGTAAGTCAACATATTTTATGATCAGAAGTATTTTAAAGTTCCAGCAACTGTGAGAAATTGAAACATTATCTTAGCTAACAGTACCAAGAGCCTTGCTTTACAGTTAATGCAGATGGCTAAGTAGTAACTGGGAAAGTGATGAAAAAAAAAGGCATCCATATTTTAGACATAGTGTGATAGCAGAAAATGGATATGCTAAATTTACAAGTTTGCTGAGCAACATGAAGATTACTTGTTTTCTGCTTCGGCCTGTCTAAGCTGAAGAGAGTGTCTGTGTTGTCTTGAGCCAAACATGCAATGACATTTGCAGAAAGTATTGTATACGTGGTTACCCAGATTACAAATCTTTACCAAACATGTCTGGAGTTAGGTCAATTCTATATATTCTATAGCCATTGTTACAGTAGATTATTTATCAGAGACACGTGAACTCAAAACCAAACTGCAGCGTACAGCAATTTGTTTTAACAGCTCTGAGGTACAGTGAATGCAAATTCATCACTGTTTTCTCAGAAAGAGATTCCGAGTCTGCCTCAGTTTGGATTATCATCTGTCTTGTGAGGGCATTTAGCCAGTTACTTAAGGGAGGAATTGTTCATTTGTCTGACTGGTAAGGTCACAGTTTAATTCGCAGTATATTCGAGTATTTAAGTGTGGTGATGAAGAAGGTTATACCTTAAGTTTTCCTTTTGGGTCATGTCTAATAATCGTATACAAAGCAAATAGCAACATCTGTTTATTATGTGACTGTTTGATCTGCTTAAAGGTAGGATCTTCTGAGTGGGGAAAAAAGATACCATGAAAGCATGCTGAATTAGATTGCATCTGTAACGCAAGAAAAGGAAGTGTGGTTTGAAGAGTATCTGTGGACATACCTTCTGAACAACAAATTGCCACTATTCATGTGGTTTTCATTGATTTCTTTAGTAACAACATAGGACAAAGCCACACATGTTTTGCTGCTTCTTGTCTGTTGTTCACACTGGATTCCTGTGTGGCCTGCTAGCACAAGAAGGATGTGCCAACAAAGGAATTTAGAGCTCGCTCAAATATGCATTGAAAAAATTTTAACTACATCACAGTTACACAAGAGTTGTAGCTAGTCACATATGCTCCAGAGAGCTCCTGTGATGATGGCAAGCTCTGGAGATGGAATATGTTTGAAATGTCGTGTTCTGTTCTCTGCTTGTCTGATTCAGTAGAATTACTCTTGCTCAAACATTTCTTTACTCCTTACTGTTTAGTAGCTTCATGAATAGTATATCTTTATAATCCAGAAGGTCTAATGTATATAATATTTGTATTCTCTTATCTTTCTGGTTCATTAAGCTAATGCAGCTCGTGCTTTTAATGAATTAATTTTCCTGATGTTATAGTGTTTGTTTCGGTTTTGGGGTTTTTTTTTTGTTGTGAGAGGAGGAAGTCTGTCCTGAGTTAAAGCACAAGTGTCTGCCAAGGAAATTGGGAATCTCCCTTGGAGTGGAAACCCTTCCCTCTGAACAATTATAACTTTGAAATTACAGGGCTTTCAGGCAAAGGTATGGGAAAAGGAGTAACAATTCCTTAGTGTATATTTATGTATAACAAGGCCTACAAACAACAACAACAGCAACAACAAACAGAACCAGGGACCCGGTGCCAGCTTCTCTCAGCTGTCAGGCAGTTTCCCCTTTGATGCAGTTCCGGGCACAGCCAGCAGGGGCGCTGGTGGCTCCCGGCCGGGCAGGGCAGGCGCGGTGACTCCTCCACGGCGGTAGGGGGCGCTGTGGGGCGAGCTCAGCCGCTGCTCTGCATTGTGGGTAATGGCGGGTGGGCTGGCGGGAGAGATGGAAAAGGGGCTTCCTGTGCAAACCCCCAGAGGCAGCCGGGCCCAGTGTCCCTCCAGCTGGGGAAATGGGCTGTAGCAGCAACCTCGGAGCAGCAGCTGGAATGGCAGAGGAGGGCACACCTGGGATAGTGAACAATAACGCAGCAGAAACCCCGCAGCCATAGCAGGAGCTACGGGGTGTCCTGGTGGGCACAGGTTGTTGGGTTACTGTAGTGAGAAACCCAAAGCAGTGGCAGGAAACAGCGGGGCTGGGCAGCAGCAGCTGGCCTCCTGCAAACAGCTGGGAGACAATCCCTGGGTCCTTCGGGGGTCGGGGTCCTGGGTTTTTCCCTGAGGCACCTGAGTGAATGACGAGGGTCCTTTCCAGCTTAATCAGGTGTCGAAAAAAGGTTCCAGTTCAACAGCCACTCTCATGAGCGAAGGCTCACCCATCATAGGAGAAGCAGAATAGAATTCTCCCCGTGGTAGTAACAACTGCTCCCCTCTGGCCCCAAGAGTGAAAGAGAGCAAGGAGCTGAGCCCAGCCTCCTCATTCCCTAGCCAAAACCTCCTGGTGTCTTTGCACTTCCCAAGAGAAAGCCCCCGAGCTTGGAGTGTAGCCAACTGCACCCTTCCACTCCCAGCCACATCCTTTGCCTTTTAAGTACTGGTTGTTCCCATCTCCTAAGCAACAAATAGGGAACATTCCCTGAAAGAAAGAAAAGAAAAAAAAAAAAAATCCTACCCTTCAACACAGTCCTTTAGTTTCCGTTTTGGTGTGTTTGTTTTAAAACTTATCAAACAGTGAAGATGTTGGGAGAAGCAGACAATCCTAAGAGTTTCCAGCACTTTTGAATGAGTTGAGAGATCATAGGGAGGAATTTTTAAAACATACACACAAAAAGTTAAAAAAAATCCAGATCTAGATGGGTGTATATTGATGTATAGATCTGGAAATGGTCATTGAGTGGGTAAGTAGATAGATTTCACTGGATGTAGGGTTATTTACAAACTGAAGAGTATTTGAAGACTGTAAATGACTTGTTAGAAGAGGAATTACTTCAGGGAGAGAGAAATCAAGATGCTTTAGGATCACCAATTCACTACCACTACAAAAGATTCTTGTAATATGCAAAAGTAAGGATTTTTCAGGTAACATGTTTCTATTATAAGCAGATGCTGTTCATTCAGCAGGCACCAATGCATGGCTCTCACTATTGTGAAGTGCCTTGGTACACAGAGCTCAGTAAAAAAAGTAGAAGGATTTTCAGAAACATAAGTAGTCTAGAGGAATGAATGAATGAATGATAGATAAAAAGATGCTTAAACATGTTCCTGATAATAATTCACACTGTCAGGATGTGCTCTGACCGTTTCAGAAATCCAGCATCTAAATAAAATGAAAAAACAGAGTGAAGAAACAGCCCATCATAAGGTAGTTCTCATTTCTGCTCATTTCCTGAAGTGTGGTTGGATTCAGAGGTATTTCATGGTGATAGATTAGATAATTTTCTTGAGCATACTTGAACTTAAATATGCCTTTGCCGTAAAGGTTTAGTCAATGTAGTCTGCACAGAAGCCCCATATACCCTCACTGTTAACAGCAGGATTACAATAGAGGTACTGGAGATTCTGATTGGATTTACTTTTATGGACTATGCTTTTATCAGCTATGAATAAGAAATGATGCCTCCTGTATCTCATTAGCAAATGTAAATAGTGGATGAAGAGGAATTAATAAGATTACTTTAGCCATGCTCCAAAATAATGAGGAGAGCAGGCTATCAAGGTGAGGATAGTACTTCCAAGTTTTTACCCTTGTGAAAAATGAGGTTCGCTTTCTTAGTAAAATTTATAAAAAATAATTTAATAAAAAAATAGGACAATTAGGAAACAGAAAGGAAAGAAATCTCAGTCGGGCAGCTTGGCATTCTGCCAAGAGCACACCTTACTGTTGCAGAACACGCCTTTAAAAGGGTCAGTATGTTACATGTTCAAAACATCTTAATGCATTATTCAAACATTCCTTTGAGTTCAGATGCCCTCCTGCTTTCAACCCCACCCAACCTGCCCCCATTTTACTAATTTAGCATTTTATTACTCCTTGTAGATAAATTTCTTGGTGGCGCCTCTTGGTCGTCTCATGTCCCATTCTGTGATAACAGAAGGATCAATAAATTCTTCCTTTGGAGCCTTGATGGGGGTCTGTCCCCATTACCATCATCCAGATAAGTCAGGAATGCAGGAGGATTTTCTCTATCCTCTGGTTCAGCTGATTTAGATGTTACAAAAACAGTCTTTACTTTAATATCATGCTATAGCTTAAGAAATATATATATGTTTATCACACTACTTATTTCTAAGTGTCATTAATAGCAGAAGTAAAAGATACTGTATTAATACAGTAAAATCTTCCCACATTATACATATAGCATTCGTTTTAATATTTTCAAAAAAGCCAACTTATAATGTGCATTTATAACCCCCCCAGTCTTTATCTCCTGGACTGTCAGCGGTTTGTCCACATATGAGGCATGAAACAAACACCTTTTAGGATATTACTTTGAATTAAAGATAATGTGTTGGTAGAGATTAATCAAAACTTTCTATTCTTTTATGGTGTTGGAAAGGAGCATCTACGACTTTATATATTGCAGGAAATTTGAAAATAAACCTGAGATTGACTAGTATTTGAACTGAGGCATTAAAAAATATTTTGAAATATGCATTTTTAAGTGCTTATACCTTAATGGAAGGGTTTTCTTTAGAGAGAAAAATGATTTTTCATGTCATGTTCATAATGATCTGTTTGTCAGTCTGACCAGGCTGCTTTCCATGGTTCCTTGGTTGCCACCTGTAGCTTTTTGTTCAGTTTTGGCATGTTGGTTCTGGATTGTTATCTTAAGAGCCTACTTGTGCCATCATCTAATTAATGTATAACCTATTATACATTATTAATTTCATACCTGTGGCCATCATAGGTATTTGCTGTCTTTTCTGCCTTAGCAGAAGGAATCCAAATTTTTTGCAGCCTGGAATGGAAAAAAGGCAAAGCAAGGCATCAAGTAATGGATTAAACTGGTTATTCAGTATTTTTTCCCTTTAACAAGGGGGGAAAAAATAAAGAGAGAGGTGCTTTCAAGATGACTATCGCTTTAATTTTGCAAAACATTTTTATCAGTGGTAAACTCTGTCTGAGGCTTCCCAATTTCCTTTTCAACTTTCTAATATTTTGTGTAGAAGACTGTGCTGTTAGGAGCAGCATGTGACAGATACCTGTTATTTTGTGCTTGTTGGAGCCCTTCCATGGGCTTCTGAAGATGTAAGGTGGGAATAAGTGACTAAAAAGAATGTCAAATTTTTGTAAATTCAAATATGTGAATATGTTGAGTATGTGAAGCTGTTTCTTCTACTACACTCATCTGGTGATACTTTGCATGACACTGGGACCTAAAAATAGCCCATTTTTACATGGTTGTGAGATCTTTAGTTAATTTCCAGCATGCTTGTCGAGATGCCAAATGTCCATTTATATTTTATATATATCTGGTGTATGAGTCCATACTTCAGGAAAAGAAAGCAGGTATCAGTAGGAAGATGCTAGCCTCAGACCACCACTCTTACAATAATTATGTGAGCATTAATATGCAAAAAATAAATTATTACAGCTGAATTAAAAGCAGAAGCTTTGTCCAGAACATTTTTTATAGATTTCATCAAGAATATCCTTAAAGTGTGTATTTTCATGAAAAATACATTTAGTTAGACTTTTTGTTTAATTTAGCTCCTTCTATCTTCATTGGGGTAATTTTCTCTTTCTTTTTTCTCTCTCCATTTGAAATACACTTTTCTGGAGATGAACAGCTGACGGGGAGAGGGGCAACACCATTTTGTTGCTACTGTTGTCATTATCTTTTGTCCTAATTTCCTTTTTATCCTAATTTCCCGGCCACATTTCCCTCTCTCTTTCCTCATTACCTGAGGTGCTTGAGAGGTACAGACTTCCCAAATCTGCTAATACACACCCCTTTCTAATGTGCATCCCTCTACTTCTTTTTCTTTGTGTCTTTGTTCTTTTTCTCTGAGGTTAGGAATTTAGCATGGCCTTAGGTGATTAACAGTCTGTGTCAATTAGTGGAATTCCTGTGGAATTTGTATTTTCCCTCATTGCTTCTTTCACCTGTCAGTATCTGGCTTTATCTACCAGCAGGTTCACAGTTTGTTTGTAAAGACACCTCCCTCTCATTCCTTTCACTTTTCATGTCATGTCTTCATTTTTTTGGTCATGACCTATTTTGTGCACAAATAAGTTTTATTCACTGATTCAGTTGAAATGTCATTTTATACTTTGCTAAGTCACTACAGAATGCTTCTTCCTAAAAATAGAATATAAATATTGGATGACAATACATTTTATGCCACACAATAATTGCTGAATGTTGTGGTTTGACATTGGCCAAATGCCAGATATGCATGAAAGTCTTTTGCTTACTTTCTCCTGCTACAGTTGGACAGAGGAGAGGGGGAAAAATTAATGAAATGTTCATGAGTTGAGATAAGAACTGAGAGAAAACACTCTAAGGGCAAAATAGATTCAAATTTAAAGTTATAAAGTAAATATATTATTAACAGAGTTAGAGGAGGATAATGAGAAGTAAAATAAGCCTTTAAAGCACCTTTTTTCCCTCTAGCCCCTCTTTCTTTCCTACCAACAGTGCAGGAAGACAGAGCATGGGGGTTTTGGTCAGTTGGTCACTCAAATCTTTTTCTGTTCACTCAGGGAGAGGAGTCTTCTCTCTGCGATGCTGTGGGATCCCTCCCATGGCAAACAGTCTTCCCAAAACTGCTGTGGTGTGGGTCACTTGTCCATGGGGTGCAGTCTTTTAAGGCTGGGCTGCTCTGGTTTGGAAGCAAGGGCCTTTTCTCTCTTGTCTGGAAGCAGGGTCTCTCTCTCTCTATTTGGGTCTCTCAGTAGATTATAGCTTTCTGTGGCATCTACCTGCTCCAGTATGAGCACTTTTCCCATGGGCTGAGGCTATCCTTGATGAAATCTATTAAATATTCTGGACAAAGCAGCTGATCTGAATGCAACTGTCATCATTTCTTTCTGCACATTATTGCTCACATAATTATTATAAGTGGATCTCTGCATCCCCTATGGACTTCATGCATTACAGCATGACAGTTTGTTTCCCTATAGTCCTCAGTATGGCTTGCAGAAGAATTTTGGCTCGGATGCTTGAAGCACCTCCTCCCCCTCTTTCTTTTTCACTGACCTTGGTGCTGCCCTGTTGTTTTTCCCTCACATATCTTTACTTCTTCCTCACATCAGTTAGCTTGACATCGGTTAACTTGACCTCAGTACCTGGTAAGGTCATGGAGCAGTTTATAATGAGTGGCTGTCATGTGCCACTTACAGGATGGCCAGGGTATCAGACCCAGCCAGCACGGGTTTAGGAGGGGTAGGTCGTGTTTGACCAACCTGATCTCCTTTTACAACCAGGTGACCTGCCTGGTGGATGCAGGCAGGGCTGTGGATGTCTGTTTGGACTTCAGCAAGGCCTTTGACAATGTCTCCCAGAGCACATTCCTGGATAAGCTGACAGCCCAGGGCTTGGACAGGAGCCCTCACTGCTGGATTAGGAACTGGCTGCACGGCCGAGCCCAGAGAGTGGTGGGGAATGGTGCTGCATCCAGCTGGGGACAGTCACCAGTGATGTCCCTCAGGGATCTGTGCTGGGGCCAGTTCTGTTTAATATTTTTATTGATGACATGGACGAGGATATTGAATCTTTCATTAGTGAATTTCATTAGTGATGACACTGAGCTGGGAGCATGTGTCGATCTGTTGGAAGGTAGGAGGGCCCTCCGGAGAGATCTGGAATGATTGGAGGGATGGGCAGAGTCCAACAGGATGAATTTTAATCAGTCCAAGTGCCGAGTCCCACATTTTGGCCACAGTAACCCGTGCAATGCTCTAGGCTGGGGATGGTGTGGCTGGACAGTGCCCAGGCAGAAAGGGATCTAGGGGTACCGATGGGCAGCTGACTGAACATGAGCCAGCAGTGTGCCCAGGTGGCCAAGAGGGCCAATGGCACCTGGCCTGGATCAGGAATGGTGTGTTCAGCAGGAGCAGGGAGGTCATTCTGCCCCTGTACTTGGCACTGGTGAGGCCACACCTCGAGTGCTGTGTCCAGTTCTGGGCCCTCAGTTTAGGAAGGACATTGAGACACTTGAGCACGTCCAGAGGAGGCAGCAAGGCTGGTGAGGGGCTTGAAGCACAAACCCTGTGAGGAATGACCAAGGGAGCTGGGGTTGATTAGCCTGGAGAAAAGGAGACTCAGAAGTGACCTGATCACTCTCCACAACTTCCTGAACAGTAGCTGTAATCAGGTGGGATTGGTCTCTTTCTCCAGGCAGCAACTGACAGAATGAGAGGACAGTCTTAAGCTGCACCAAGGGAAATACAGGTTGGATATCAGGAAAAAAGTTTTTTGCAGAAAGTGTGATAAAGTATTGGAATGATCTACTAGGGAGGTGGTGGATCTCGGGAAGATAATGGAGCAGTTTATACTGAGTGCCATATCCAGCAATGTGTTTAAAGAAAGACTAGATGTGGCACTTGGTGCCATGGTTTAGTTGAGGTGTTAGGGCTGTGTTGAACTCGATGATCTTGGAGGTCTCGTCCGACCTAGTGATTCTGTGTTTCTTCTCTGACTAGAAGAAAAATTGCTGCTGGTAAGTGTCATTTCCAACAAGTTCCGCTAATTTAAAGATTCTTGCAGGATCCTGCAGTGCTGAGAGGTCCATTTCCTCCAGGTTCCACATCAGGGAGTCATCTGCCCATTTTTGCTGTCAGCCATGTGGCCCTGCCGCCACCTCACAGTCCCTTGGTGGTTTCTGTGGCATTGGTGCTGTTTAACGCTTCTCTTCATGCAGGACACTGGGAAGGAGAAGCTGCCACAGCCAGCCCTGCCCTTTTGCTTGGGGTATGGCTAGCTGGGGGTGGCCAGGCAGGCAAAACTCGTCGTGGTCTGGTGCTGAGATGGCGGCGGCCACGGCAGTGTATCGCCACAGGCCACCACCAGTGTGCTGGCAGCCACAGCGGCAGCCACAGTGCCTCCCACCCCCGGCGAAAAAACTGTGCATGAGTTGTTCTGATTTCCTTCTTAAATATGTCACCACAGAGGCATTACCAGCCTCTCTAATTGTGCCAGCAGCACATCCATATTCAGAGCCATCAGAGATTGGCTCTGTCAGACGTGGTGGGAAGAAGCTTCTGGCAGCTTCTCACAGAAGTCAACTCTGTGGGACCTCCCACTACCAAAAATCAAAAACCAAATCAGCACACTGAGTTACCAATTCTGTAAATTTTTTTTTTTTCAATCCTTGCTAAAACTAGTCAGGCAGCAGATCAAAACTTGTATTACTATTGCAAGCTTTCTGCAAGTAATTCTGGATGTTGCTGGACAGGTGAGCTTCAACACTTAGAGGTAAAAGAAAAAAGCAGTTAATTATATCTTACTAATAGGACTTTTTTAAATATTTTTTTTTAATAAGAATTGGTATCAGGGATGCTAATAAGATCATGACTGCATATGAGATCTTTGTATTCTAAGAAGTGAGCCAAAGTAATACATTTGATGAGAACAACTTCATCATCTGTCATTTTCGGGTGTTGCTTTGCCTGTGGATTGTCTGAATTTTAAAATTACTTAGTGATGGTCCTTCAGATTTATCTAGTTCTCTTCAGATTTGTAAAATACACTTTTATTTTTCATTTTTTTTTACAATAAAAAATACCTAAGAATCTGACAAAAAATTACCATTATGGATCGTAGTGAAAAAGAATCTGAAAATACTGATAATCTACCTCTTTCCTTCTGTGTTATTTTTTTCCCCTTTTTTGTATTAGTCCAACAATCTGGGCATCCAATAGGTAGATAACTCTATCACACTGCATTGTAGAAGCAGATGGGATCTAAAATACTGATGGCTCCTATCCAAGAGCCTGAACTGAAGGGAGGAAGGGTCTAGGAGAAGAGAGGCTCAGAGACGGGGAAAGGACAGAAGATCTAATCCTTCTAGTTATATCTATGGCAACAATTTTTCCCAATGCAGGAAAAAATACTACTCTTTGGAATAGGAAATAACACTTGTGAAGGCCGTATGTGAAGTTATTCTACAAAATAAAAAAAAAATTGTTTTGTGATACTCTTCTTCTTTTTCTCCCAGTTTAATGCAAATTTGCTTTGTCAATTTTTTATAAAATTGTGTTGGAGGTTAGGATTTGCATCAATTTCAGTTCATGAAGAAGGAAGTCTTGAGGACGGCATTAGGGAGTATGTGACAATTTCTTAAGGAACAGAGCTGTTTCACTGTATCATGGTTGTATGTTCTGAATGAATAAATAATGCAAAGTCAATATGATGCAAAGCACAAATAGTGCTTTTTTTTCAATGCTGGAAGTCATGAAGAAATTCAGTCCATAATGGTGGGGCACTGATTGCTCTATATAAAGTGCAATTTCTTTTTCTTGGTAAGCAGGTGGTTTTTGCACACAGTTGCTATCTTGCTGTATTTGGAAGCTGTTGTTTCTTTGAGAGTAATGGCAGCTGGCATATTGCATGCTTCTGTAACTGCAGAGGTCACACATCTTTTTCTATGGCCAAGTTTTCTGAAATGGGCATTCACATTTTTTAATAAAAAAATGCAGGAAAACCAACACTTCTCAACATTCTATTTAGGTAAACCTAAGGTTGTAGAGAAACACCTCAGAGTTTCCATTTCTTCAGTTCTAGAAAACCTTTACATTTTTTATGCTTAATCTTTAAAATAAATTTGCATATATACTATTAAACTCAAGAATTAGTAATTTGAACAGTAAAATATCCCTTACAAACACCATCAGTATAAGGAGACCATCTGCCTTATCAGCTTGCAGTATTAGTCTTATAGATAGAGGAAGTTAAGCTTTGTAGTTTAAGAGGTGGAACTTCCAATATAAACCACCTTGAATATCCTGGGTGTCTGACTAGCAAAGGTAGATTTCTTTGAGGAGGCTCTTTAAAAGTGGATATGGCTGTCTCCATTCCTTTCCATATTCTATTTCCTCACTTCTTTCCTCTGCTAGTTTGCAGAATTTTTGAGACTCGTATGTGACCATTTTCGACTTTTTATTGTTCCTTCTGTTCCCGTATTTTGAAGCTGCATCATGAATGAATAAAAAATCTTCTGTCTTCATTCTGCTGTAGTTGCTCTATTAGCTTAACACTTTACTCTTTCTTATGCTGAGGAAAGCTTCCAGAACTTTATGAGAAATTGGGTCAGAAAATGTCTCTGGAGGCATCTAGGCTAAAACTGCTCCAAACAGCCCAACTTTGAAAGTAGGTCATATTGCTCAGGGCCTTATCCAGTCAGGTTTTGAAAATCTGCTCCATAGTCCTCTGCATTCCTGTGTTTCAGCACTCTCACTGAGATTAATTGTTCCCTTATGACCAGTTGAAAATTTCTTTGTTGGATCTTCTGACTGTTGTCAGTTGTCTTTTTCTTGGGCATCTGTGTTGCTCTCCCTTCCCTCTGTAGTTCCCCTTTTAAGGTAGTGGAGTTATCTTCAGAGCAGCTGTGATGTGCGGATAAGTTGTTTCTTAGACTGCTCTTTCTCTTCTGTGCCCTCTAACGTCTTAACCATCTTTGTAACCCTTCATTGGACTGCCTTTAGTATGTTGAGGTGTACCTGTACAGAGGTGAAACTGAAATTGAACATAAAATAAATTTTCTAACACAATTTGAAGCATTAAAAAGCAGGCATTCTTTGTCAGCGCTGGACGTGTTAGAAGGCTATCTCCTTTAATTTAATGTGTATGACAAGACTTTTTGACAAGGTATTTATCCATCATAATCATACATATTCATGTATTCAAGGTACCTTCAACCATCACTTTCCTAGAACTGATTTGCATGCATCTGCCTCCAGCTCGAAGTCCTTATATGGCCCTGGAGGATCCTTTAGAGAGGTCTCTGATGGTTATATTCACTGAATTCTTTGATATTACAGGCAACCTTTCCTTGAACTTTTTTTGGGGGCGTGTGCTGCTGCTTCTTGTTACATAATTCGCCAAAAACCCACTGCAGTTCTCTATTTCTTCACTGGTTCCAGCTGTATTTAAAATCCTGTGCACATACCTTCACGTCTTTTTAGCTAGTCTTAAAGCTCTGTTTAGCAACTTCAGGGGAACTGGAAATTTATGTTCTCTGTGTTGTTTACCAGGAGCGCCCCAGAGCTGGATGCTGTTTGAGATGTGGCTGCAGGAGAGTCAGCGAGAGAGGAGTAATCTCTTCCCTTGACCTCCTAGCTTCACACTTGTCAAAGTAGCTCAAGAAGGAATCAGCCTTTGTTCCTGCAAGTGCTCCACTGCTGACACCACCGGGAGCCAACCTGTTAAGTGCAGTGGCAGTTATTATAGCAAATAGCCAGCGCCATGAATTTCTAAATTAAATTGTTTTGTTGTTTTCACCAGCAAAGTGAGGAGAAAACCATTCAAAAGAAGTATGCATGGCTTTATCCCTTGCTGTGAATGATGAATGGCTTGGCTGCTGGAGCAGTTAATGTCTTGAGAAGCAAAAGCTTGTAAAGTATTTGAGTAGGTAACATGGGTCATCTATGAAACTTTGATTTCAAGGCTCCAAATACTGTATGCCTTCTAATTTGGAATTCTGGCTGTAATTGGAAGATCTTACAGGCATAGATTACTCAAAGAAGGACAGATCACCAACTGTAGATGAGCTGTGCTATTTTAATTTACTTCTAACCCAAACACGCTGAATGAATTGTGCCTAAAAAGCTGCCATCAATAAAATAACTATAATCAAGTCATGTATCTTACTAGCAGCAAAACAAAGAGAGAATAAATCCTCACCCTTCCTAAAGCAACTTTTGAAAGGTTTGAGGTTTTTTTGGTGGGCATGAAAAAGACACTAGTGAAAGACTTTTCCATCAGTGTGGCCATTTGTCAGTCAGGAATAAGACTCTAGTGGTGATTTCAGTACTTAAGAAAACTGAGTTCTTAGGGCAGGTGGGCCACCTTCCTGGAGTGAAATATAGAAATGTGCAGAGTTTACAGATGGAGCTTTGGAAGAAGTTGAAGGCAACTGAATGCAGTAAAGAGGACTAGTTACACTGACCAAAAGTGATTGATGAGCCCCAAGAGGTGTGAGATACATATCTGTAACCACTGTTGAACTTGGTGTGCAAACCAAGGTGATGTAGCAGTCTTTAGATGCAAGGCAAAATTGCATACTAAAGCTTTCCACAAGAAATCTGTTTTGTGGACTTTTTTCTTTTCCCCCAAATCTTTTTACTAGCTATGTTTTTTGTTGTTTTTGTTTTTTAAGTTCATCTTTTAAAATAATTAATTAAAAGCTGTAAGGACTACTAAACCATTCTATTAGTGTCTATGAATCACACCCAGGATTCAAATAACTTGAGAGTATTAATGGCTAACCAGAAGTTGTAATCTTTTTATTAACTGTGTTTGAAAGAAAAGGAAAACTAGAATCAAACTGTTTTTAATGATTAGTGTTAGTATTGATTCTATTGAACAGGCATCATTTTACTGGAACTTTACAAGAATTTTACTTTTGTATTTCTTTTTCAGTCAGATCAGGATTTTACTTGATCCATTTTTTTTTAAATGAATCCAACATTTAATGTATGGAATGACTTTCCAAATCACATGTGTAACATCCTTTGTTATGACAGTGACTCAGTGAAGACAGCGAATATCTTATAGCTGCTTTGAAGTTCTATTTATTAAGCATTCAAAAATAAATTTGCTTGTCTGCATTCAATGACCATTCCTCTGGTCCTGATTGCAGATCTCCAAGAAAATTTCAGTTCTTTCAGTGTGAGCTTTCTTGGCATTGCTTCTTCCAAACTTTTAAGTTTGACAAACTTAAAAGATAGGGAAGCGCAAATGATTTTTCATCCAGCCAATTTTTTTCTAGCAAAAAGGGAAGGTTTTAAGAAGTTAAAATTTTACAGTAGCAGCACACTGAAGTTTTCTTTTATCTGATGTTTTTACTTTAGAGGTTCTTTTTCTCTAACTTGAAAATAGAAGCAAATTTTTTTTTTCAATTTAAATGAAATAATTTTCAGACAAAAATGGGTGATTTCCATCACTCATGTCTATCAGAAAAAGCAGACTTTAGATCAGTTGAAGGAAATACGTAATTTTTTTTCAGGCTAGTTGCTATATACAACATATGTAACATTATGCATAGCTCAGTTCTAAATGGCATTGTCAGAGCTATAGAATTGAAAGCTGATCTTTTGCAACTGGCTCACTAAGGTTTTGTATGAATATTATAGGAAAGCATGGTACTTCTGGTTTGTTTTAAGAAGAGATTCCTGTAAAGTTGGGAGGTTTTCTCTAGTAAGATAGGTAATACTTATTTTCATTGTCAGCTCTGTGTGTGCTTCAACAACTTGAAACAACTTTTGAAATCCAGTGTAGGAAGATTGCGGAGATAGCTGCAATCACTGCAGCAGAAGATGTTTAATCTCTTGGCTTCTTTGCAAATATCAAGTAAGATTAATTTTTTATATTATTCTGAAATTGAATCTAAGGAGTTGGTCAGATGAAATTTTATGATATTAATTCAGTATCAGGGTTGAAAATCCATTTGGCAAATTGATTCATTTGGGAAATTTTGGGGTTTTTTTAATGGTGTAAGTAGAAATGTAGTTCTCATTGGAAGGCAGATTTACTTTTGCAACCACTGTCTGAATTTCATATAAGGCAAAATAATTCTTTTACAAAATAGAAAGAAAAAAAGGACAAAGAATAGAGTTGAGATTCTATGTTTGGCTTTTCTTTTCTTTTCTAGAATGTATTCTTATTTCTTTGGCTATTTTACCTGAAGGAATATGAAAGCAGTATTGTGGGTACACCTGCAGAGCTTGCAGCTGAAGCCAAGGAGAAGTATGGAAGTTTTACAGTATTAAAGAGATGTTTCTATTGAATTTCCTCACAACAAGCACTTTATAAAAACTTAATTTGTCCATTTGGTGGTGGTCAAACTCTAAAGCCCTCCTATGAACAGAGAATATATAAAAGTTATTCTCCAAACTCCTGTCATTCCTTTGTCTCTCCCTTGTGTAACAGCATCTTGTTTCTTCTTTTTTTCTTAATTTCCTTCTTTTCCCTCTTGTCTTTTAGGCTAAGAAAACTTACCCAGATGTCTTAGGCATTATTTGAAAAATAATCATTCTGTAGAACCAATTGCTGATTGATTTTTAATTGGTTGCAATTTTGTTTTGACTTATAGGCATGTAGCTTTCCTTATCCTTTAGAATAACTATCTCTGTTGCATTCTTTTCATGCTTTTTTTCCAAGCAATGTCAGTTAACAGAAACTCTATCTTACGATTCAAACACTGAAATAATTATCTGTCCTTATCTCCCAGTTCACCATTTGGAAATAGAGTTAAATCGTTACTGTGTTTGGAGAGGTTGTACTGTGTTAGTGCTTAGCGTGTTGTTAGCACCATTTCAAAGGCAAGAGGATTTTGTTTCTGCAAGTTTATAGTATAGTCTGTTTTTGTTAGAGCATATAAATATACAGAAAAAATGATTTGTCATCCCATATTTCCTCATGATCCTCCCAAATTTTATGGATATTCTTCAAAATATTAGTTCTGGACAGGTCAAAATGAAAGAAAACTTTAAGCAGTATAATAATAATAATAGTAATAATATGTTTATGAGAATAAGCTGTTTTCTTGTCTTACACTTTAATTTCATACAATACTACAGTTTCATAAAGATGCACAGATATTCCTTTGTAGTGAAATTCTCTTGATAGGTTACTTCTAGAATGTAAATTTCCCCACCCTGTTCTATTTTCACCTCTGCAAACCAAAGAAAAACCATGCCTTAGCTTAACCTGATACCCTGTCCACATACATACTTTTTTGCTTCCCCATTCTTTTACTTCTCTTGAAATAGGACAAAGAGGCCTCACACATAGGGAAGGGTTTGATTTTCTGAAAGGTCTGCTTTACTCCAGTAATGCATCTATATTCCCTGTCTTAACCATACTGGGTAACATGACTCTTCTATACCTTCCTTTCTCTATATATATATTATTTTTAATTGATCAAACACTCAAACAGACTTCCTAGGAAGGTGGCCAATGCCCCAGGCCTGTCAGTTTTTAAGAGGCGTTTGGACAGTGCCCTTCACAACCTACTTCAGCTTTTGATGAGCCCTGAAGTGGTCAGGTAATGTTCACACAAGATGATTGCTGTAGGCCCCTTCAAACTGAAATTATTCTATTTTTTCCATTCCATTCAAATCTAATCTAAATTTCTTTTGTTCTCATGAGATTAGGGAGCTCTTCCCAGCTCATTTCTCTCTGGCAGTGGCAGATTCCTAGGTGTTGAAGTTTATAGTATTGACCAAGAAGTTTGATGCCCTTTCACAGTGCCCAAGGCTTTGCACTTTCTCCTAATGCAGAAGCAGAATGTCCAGATCGGCCATCGTCTTTAAACTACTTTTACTTCACTGATGTTCTGGTGATACTGAAATCATCCAAAGAATAAACTTTCTAACACAAATTGAATATTAGAAAGCAGACATTCTTTATTACAGCACTGGACACATTCAAAGGATATCTCTTCTAATTGAATGTGTGTCATAAAGCGTCACAACAAGGTATTTACTCTATCATAGTCATACATATTCATTACAATATGCTTCCTAGCTAATACATAAACATCACTTTTCCTAGAACCAATTTACATGCCTCTGTCCCTTACTGGAAGTCCTTTTATGGTCTTAGGGGTTCATCTGAAGAGGTTTCTGGTGGTCACATTGACTGAGATCCCACAAAAATGTAAGTGACCTTGCCTTAAGCTTCTCCAAGGGCATGTGCTGTTGTTTCTTGTTATGTAACTTTGACATAGAAATTACTTAGATTCCTCATTATGTTTGTCCACTGGTTCCAACTCTGTTCAGTGCTGTGTCTCTACTTACACATTCTTTTGTCTAATTTGCTAGTTAGTCTTTAAACTCTGTTTTGCCACTGAAAATTTCTAGTCTCCCAGTTGTCTGTCACTGGGCAGCGCCTGGGAGATTCTCATGTGGTACTTTAGATAACCTTGAAAACAGAGTGGTGGGTGAAAAGACAGCTCTGCAGCTGCCTTTTCAACAGTCTTCCATTTGCCTTCCTTCCCCTGCAAATGCTTCTGCCCCTCCGAAGGGCCTTTGAGGGCTTGGTATGTAATGTAATGACCTGACTGGGATAAAAGGCAGCCTGAAGCTTCTGTGGGTGGGGAGGACAAGAAAAGCAGAAAGGTCCATATGTATGCCCTTGGCAGCCTAGCCAGGGCAGTGTCATTAAAAGTTATTAACAAACCTTCCAGGTATGGAAACAAAAAATAACATGGAAGGCAACTTTGTCATTTTACTTGGAAGACACTTATTTTCCTCCATTTGAAGTGTTCTTCATGGCTCATGAAGTGAAAGGAGGCATCTATAAATAAAAATTATTCGAAAATAATTGTGAGGTCTTGTAAATCATGGTTTGTCATTGCTTTGCATGCTGATGCTCAGAAATGGTTGTCAACTGAACGTTGCTGTCTTTATAATTAATATATCATCAGGATTTTTGTTCAAGTGTACTTGAAAAGAGATTTTATACATTTTGTCTCTTTTCCTCTCTTTAAGGTTATGTTTCTTTCAAGTTTAGCAGCCCTGACAGTTTATTAAGAAGTTCTGTTCCTTTTCCTGCTATTTTTTTTGCTCTAATCTGTTATTTGTGATAGGAAAAAAGATTGCAGAGAAAGAAGCTCTAATTTTTTTACTTATACTAATTTTGTGTTAATGACAGTTGTTTACATATCTAACTATAAACAGTATGCTATATCCTGTAGAAGAACAAGAAGTTTTTTTATGAACCCCAAATGCTAAGTAAATTTTGAATGAAATTAATTTGTACATATATAAAGGTCTTGTGAAAGTATTTATGAAAAAAGATAATTTTAGAGGTATTCAGCCCCTTTATCTTCATCCAAGATAAAAAAAAAAAAAAAATTATGGGTGATGGCAGCAAGAACTATTAGTGTTCAGTCTGGCTGGAAACCTACACAATATAAATCCAGAAAAGCACTGTAGAATTTTGTCATACCACCACATAAACTTTTAGACCCATTTTTGTAGTCTTAGTAAGTTGTTATAGAACGGCAGATTTTAGCTGTCATTTTGACGTAACAATTTGCCGATATGATGGAATGAAGAAAAGGGTGGACAATGAGAAATGGTTGGGAATTCTGTTAGCAGCTGGCCTTACTGTCTTCTTCAGCATGATCCGTGTTAGGGATAGCTGTTGGATTGAGAGCATGTCAGCAGAGATCGCTGGAAGTGTATAGGAATGAAATAAGGTTCTTTAGTGGACGTTGTGGCTGCAGACCAATCTTCAGAAGATAATATCAAAAGGACACTAGACTAGCAAATCTCAAGGATTGATATATCCTTATTTCTGAAGTCCTGATATGGCTGATCCATCTACTGTGGTTGATTCACAAAAACGTTGTTACATATCTTGGTTAGATGTTAGTCTGCTATTTAAGCAACTGTTTCCTGGGTCAGTGTCATTCTTGCACCTTTTGAAATTGGTGACTAGGTCCACACACTCTCCTGGGTGTTTAGAGTGGGCTTTTTAATCAACTTTTACTGTTCTGAATTGTGCTTCAGGAAAATTAGAAAAAAAATAAATTGGTATATGAGTATTCATGTTAAATGAGTTAATTGCAAATTACAATTTTTTCAATCTCTTTAGTGCCAGCTGTTCTTAATATTATATTCCCTTCTGTTTTACATATTTAAAAAACTATTTACTTTTTCCCTCTTTTGTGCATTAACATATATGGACATAGTTTTCAAATCCTTAAATGGAAGTAGTAATTTTAAAAAGATCCATAATCACTTCCAGAAAAACTTTTCATGGATTTAACTTAGAGTCTGATTTTTTGTTGGATACGCTTCTTCTGTATTTAATTCCAAAGAATTTATTATAATGTTAATAATTTTATGGATAATGCTCTAAGAATGAAAGTGAGGCAAGTTTTGCAGTTATAGAGAAAGCATCTTTTAATTGCTGCCATAACTGGAAAAGTCAAATAAGCTACTTAGCATGTAAGAACTATTTGTAAATCTGAAATGAAAGCTGCAAATTTCAAATGTAAATTAAGGAATTGGTATGAGATTAATAACATCTGTAAAACAGGATTCTCTGTCTTTTCTTTCAGATGATCTAATTGATTTAACTGAATTTTAATGAATCAAGGTCATCTTGGTATTTCATAACTCTTATTAAAAGTGTTTTAATATGCTTGATCGGTTCAGTAGGATACTTCATTTGAAAAAGATAAGATCAATCTGTATACATTTGTGATGAGGATGTGTGTTCAATGAAGGCATTATCAAGAAAAACCTTTTGTATCCCTTAATTTCTTGTGTGTGTATGTATTTAATAAGACATGTATCTTGCAGGATGCATTGTTCTGCAATATCTCATGAACCTATTGCAAATAAAATCTTTTTCCACCAAAGGTCAGAAATGGTTGGAAGATGTTCCATGTTTTTATGAAAGGAGATGCAGTGTATACTTCAGAAAGTGCCAAAATAATGGTTGAAATGTATTTGCATCTAGTTTTGAAAGAGAGAGATAAGTATTATGTTCTGTATGAGCACTTCTGTAATTTCATTAAGTTATAGAACTTTAATAAAACACATTTTGCATGCAAATAAAAAGGATCTTCCAGTAATATTGAAATCTTTATCAGGTGCAAAGAAGAACATAGAAGAGTTACATAGTTCTGTACATTTTGCTTAATTGTGTTTGTTGAAAGGTTATAATTTTCTCTTGAAATAATAAGCTTTGAAATAACTTTTTTTTTTTTTTATCTATTTAACCTTTAGAGTTTTGAAGTACTTCAGTGATAATCTCAACTTTCTCCGTGTAATTTAGGAAAACTATAAAATTACAGATTTTTAAAATAGCTCTGTACGCCTCCACAGCACTGAGCTACCAACGTGGGCCTAATGTTCAAGTAGCTGAGTTGAGTTTGGTCCAAAGGTTGCTGAAGGAGGTGTAAAAAACGCTGTCTTTTTATCAGACCTTCCATTATATCTTGCTCCTTCCTTTGAGCACCCGTTTTCACATGCTGACTCTCATCAGTCACTTAAAGCTACCATGAAACTGCAATGTGGTTTGGACAAGAAAAAAAAATGCTCAGCTCTTCGGGATTGAGAGCTCTAAGGATCTGCAGACAAATTCTCAGGTGAACAATGGCTGCATAACCATGAGCTGCCAACACATGATGACTGTGGCTTTCATATATGGCTATGAGCAACAAAATCACGTCTCAATTTGTTTCAGTGTGAGCAAACAAATGTGCGAGAGCAAAAACTGGACTTCATTTTCATGGAGCAAACTGGCAGCTGGGGTTAAGGAGAATCCTCTGTTCTTCTAGGTATCCCAACTCATCAGTTCTTCTGGGTCTCACATCAACATACTGTGTGCCTCTTTATCGTCCAGATCTGTGTCTCACCCAAATGCATTTAGGAGAGAACTGTATATAGCTCTGCTTCTAGATAGCGTTACTTTGCTTTGAGTTTGTTATTGGTTGACTTTATGCTACAAATGCATCAATTTTAAAGCTTTTATTTTAAAAAGCTTGGGAGTTAAATAGTGTCTCGTTAAATAAACAAATTGAAAAATTGTGGTCTTAAGCTTCTGAGCGTGCTTCATCATGTGAAAATTTAGAAAGTAACTTGGTCCAGATGGAGCTACAGTCAGTCTGATGGAACATACCCTGTATGTTTTGTAGCATTTGAAGGAATTTCTGTTCCTTGTTTTGTTCAAAGCAATTCCCACATAACAAAAGTAGCGTTGTGTAGCGTTGTGCAGAATGGAGAAATGCTGCTGCCGTCTCGTGGTGTCCCCTGCAGAAGCTGCTCCAGGCTGGCCACAGGAACAGCCCTTTCAAGTCCTGCACACACACACCCCTCAGCAGAGGAAAGACAGGAGGGGCCTCCTGTATGATATTTCCCAGCAAGGTGTATTCCAGCACGCTGAAGGGATCAGGCAGAAGGCAGAGGACCACGGGCTGCTCAGGGGTTAAGTGTGGGGTCAGTGGCCCAGGATCTGAGGGCACAGGGGCAGTACAAAGGGCAAGGCAGCCTACAGAGGGGTCTGAGGGGTGGACAGCTGGGGAGGGCAGGGGGAACAGGCCAATGGGGGAAGCAATCCAAGACAGATTGGCAGTAGTTCTGCAGGGCACCATGAAGCAAGTATTCTCTTTCAGTCTAGGCAGGGAACTCTGTGATAAATCTTCCCAGGGCAAAGCCTGGAAGTTTCCCTGAGGGGGCTTTTAGGGTTCCCACAGTGTTGCCCATATTGAATAGAGGATACCAACATCTCTGGTTAGAAAACGGAAATCTTACATGGCTAAGTCTCCTTAGGATAAGTTGTTTGTTCAGTAAATATTTTTAATCTTCTTCTGGTGCACTGTGTTTCTTCCATAATGGGATGACTGTGAAAAAAAACCCTTTTTAATTTACAACATTATTAATTAGGAGGGATAAATACTTTAACGAGATACTTGATTGGTGTAGCCATTAGTAATGCCAGAGATTGTGATCCCTTTCAGGCTTTTGATTTAAAAACACTGCTATAGGCAGTGTTTTTAAAGTAGTAGTAAAATGCATGGTCTTTTCTGCAAAAGTTTGTCAAGATCAAAAAATATAACCTAAGCATTTAAAATAAACCTGTGACAGGGAAAAAAAATATCACCTTGGCAGTTGAAAACCGAACTATGGATATACAGAGTTCTTAGAAAAGAAATGCATTCGATTCCCTCAAGACTAAACTTTGTTATTTATCTACAGTGTAGGTGCTGCATACCTAGTAGTAGTTTCATCTACCCAGCAGCACATAAACTGCAACCTGATGAAGATAATTACGTGAAATCTGTACTAATTGTGTCTGTTGAGTGAGTGTACTAACTGAGTTTGGTGCATATTTTAATTCTTTTGGCCAAAAAAATTGAATAGTGATAGAAATAACTCAGCTTCAGTTACTGAAGTAAAATTGTTACTTTTGTAATAAAATGAATGGTGGTTTTGATGACACACACAATCTGAAAAGACAGATGATTCAGAATGGGGAGATCCAAAATTTTTAGAAAATAAATTACTAAATACTTAAGAAGTCATTAAAAAAACAGATTTGCTTTTATCCTGTTTATTAGATACAGGCAGGAAATGTGCTAGAAGCAGGAAGGAAAGGACCTAGACATTATTTCCTGTAAATATAGGAAGGAAAATATGACACTTAAGTTGAATACATACAATCTCTGGTCCTTTCTTGACCACATCTTATAGTAGAAACAAGATTTTAAAATAATTTTTATTTCTTAACCAGTAACAGATAAATTTACTTTTGGGCCTGCTCTTGGGAGTTTAAATGTCCATAACACTATAGTTCACCCAGGTACCAAAGACAGTGATTTTGTGCCAGCAAGAGATAGCTGCTATCCAAAAACTTTTAAAACCTTCAAAAATGAGCCATTGAAAGCTTCAAGTATCTGCTGACTTAAAGAAGTAAAACATTACATTTATATTTGAAAGTAATAATAAAAATTGGAAATGTTTGATGTTGTTCTGCTGGTTATACTGTAAGGTTTAAATGCTTGACAGATCAAATGGTGAAAATGATGTCATGCAGAAGGGCTGCATTGTGATGTTAGCTGCTAGCTGAGAGAAGGGTGTTGAGTAGGGCACTGTTTGGTTCTTCTTTGATTGTTTTATGGTAGGATGATTGTCACAGCTCCCCACATGGAGAGAGTGAATTTTGAAATGAGAGATGCCATGATAATGCTGTATGCTTGATGTGAGAGAGTGAAAACATGTGGGCAAGCTTCCATATTTCTCCACTGCTCCCTAGTATTTTGAAGTGTGGGGAAAAGCCATGCTATGAAAAGCCATTGTCCACAAAGGAGGCGATGGAGTCCTAGAACTTTATTTGAATAGAGGGAGAGAGTCCACTGGAGCATATCCCGTGGATTTTCTCTCCAGGTTTTGGAGGATGCAGGCTCCTTTTATCTGAAACTCCTGACCACATGTTGCCCTCTTCTTTCCCCATTGGCTGAGGTACTTGGAAGGCTCAGACTTCCCATATTGCCGTAATACAAATTCCCCCTTGAAGATGTATTGTCATTTTCCACTAAAGTTTGGAAGCTCAGGCTGTCTGGATTCTGTGGATCCATCAGAAATTCAGGCTGTCTGGGTCCTGCAATAGACTTGCGCAGACCCATTTCTCCTGCTACCCTCATGTGCAGAAGTTCAAACTGTCTGGATTTTGTAACAAACTTGCACAGCTTGATGTTCATAGAGACATTAAGACTCATTTCTCCTAAAGATCCCTGCAGTCATTCTTCCAGAACCTGATTTATTCTTTCAGACCTAGTTGTTCCTGAAGACATTAGAACACATTTTTCCTCTGCAGAAGTCAGTGCTAGAGTTTTGCAGATTTTCCTTCCTTCTTGGAGAGTACAATCAGACAACGATATTCATTCACGTGGGCCTCAGGTTAATTATAATACTTGAAAGGATAACAGAAAAACTGCAAAATTTATAACTGAGGAAAGTGGTAAGTTCCTGCTTCCAGTGAGGTCCACTGGAGTCTCTTATAAAAATGTTGAGACCTTAGGAGGATGTCTAAGCTGTCACATGGTTTGTATTCCCTGTGACATGCACAACAAATTCACCACAGTATCTTCTGTAGAGTTCAGGAGTCTGTGGCTGGTACTCTGATCTTCTGGAAAAAATCCAGGTTTTATTGCCTAAACATCATAAATGTCTTTTGAAAAGGGATAGTGTCGATATGGGTTTGATTTTTTTTTTTTTTTTTTTTTTTTTCCCCAATAAAGTACCAAGGGCTTTCTGACTGGTTTAAGAGGACCTTGTTAAAAGAAATTTAAAAGATGGCTGAGACTAATCCCAGATACAAAACACTAGGAGAACAATGTGTATGTGGTGTATGAGATGCATGGGACAAATGGAGGTTACAGTCATTGAAATAAATGCATTTCTTTTAAATTCCTCATTCCAGTCTACGTGATGTTTAATGAAATGTTGGAGTACTATATCCCATAACCAGATAACATTAATAGGAATTATTCGTAATACCTCATTACACATCTTAATAGTATAATATTTTACTCAATTTATTGCAAAAACAATGCACCAGCAAAGTAGGAAGTTTCAATTATTTACTTTGGAAACTGTGTAATACTGTAAAACAGATGTATGTTACTTTACTCAGAAGTGTGCTTACCATACAAAGTAATCCTTCCCAAACATCAGGCAGCAGTCTGTCACTGCTTTAAATTAAAATACATAAAGGAATAACAAATACAGTAATATCTACAAGTACTGGGGAATCGAAACACATGTGCTTCTCTCCAAGTTATATGAAAATGTGAGAAGAGAGTAAGTTACATAACAGCTGCTATAATTCAGAGTAAAGGAAAAGTCTCCTCAGGAGTGGTGTTAATGTCTGCAACAGTAAAACCAAGCTTAAAGACAATCTGGTTGAGTACCAAATCCCATCTTCAATTGTCTTTCTCAGCAGCATGGGTTCTGACCTCTTTTCCAAATAGGACAACTTGAAAAATGCATACATGCATAGTTGATTTTAAAATTGAAAACATGGTGTTTTCTCAGGAAAAAATAGAGACCTTAAAGAGTAAATGGGATAAAAGGATCTATCCAGTCTTGCATGTTACAGCCAGGCATGCTGAATATTCCTTTGGGAGTATTTGTCCTCCTTCTTTCACCTCAGCAATAATAAACCAAAAGTAACAACTACTGGAACACACTGAACCTGGAAACACATTAATAAGAAAAAATGTTTGCTTGAACAACTCTGCGTTGGCTTTGCATGTTTTCTTGTAATGTCTCTGCAGTGGATAAGATGCCCTGAGCAGAGGGTCAAGACACAAGGGTAGGAATAGACGCTTTTGAGGGGATGCAGCTGATTTGCAGTATCTTCAGTTTGGAAAAGCACACTTAAGATATTTGATCTTTAGGTGGAAGGTGGATTAAGCTTTACACTTACCTGTAATCATGCATTTCTAAAATTGTTGATTTAGCTTTTAATGCAATTAAAAAGTGGGAATAATAACAGTCATGGGGAGATGAAGAGAAGAAAAACCCCATCATTTCTCTCTGTTTTGTTTAGTTTTATTTTTTTCAAATGTGAACTGTGCTGCTAAGTGTATGCTCTAGGTACCTTTAACAGATATTACCTCTAAATATTTTATAAAGGACATTGCAGATTGTCTTCCTACTGCATGGTACTTAGTGTGCTTGTTTTTCAATAACTGATTTTTGGTGAAGAGGAAAAAAGCCAGCCATGGAAGTGATTCTCTGTGAGAAGCTGCTAGCAACTTCTTCCCTACCTGGCGGGACCAGTTGCTGGCTGCCTCTTAGAATTGGCGTACTGCTAAGGCAATTAGAAAAACTGGAAACTCCTCTCTGATAATGTATTTAAGAACAAAAAATCTGTGAGAAGCTCTCTTGCTCCCTGCTCTCTACGGAGAAGTGGAGGGGCTGGCTGGGCCACCCTTCCCAGTGGGGGCCACTTTGGGTTTTACCCACAGTTCTGAGGGCCAGCCTGGCAGTATTAATTACTAATATTAATTACAGAGACAGCATGATCGAGTGTGTCTTGAAAAATCAAAAAAGGTTTTAATAATGAAGGAAAATAATACAAAAAACAAAAACAAAGTTGAACACGGTACAGAGACAAGTCTCCTACTTGCTACAACACCTTGAAAAGCATGGAGCCTCCTTGTTGTCTCTCTTTAGTACTTAACAGCTTAGGTGGTCTTTTTGGCCCTTGGCCCAATGACAAAAGCAGTGGTAGCACCTTTTCTTTTTTCAGCATCCCCCATGAAGAAAGGTGTTTGTAGTATATTTTTTCTCAGTTGCATTTATAATGTGTCTCTTGTTTTCTTTTTCTTCTCAAGAAAAAGACTGATTAATTTTTTTTCCAACCATGATAAGATTTTTTTAAGAGTGCTAGTATAATAACAATACTGCTTTGGTATTTTTTTTCTCTGTAGGAATATAAAAGGAAGATAGAGTTTATCCAGTTTGATTCCACCTTTTATATAAGTAAAGGAAAGTATAGATGACTTACTCAAATGTAGGTCTAATACATGAAGCTGAATACCCTTTATATGCAAGGAAATAGATAAGCAAACTTCTGCTGTTACTGAAATAAGTTGTTATTATTCCTTATTAAGTATTTTTTTAGTTATGGTTTTTCAGATTTTGACTAATTATCTGTCTTGGTTTGGGAAGACAGATACCTGCCAGGGAAAACTAGAGTTTTCCTTGGAATGGAGAATGTAAACCCCCTCCCTCCAAATTATTATAATTTTGCAATTAAGGGCTTTCAGGCAAAGATTTGAGAATAGGAATAACAGTTCTTTACTAGGAATATTAAGAATAAAAATGTAGTAGTACAAAAACCAACCAACCGAACAAAAAACTCCGAGCAAACAATCCTAGAAACCCTGACAGAGTCAGAAACACAACCTGACACCCTGTTGGTCAGGGTGTTGGAAGTAGTTCAAAGTAAGTCCTCCTGGAGTGGCAGATGTGATTCTGTTGGAGCAGAGCTGGTCCTGTAGAAAAGGGTCCTGTGATGGCGAGATGGGTCCAGTCTTTTTGCAGGAGTCCAATGGAAAACCAGGATACCTGGTGTTCCTGGGCTCAGTTTTTATCTAGGTAGGAGAGGTTGGCACCCTACACTGCATGGAGCATCTCCCAATGGGCTGATTTAATGTTTTCAGCCATGTGATGACCCCCAATTGCCCATTACAGGAACATATCCCCCTGGAGGGAGGATGGTTTGTGGAAAAGATAACAAACGTTTCCCTATCCCATTTTAACAGCTCCACATTAACAGAAGGCGCCCATCCACTCCCCCCTGGAGTTATGAGGAATGGGGTATTCAAGAAATAAAACATCTCCCTAACTGGTTTCAACAGATGGAAAAATAGAATAAACATTTTTTTGGTTACATAACACAAGACATTATCCTACACTAAAGTTTTGTTTGTAGAATGCAGCTACCACTCAGAGTAAGCTTATTCTTTAACAGTACTAGTTACATCCACTGAGAATTGAAAACTACATGATCTTCAAAATTGAGTTTTAAACTTGACACTGTAAAAATGCTTTCACATTTAAATGTAATGAAAAATGCTGCAAGCTTTTCTTCATAATTTATGTGATTAAAAATTCTAATTGCAATGATGCCATTGACAACCATTTGAGATTTATCAAATTCTCAGTCTGGTTAATGTGTTTTATGAATGACATTTAATATAATTTGTGATGTGCAGTATGTAAAGGCAAAGGCTTTATGCAAGTTTTTTACCATTAGGAAGACATTTTTTTCAGACTTGTGATCACATGACTGTAGAAGCCCAGAAGAAAAGGGGGTAATATGCATGGCTCAAATACCAATAGTCAGATGAATGAAGAGCCAATCAAGGATTGTTGGTAAGAGCAAGCTGTGAAAAGAACAGGATGTAGCTGCTGAAGGGGGCCATACAGAGGTAGGCCATCTCTGGGACAAATGTCCCTGTCCTGGAGATAAGCGCAACACAGTAAGGCACAAGAATGAGCTTGAGGAGTGGGTTTGGTCTGTTGACCTAAGGTCGACTCAGTAGGGGAGGATAAAGATCACCAAGGACCCTTGAAGCCCTCCAAACTCTTTCCAAAAAAGTCTAGAAGAACAAGCTGCACTTGATAACTACTTTGCACAGAAAGTGAGAAATTTAGCTCCACGGTAGGGGGAAAGCTTAACTATCAAATGGGACCCTGGACACCCCATCAGTTGAATCAGCACTGGAGCCAGGAGTGGTGATCTTTCAATTCTACATTTCTTTCTTTTTCCCTCTCCCTCTCTTTAAACTCTCCCTCTCTCTCTTTTCTTTCACCCTACTTCTTACTCAAAATCCACCTCTATGTATTTATACTAGGAGATAAGGGACTAACATAATGATTTCCATGCCAAGCGTGTAATTCACTAATAGATCTTTGTAAGATTTTGAAGACCCTCTGAGTTTTTCTGTTCCTTTTCAGCCATGAGCGTCTGTGCATTTATTCCCTTCCCTTTTTGGTGCGGGGTGTCACAATGAGTAGTTGGTAAGACTTGCATGTTGCTGATATAGATTGTGGATATTATTATAATAGCACATCTCTAAAGTTGATATTATCTATTTGACTTATATAGAAACTACTTTTTTATGCTGAGATTTATGCTGGATTAAATTGGGAATAGTTACTGGGCTGTTTTTAGGAGGTTAGCACTGATCCATACTTGCTTCCAGCACTGAGTTAACAATTAATATGGGCTAGCTTTCCTCAAACTTTCCTCATCTAAAATTAGGAGCAAATGAAAGACAATTTTTTTTTTTCTTAATAGTACCAAGATTATCATCTGAGCTTGTATTTCACAGAATGAGGCATAGCAAAATTTTTCCTTTATGTTTTTAATGGCCAAAACCTGAGGGACTCTGAGAGATTGCTTCATTTGGAGTCTTTCTAGATTGGCATAATATTGAGCATGCATTAAATTGTACATACTAAGTTAAAAACCAGAAAAGCTTATAATATCCAACTCCATCTTTCCTGCCTGGTCTATCAGGCTCCTCTGAGACATAATGCAGCTCTCTGTTCTGGCTTTGAGCCATGTAGAGATTTGCCTCTGTAACAGGAATCCCCTTGGAAAGAAGACTTTCCTAGGCAGAAGTGCTAAAATAAAAAAGGGAGGGGGTAATTAAACCATCAGCATTAATCACTTTTTTTTTGCCAACATAAGAAATTTTTATACTCATGCTATGATCATTTCCATGCTCATGCTAGCTGCCAGAGGAATATTTTGTAGGGATAGAACAAATAAATGGAGTTGTAATAAAAAAACTACTGGGTTTCTTTTTCTGCTAGGTTTTTTCATGTCTACTACTGCAGATTAAAAGATCCCTGAACAAGCAAGGAGTGTGTAACAAAATTCTAGTTGGAAAGATATGGTCTAGAAAATGAATTTATGAAAAAGAGAGGAAGGAATGAAAATAATTTCAGTAAATCAATTTAGTGACCTGGTTGATGATGTCAGCCACACGCTATTCGTGCTGGGTAAGCATTTGCATGCAACAGCGAGTGCCATCAAAATTGGCATATCACAGAACTGGACTCTGACAAAGTAGCAGAGTATGAATTAACTTTTCAAAATTTTAAGGTGGCTCATACCACTAGCATAACAGCAAGTCTGCTATGAGATGACTTTGTTGTGACTCACTTTCTCCAAGCAGAAGCAGCATGGTATTAAGGAATCTGTTTGAAATGACACAGAGGAATATAGAGTAAGAGAGAGCAAAAGGGAATACTTTTCTTTTTAATTGAGGCATTACCTCATAAAAGAATTATATCCTATTTTTTTATATGTATCACTTAAATTGGGGTTAAAATTAAATGCCAATATGTGTTATTTGCCTTAGCATAAATTTCTTTGGTTAATAGTAATTAATCTTGCTACGAATACTGACTCCAGTATAGATGAAGGAAACATTTCTCTTTGGCAACAGTAATAATTACGCAATGGGATCCATAGTTACTGGCAGAGCAATTACAAAGTATATGTTTTTATATATTATTCTATATTACCCATTGCTGTGTCTAACTACTGTAGATTTTTGTCTAAAAAACATGTCCATTTAAGAAGAACTATAAAGGAGACTCCATAGAAACCTTCAAAGTAGCACAACAGACATATGTGGCGTTGCTCTGCTCTGAACAAGGCATTGTCAAGGGTGCCAACCCAGTGCCCACTGTGTACTCTGCTGGCATACAGCATCCTTTTATTAAGAAGCAGAGTTCTTTTCTGTATATACTTATTTAAAGACCTATGGCACCTTCTGGGGTAACAGGATCTTACCTGGTACTAGATATCTACCTTTACTTGGTACTAAATACTTAATTTGTCTGACCAAGAGCACTTTGTGCTGTGCTTCAGAACTGGAAAGAGTTCTCTTCAGTCTAACGAAGTTCTGCATTTCTTGATAAGAGAAACGCACAGAACAAAAGCATGTTCTGTGAGCTTAATGGAAGTTTTTAAAGGAAAGGCCCTTTTAAACCTTAGCTATTATAGTTAAATATGGGGGGTATCCTGTTTATCAAAGGACCTTCTTTGTAGACTCTGAAGTTGAGGACCATGTGTAGTGCAGGCAGCTGGGTGTGCAGCTGCAGGTTGAGCTCAGGCTGTCAGGAGCCTGAGACTAGAGGCAGTGAACCAGTTGACCCTTTGTGTAACAAAGAGCCCAGGGGACCTGTGGCTCTGGGCAGGTGACACTCAGGGGGACTCTCAGAAACAAGGAAGAAGCCAATGGCCCTGGCCCCAGACTTTTGAGTGCTTAGACAGTGAGGGTATAAAACCTCAGCATTTCCTTTTCTCCTTGTCCTGGGTTGTAGTATAGGATGTATTCTATCACCATCTTCATGAACTGATGAATCCAATTGTTTGAGCAGGGTTCTTCCCAAACCCCCCTCCCTCTGGGGTGCCTTCAGTTAATGGCCCATCAATGCCTTGCCCATGACTCATAGATAACTCCCTCCGGGAGTTCTCTCTCTTTAATGGGCCATCAAGGACCTCCTGGATGACTCATCATCCCATTGCGAGACGCTCCGCCCACGGGGAGGAGCCAAGCATTCTCACCTGGATATAAGCTGGGATTTGGGACAGTAGAAGCAGCTCTCACTCACTGGATTCCCAGAGGACCAGAGTTCCCAGACCTTTCTATGGGATCACTGCCTCAGGAAGACCACCTCACCTGGACTGCTTCCATCACCCTGCTCAGATTGTATTCTGACTCTGGCAGTGGTCTTTCTGTATTATTGCATTAATTTTATTTTACCTTTTTTACCTTTTCTTCTCATTAAATTGTATTTCTGACTTGGAGCCTCTCTCTTGTTTGACCTTCAAGCCACTACACTCCTCCTTGGAGGCACCCAGCTCGATCTGTTGTTTGTTGCAACACAGTTAAATTATTTTAAGGACCTCTGAGACTCTGCTATGGGAAACCTGGTGTTGAGCTGGTAGGGAAACCACGTTCCGACCATGTCACATTTAAACCGGGGGGCAGAGGAGGTGGGGCAGGTGGGTGATTGGCCCCAGGTTAACACAGGACAGGGCCAGGAGAGAGGACAGAGGGACAGGGGAGGGGAAAACCTGGGGTAAAAACCAAAATAAACCAGACACTGGGAGGGTAACAGGAGCAAACCACAACTTATCAAAAACCTATCGCCACAGGCCTTAGTCCCAGCTCAGGTGGTGCAGGTATGGCTTCCACTGTGGCTCTTGGATGGTCAGACAGGAAACTTAAACACTTGCACTGAGTTTACATGAGAAGGAGACTTGCTGGGTCTGATGTCCTTCTTCAAGTGGTACTGACTTTGATGGGGAAACTTCCTTGGAAGTTCCTGGCTCTCCAAGAAGGAGAAATGTTCAGATTACTTAATTATTTCCAGCAGAGCCAAGAGGTAAAATATATCACTAAGAAACTAAGATTTATAAAAACGTGCTATAAAGTAAACTGTTCTGTCAGGCAGAAAAATAGTCCACTAACTACGCTAGTGGACGTTGATTTTGCTCAGTGTTGAATTAATTTTTACAAGGATTGTGTGTGTCAATGCTCTCTATTGAATCAAGAGGTGTATAATAATGAGTTTTTCTTCCATGTAAACTTAGGAAAGCAACTTAATTTCTGTGTCTCTCAGAAACAGCTCTTAAGAGTAAATCATTGTCACAGCTGCCTTGTTCAAACTGACCCTGGAATGTTTGGAGACTTTTTTGCCACATTTTTTTGTTGTTCTGCAATTTTTTTTCACAAAGGTTATCCAGTAGGTGAAAGGATTAAGAGCATTATTTTTATTTCCATAATGGTGAAGGGGAAATTTTTGTAGCTTTGAAAGGAAAATGTAAATATTTTACAGAATGGAATACTATTAGCATCTGTATTTTAGTCATTAAGTTGTTTTTTAATAACTTCAAATCTTCTAGCGTGACATTTTTGTTTAGTTGAGTTGCGTATTAAGTGGTTTCATAATTAGCCATTTTTCTTTGTCATGGCCTAATACGGTAGAACTCATTATGTTGTTCATCTTTTGGCTTTTTCAGGTATGAATACAAGCAAGAGCGAGACAGTGAAAGAGCACCCATTAAAACCTTCTAGAAGATCTATGCCATGCCTCGCCCAGAGCCAAACACATCCTCAGAGCCTGAGCAAGCACTCATCATTTCTGCAGCCAAACCGTGTGCAGCCACAGCCCCAGCCTCAGCCTTTAAGTGCAGGGACATCAGCAGCTGCAGTGGATGTAGTGTCAGAACGAGGTAGGAGGTTCTTCTCTCTCAGGAGTTCATTGCAGCACTGATAAACTCTGATTTATTTAGATATCTACAGTTTGTTGAAGAAATGTTTTTTGCACAAAGCATCTACACATACCATAATAACAGGTTCTTGAGTGGAACTTTATAGTGCTTGAAGTGAGTTTTAAACTAATTTTTTTTTTTTTTTTTTATGATGACAGGTGATAAGACAAGAAAGTCTTGCTAATTTATGCTGGAGAAAAGTATGAAGGTTTCTGTTGTCTGTCCTAGAGAAAGAAAGAATAGATATTAGGTTTTTGGCAAAAAAGTCTTTATATATGAACATGTAGGAGAAGATACGTTCATTCATGAGCAGTAGAATCAGGGAAGAGTGGTATGGAAAGAATGAGAACAAACGGAGAAAATCTCTACAAATTTTAGCTTGTGTGGAATAAGGAACTACTTTTATTTTAGGATCTCTAATTTAACAGATGTACATGCCTTGTCAGAAAAACTAGTCTAGTTGGAATCCCAATCACTGTATGTCACCTGTTGCCAACTATTGCCATCCTCTATTGCCAGATGTGTGTGAACCTTTGTAGAATAAATTAACTCATCTGGTAGTAGATTTTGATAAGTGTTTCCTTAATCTTGATAGGCACTAGGCACTAATTATTGTTCTAGTGATTATTTGAGTTAAATTTCTCTCAGGAGCAGACTGAAAGTCTTCATTAAATTTATCTTGCTCTTTTTTCTATTGATAGAAAGTGCTCTTCAAAATTTTAGTCCAAAGTTTTTTGTTTGAATTACTGACACCTTTAAAAAGTTTTTTTTTACAGTAAAGATTTCTTTAACTTATAAAATACATGTGAATGCTGATACAGATACTGCATTTATTCCAGCTAAAGTGATGGAGACTTTGGAAAACAACTTGTTTAAGCTGTCTAATACGGAATATTGTGATCCATTCTTAGGTAAGTTGTTGTCTGAAATGAAGTAATGATAAATTAATGGTTCTTTGATTATACTCACAGTATTTAAGTGTGGAAAGGCCATACTTACCCTGAACTTCCATTTTTTTTGAAAGAGAGGACTAAGTGTGACTAAAGAAATGTGTGCTATCATAGATTTCCTGATACTGTCTCACCTTTTAGCCTAATAGTAGGGACTAAAGACAGAGAAGTGTTATACATTCAGTGTATCCTTTTCCAATAACAGTCCTTCATAAAGCAATAATTTTGAACAATGTACTTGAAATTCCTTTGAAGTTATTATTCACTTATTTTTCCCATATAGTCATGTCATTCACTATTATCCTGGTTGCAGTTCTACTGCTGTTTTTGGTTTTAGATATTTTTGTATGTTTGCTTTAGACATTTACATATAAAAAGCATTACAATTTGGAAAGTAAAAAAAAAAAAAAAAAGTAACGCAGAAAATATTTGTACTGCTTTACTATCATTTTGATATTGTAATCAAGTGAGAGTAAGTAGGAAAGAAGTTATTGTTAGAAGAATCCCATCCTTGTAACTGCAAATTGAACCTGTAAATACACACAAGTAATTTACAAGTTCCAAGATGAAGTAGTTTTGAAATTCCCAGGCCATCTGTTTTACCCATACAGACACAAAGATATTGCTGCACCTTGCACAACTACTATGAAAGATATTTTTGCTCACAGTTGATGAAGCATCAAGCTAGAAATCATGTCTTCATGCTGAATAAAAGATACCTGCTTTCAGAAAGCTGGATCTGCTCACCTCTCACATGATTTAGCATTGACTTTTCTTGATGCCTAAAACATATCATAGATAAAAGGCTTCTCAAGGTTTCCTGAATGGGTAACTACTGGAAATAGTGAACTTAATACTTCTTCAAAACCAGATATTCCAAAATCATGGCACAGACCAAAAATTTGGCATGAAAATTATATAAGGAAATCGTGTTCCAGTTAAAGCTGCTGCACTTTCCTAGTGTGATTGGTTGGCAAGCATGGATACTAGATTTTTCTGTTATAATTCCCTTTTTTTTTTTTTTTTTTTTTTTTTTTGTTATATATATCCTACTGTATTTTTCACTGAATGGCTTACACATACACATGGTGATATTGTTGTGTTTTTATACATGTCAGCAGTAATTCTTTCTTATAGTTAATGAATGATGCTGTTCTGTGTTCACATTGCTTAGTTTTAACCTAAAAAGATACATGCAGGGCTCAGTAACTGAGGAAAAGATAGATCGATTCTTTTCAGTTCAATATTGTATTAAACTTCGATATGGATGCTTCTTCTCTTCTGACTACAGCTGTGCTTGTAGAAGAAAAAAATATTTAAATAGTTGCCCTTTACTAACTTGATTAATGAATTTCCCATGTCGAGTCTATCCCAAATTACCTAAGTGAAATCTGTGAAGTTATTCTGTATTTATAGAAATGTAACTGATTGGGTTATTCAGTTACAAGCAAGAAAGAAAATAGTATTTAAAAATAAATCCTAGAGTTCAGTAGTAAGAATTGCCTTATTTTTATATCAGCATTATCTGTTAGAGTCATGAAGAGAAATGAGGGATAGTTAAAAAGTGCAGGTAACAAAATGGCCTGTGTACCTTCAAAATACAGTTTGTTGGTGCTTTAGTATTGTGTTTCAGTGTTTGTGTGGGTAAGAATTTGTCTAGAAGTCCAAATTTTTCAATTTTATCCTGAATCTGGATGTAGGTGGGGAGGGGAAGAAAAAAAAAAAAAAAAAACAAACCAAAAACATGAAAAAGGAATATTGCAGCTTCAACTTTGACCACCAGATAGGTTAAAACAATGCTTTTGTACGTAGTCTGGCAGTTTCATGGAGTTTGAAAAGTAGGCTTATTAATGGGTATCATCATCTTAGTAAACATTTTCAAACTGTTCTCCTGAGAACATGAAAGAAAGCTGAATTAAGTGAATGTGGTAAATTTTTAATTAGGCAGTGTTGCAGAAATGTAGGCCAAATCACTTTCTCCTCTTCCTGAGTTGTTTGTTGACAAAATTATCTTGTGTGAAGGAGATTAACCCGGCAGTTGACTATAGATGAGGCCATAAATCTGTTGGACAACTTTAGTTAATGATGTTAATGGATTTATGAAGTAAAAAGATAATGTATATTACACCTTTGTTAATTATACAGATAAATGGGATCAAGGGCATTATGGATTTGTGTTATTTTTCCTCTCAGTTTTAGGTATTAAGTAGAGTTTGTAGTATGAGGAATTGATGCATTCTACCAAAGTGATTGGCACTGAGCTTCTGTAACATAATAACTTTGAACTTTGAATTTTCAGCATACTGGAATGCCCCTCTTCCTGACTCGCTCCCACCTCTGGTGGGAGACACAGAAGGTGGAGGTTACTGGGTTGAAATAAGAACAAAAGTAATACTCTATAGCAAGTAAAACATCACTAACTACTTTATTCTTTTTACAATTCTGGTTTTTTCCCTAACTTCAATTAGTTATGAGGATTTGTGTGTAACAACTCATCTTTCTTAGAAGGACATTAAATCCTTCCTAGCTAATTAACAATTTTGCTGTGACAGATACCTTGTATTCTGAAGGTATCCTGAATCCAATTACTACAAAGTTTATGAATAAAAAGCTCCATATTTATGTGCCATTGCTGCAATACAGTGAAGTGACAAATGAAGAGATGAATGAAAACTAACAATCCAACAAAGAATCATAATAACTGCATGATAAAAGCTTTTTTGTAGTGCTCAATTATAGAAGTGTTTATAAGTCAATTCTGTAGGTTATGATAAATTGAAATGGATATATATATATATATATGTATAACCAGTGCAATGCATACAACGTTTACATAAAAAGAGGAACTGAAAGTTCACAGAAGAGATGATTCAAGAAAACCAGGTTCAGTTTCTGCTTCAACAGAAATGTGATGTTTCCATTATGCTTTCTTGAATAATTTTTACACATGTTCGTGGTCAGTGCCTGCATAGATAAGGGCTGTGACATCTGTTGTGATTGTGCAGTGAGGTGGCTGAAAAGCTGCATTAGAACTGTTCGTCCTGTACCCAGAGCTGTCCAGCTCCCATATTAGAACTGATTCACGCCTGCAGAGCTGGCAGTGTGGATGGAGAATCTATGTAATCTATTCAGTACTCACTGGAACATAATAAGGATTAGTCTTTGGACTTAGTATTGCAGTTCAAAATATTGATGTGCTTTAGGTATTTAATCTGCTTCTACCAGTTCTGTACACCATCTGAATTTCTCTAAAAAGCAATAATATATGATTGGCTCCCTTTCTAAAAAATGAGAAATATTCTGTGTAACAGTTACCACTGTCTGAAAGTTCATAAGAAATTGTACATTAAGAAAAGTCTGCGTTTGTCTGTTATGGTAGTTTTTTATGTTTAAATATACATACACAGGTAGATGAAAACCTTTCTATGTTATCTGTATAATGTAGTATGCCAGGTACACAACAAAATACAATAATACCTAAACCTACCACAGTGTCATTTATCTAGGTGTCTAGTGATGTTCTTCTCCACATTACTTGCCTTTTTGTAGGATTCAAATTCGGACAAAAGGGGATTATTTACCTAACCAATAATCTCTTTCTTGCTAAAGCTTTGCAAATCCTATCCTTAAATGCATAAAAGCTCAAAGGATTGAGTAAAGACTCATCATATTAACGTTTGTGAAGCAGACACTATTTAGAAATATTTATATTTATTTTCCATAACTGTGCCACATTTCAGTTGAGAAACATTTGCTACCATATACTACTGTGTATATACAAAATATATAATTGGATTGCATGTTACAGAGGAATCAGAACAAGTGCTTTTTATCCCATCATAAAATTGAAATGCACTCCTGACCCTTTAGAAAAGTGTGATAGTAAGAAAGATAGCCAAACAGTTAAGAAGACCCAAAAAGAAAGATTCAAAATGTGGACTTAGCTATCTATTTCTAAACTAAATACTTCTGCATTTTGTGTAAAGGATTCCCAGAAATGAAATTATTTTCGATGTTTTAGCATGCAAGTGACCTTATAAGGTAAATCTTATTGTCATGCATTTTGTGTTGCCAAATTATATGCCAGGAAGTGTTAATAGGTCTTGTGATGTGTGAAGACTGAAGTTATTCATCCTGTCTATATATAAGAAGATAGCAAAACAAACCACTGTGTAGTGGTTTTCGTTCACCAATTTTTTGTTTCATGGCCAATGCACTGAATAATATGGAGGGTTGAGCACCCACTAGAATTATTTACTCTTTTTCTGCAGTGAGATAGGATTTGGAGAAGAGCAAAGCAGGATTTAACTTTAAAGGATATAAAGAAAGCTTTATTAACCAAACTACAAGAGGGAGAAAAAAAATTAAAGAATCAGAATAAAACTCTTAGAACGCTTCTTCTTCCCCCACAACCTTTCTTTCCCACTGACAACATACAGAGACAAAACCTGGGACTTGACCACTTCTAAAATAGTCTGTCACCAGTTCTCTTAGGGAGAGGAGTCTCTTTTGCTCTGTCAGGGAGTCTTCTCTAGAAGAAAAGTTTTCTTGTGGCTTCATTTCTCACAAAGAGCAGTTGCCCAGGAATCTGTATGTGGAGTGCCTCCTATTTCATGCAGAATTCCTGCAGCTGCATTCATGGGCCATGTCAAACTCATGGGGTATTGTATTAAGGATGAGCTGCTAAAAAGCAAAGGTTCTCTTCATCTACTTTTGAGATCATCTTCATCTCTGGGAACAAAGATCTTTTTCTTCCCCTGGGGGCAGGTCTTTATCTTCATCTCATCTCTCTCTCGAAGATTTTTAGGAGATCACAGCTACTTCAGCATTTACTTAATTCAGCACAAATGCCTTCGCTCATGTCTACAATTTTGAACACTTCATCTCCCCACATACTGTTTCTACAAATTAAAGGGATATTCTAGTATATCACTGTCCATCACTATGGCCTTACAAAAGAATTTCAACGAAAACTAAGGCATCTTCTCATTCTCCTCCCATCTAGGACTTGACTAGTGGTTTAACAAGGTGTCAGTATTCAAAACTAGCCACTCATTGGTTTTGTCAGGCACAGAGGAAGCTGATAGCAGCTTCTCTTAGAAAATCACTTCTGTGACTGGCTTCTTCTCTCCTCACTAAATGTTAATGCAAAACTAGCACAACCTGCTAGGATGAAGAGATCTGTTATCTGCTTAATTAATGCTTGAATCTTTTTCAAATCATTCAAATTTATACTTGACTGTGGATTTCAGGTGACATTATTTAGTTACATGTTCCGTTGTTTTAATGATTATATGGGTGTATCTGCTTTAAGTTCATACTATAAAGTGAAGTCTTTGACATACTGAATTGAATACTGAAATTCCCACTGATTTTATTGAGATAAGATTTGGGTTCTACATGTAGAATTAGAAGCTTAGAATCCTTTTTTCTGATTTAATATCATTCTCCTTATTTGCAATTCAGCCTTTTTTTTCTGTCTTATTTTTATAGTATTGGTACAAGCTAAACCTTTTCATACAGAAATTTTTCTGACTCAGAGTCATAATAGCATACTAATTTTCCCTTCTGTAACAAGTCACTTGGGAATTAAAAAAATATCCATAGTTTTAATTTTTTTTTGCATAAAACTTCTTATGTGACAACAGTTCCAAAAGCTCTCAACCACCACATTAGTTTTCATTGACATAACTGAGTAGGTAAAACACATCAGCAAGATGCTGTAAATTTGCTATACTAGTTTAAAAATGCACTACAGTTGCTTTGTATTGTGCTGCAAGCACACAGTCTTTTAAATGTAAGATTTTGTAAACAGATTGACGTTTAAATCTTTCTCCTGCTAGTAGATGCTGTGAAAACCAAAGAGGCCTTGTAAAGGGTCATGCACGTACTGTTTGCTTTAGTGAGAATATTTTTGCTGAACAGCTGTGTTGGGTTTGTGTGGTGTTAGGTAGCTGGGTGGGGCTTGAGGGGTGGCTTCTATGAGAAGTGGCTAGAAGCTTCCCCTATGTCTGGTAGAGCCAATGGCAGCGGGCTCCAGCCTACTGCTTGGCAAGGCTGAACTCATCCGTGACAGTGAAAGCACCTGTGGAATAGCAGATTTAAAGAGTGAGAAGAAAATACACCAGGGTAGCTTCAGCTGGAACAGAGACTCTGTTGCAGTCTGTAGTGAAGACTGTGATGAGGCAGACTGTGCCCCTGCAGCCCACAGAGGTCCGTGGTGGAGCAGAGATGCACCAGCAGCTCATGGAGGACCCTGTGCTGGGGCAGTTACACCCCCAAGGAGCTGTGACCCTGTGGGGAAGCCCATGCTAAGAGTAGGCTCATGATAGGACCTGCAGAGAGAGGAGCCCATACTGGAGTAGGTTTGTTGGCAGGACTTGTGATCTGTGTGTTTTAGGACTTTTGTTGACGTTAGTGTCCAAAACTCCATGAACGGTAAGAACAATACGCACTTTGGAAAATATTAATTGTATGGTATATGTCTCAGTCTTGCATTTTTTCAGACAGATGTGACAAATGCTTCTTCACGTGAAATGTTTAAGTGCTAAATATTCGTCCACTTTTTACTGTATTATAATATCATTACAAAGTGAGACAGTGCTTCATGTGCCTAAAATAAGTCATCAACTGCTGAAAGATACAATAGGAACTATCTTTGAATTTATATAAGGTTTCCTTATAATTATAAATTTCTTTAATTTTAAGGGTAGTTTTGTGGTTTTGTTTTGCTGAAACAAATTTTGACTACATTTCAGGCAAGATAGGAGGTGTCTCTAGGTGAAAGATTTTTTTACGGAAGGGAGATGCTGCAATTTAAAATGTGTCCTTGAAAGCATAAAAACGTTTGGCAGGTAAACTGTGTTGAGCACAAAGGGAAAACTTGTTAATAACTTTAAATTATTTAAATAAAAAAAGTTACAAATGTTTTGCAATTTTTTGTTTGCTTGTTTTTAGTACTAGGTGTACTTGTAATGCCTAATCCTCTATAACTTTCCTCATAAAAATAGACTTCTTAATTTAAGTGCAGTCTTTTCTTCAGCTCAGATGACCTAGTTTAGGTTTCACAGGCCTGTCTCTTCATTCTACCGGCTCCTATTACAAACTCTTGATCTTTAGTAAAAGTAAGAGCTCATCCAACCTAGGCATAAGTCAAATCTGCAGAGTTGCTAAGGACCATTTCCTACTTTATATACCTACCTCCTGAAAGCTTAACTATATTCATTTTTGTTGAGCAGAAATTAAGTTGTATATTAAGTTAAAATATTGTTTAAAATAAAAAAAAAACCCTGAGTTAGGCACATTGATAATTAAAATGACCTGTTTAGTGCATTAAGAAATCCCATCAGAGATTTACCATGGTTAATATCAATGTTAGAAATTATCAAGGGAACATTTGTATAATCATTATATAGTAACTAAATTGAAGAAAGAATAATGCTCAGTAAATGTTCTGGGTTTTAATATTCCTTCTCAGAAATGCGAAATGTTTAGGGCATGTGAGATAATTGTGGTTAGTTTTTGTTTGTTTTGTTGGGGTTTTTTTATTTCTGTAGTACTTAGTGTAGAGAATTTAACTGAATAACAATGAAAAATACTTAAATGTTTCAGATGAACTTTTATGAATTCAAAATCCATGAAATTTAAGACTATGGTCCCCACAGCAAGCGCAACTTTTTTTCTTGGCTTCTATTTAGGCTTCAGAATTACTGAACTATGCTGTTCCTAGTCTACCTGACTTTTCCCATGTTGGTGTGAAAGCTGAGGTGGGAACTTGACTCGGGATTTATGCATAAATTTTTTGTCTGAATATGTTTCTTTTTCCAATTTGTCCAAGATATTGCTGTGTGGCAATGATTATACATTTTGATGTATATTTGATTTTTTTTTTAATCTTTAACATGATTTTTCAAGACTGGCCATTTTCCAAGATTTATTCATACTTTACAGTCCAACACTCTGTAGGCACTGCCCTTCGTTTTACTCCTGCTGGGTGTGTTGGGCAAGTATTGTCATGATTCTTTGATGGACAATATGGGTAAGCTCTGAGGGAGGTTTTCAGTTTCCTGCCGTCCTTTTTAGGGTACTCAACTAAGTTCATAGAAACTCTACTTGAGCAATTAAAACTAAATCCAATGACAAGATGAACACTTCTTTCATGAAGGCCTTCTACCTTCTACCACCATCAGGTACATCATTAAAATGCTTTCTGAAGCACTTACTGCAATATCTTAATGTGCAAAATTTCAAATGCTATTATCTGCGTGTGTGTAAGGGAATTGGGCATTTCAATTGCTTGTTTAAATTTAAAACATGAGATGCTACTCTGGTCTCTAGGGTGTGCTGCCTATTTGGTGAAACATCTTGAGCCTCAACAACTGTGAGTCAAGCAGTTGAGTATTCATATTATTTTGTTTTTTAAAACTACTGCAAACGAGGTTATGGACTTTTAAATTTGAATGTTAATTAAAAAAATCACTTCTATAGACCTACTAAAAATAGCAGTCACTTCTAGTTGACATATAAACATAGTAACATTTCAAGCATAAAGCTTTAACAAGAAAATAAATATGTTATTAAAAAGTATATACATAAAATGAATATTCAACTGTGGCTGTAATAATGCTGTTTATTTCTCTCCACTATAATTTAAAATGAGACCCTTGATTTCTTCTGGTTTTCCTTCAGATGTAGGAAAGGACAAAGATACATATACAGATGATTCAGAACATGGGAATTATGATGCTCGTACAGATCAGTCATTGCTTATTCAAAATAAGCTCACCAGGCAGAAGACAGAACCTCGAACTAAATCGTCTTTAAAGGTAATCATCACAAAATTCTATGAAGTTGTGTCAACTGTCAGAATGTGCTTAAATATTTTTCAAATGCAATTTTTAAAGACCTATGTATGTTACAGCCTAAGTAAATGGGCGTCGCATGGTAAGAAATTTAGGTGATTCCCAAGTTGTTGGAAATGATAAAACTTCTAAAATAATTTTAGTTGATTATTTTAATTAACTTTTAATTAATTTTTAAATTAGTCATAAGCAGTGTTTTAAGTCTTAAATCACTTTTACTTAGCATTTAGCAAAGTTGTCATGGGGTGCTATTGTGGAAAGATAACTATGTAAAATTACTGAAATTAGTTTTGTTAAACTAAACTTTATATGCTTCAATGAAGAAAGCCTGGGAGAAGAGGCATATATTGTTGATACAAGGAGTGCAAAATTTATGGATCTCAAGGTCATTTTGCAGAAACCAGAAGATAAGAGAAGAGACTAAGTATTTTTGCTGTAAAGTCCCTACTGGAGGAAAGAAATACTAAAAAATTAAAAATATGGACTAATTAGGATATGCAAAGAGAGCTAAATAAGCAGTAGAGGATAGAATATTAGTTAATGAAAGAGAATTATGTAGTTTACAACTAATGAACACTAATTTCTTTGTTGGCTAGAAATGTATGAATAGGTTAAAAAGTTTTGTATCAATTTTTATTCGGAGGCTAGAATTTTGTTGGCCACATACACACCTCATCATCAAGAATAAAGTAATGCCTTGCTTGCTAACACTAAGAAGACAAGAATTAGAGGATTTTATTTATCCTGATGATTTTGGAGGATGTTAGTAACAATATTATATTTTGAGTGACAGACTCAGTGAATGGAATTCCCTGTACTAAAATCAAGCAAAATTATATAAAATCAAGGATTCTTATGCTTTTTCTGACTCATCTAAGAAGCAGGAGCCTTCTTTCAATAAATTTATATTGCACAGAATTTAGGATGTAGGATTCTGAGCATGGAGTGGAATTCATATTATCTGGGTGGCCTCAGAACTCCTGAGAATGTAGAACTATGTTCATGTAGCAAATGGTCAGTCAAGAGTGATCTAGATAAGATCCTTCTTCTAAGCAGTATCAAAATAACACCTGGACAGATTAAATTAAAGATACAACTCACTTAAGTATAGGTGAGTGTAGGAATATTTTTAGGAACCTCAACTAAAGCATTGGAAAACCCATCTCATCTCACCAGATAAATCTGACATGCTATCTTGCTTAGCAATTACATAATTATACAATTCATCACAATGCATTTTTCTAGGAGTTAATCCACTATAATGTCAAAGAATTATGATGGATTTTCTGTTCAAAATATGTGCGTTTTTTTAGTCATGCTTTCAACTAGGAGATCCTTAATTCTCCTTTCCATTAAGCGTAATTGCTTGCATACATATGATAAATTACTTAAGAAGTTCTGAATAATTTTCTTCTTTATGCACTGGAAATAATAAATTCTGCAGCACAGGATTTTTTTTTTACCAGTGGTTCTGTGATTTTTGATATATGCCTGTAGGCATCAGTAATCCTGTATTATGAATCTAGTAATGGTTGAGTTACTGTAAGCTTCTGTGCTGTACTCACAGCACACACAGTATGCTCTTTGGGAGACCATTACAGAGTTCTTTCCTGGCTTGTACCTGGGGCACTTTGTGATTTTGGCACTAAATGCATTCTTCATGAGTCATATAACAGTCCCAGTGCTTGTCACACTCGCCATCACTGCTGACGGTATTCTGGAACACAGGTAGATGTGACCTCTGATATTTAATTTCATAGGATGATTTTAGAAAAAAACCTTTATAGTAGCTATCCAATGCTTTTTAAATAGGGTTAGAGGTAATTTAGAGGCAATTGTATTTACAGATTGGAAATCTGTGACATGAAAATGAAACTTCAGGAATGACATATATATATATATATATCATATATATAATTTCCTGGATTATATTTTAATCTAAACTGTTAAAATGAGTACTTGTATTCAAGGAATTTATTTTTCCTCTTTCTGCAAGGTTAGCTGAACTAAGACAAATAATGAATGTTCTTGTTTGATTTTGTTGATTAAGTAGACTAAGCCTTTTATGTTAGTTGTGGCCAAATAGGTAGAAAACCAATGTGGAGTCTGTAGAATTTAGGTCATGTTACTGAGCACTAAATATTTTAAGTAACAGGTAGGGCTGCTGCCAAAACAATCTAGTAACAGATGCTGTACTGTCTGTCTAGTAACAGGGATTTCGCTGTGCTAAAGCAAAATACATGTCTCACTCTTTGCATGTACTGATCTACTGAACAAATTGGTTCAGGGTTTAAAAACAGTCTTCTCTAGGTGCATCTGGCTTTTAACTTTGACAATTCATTTTATCACAGCAACTAGTCTGGAAACTTCCTTCTGCATTTATAAAGACTGTTTTTGCAAATGAGGTGTCTTGGTTTAACCCCAGCTGGGTTAAACCCAAAATGCAAAACACAGCCCTGTACCATTTACTGTGAAGAAAATTAGCTCTATCCCAGCCAAAGCCAGCACCTGATGCAACCAAGCAGAATTCTTCTTCCCTTTACCTTTGCCTGTTTCCACAGGAAAAAGGCAAGGGGAATTTAGATTAGTCTTCTACTGGAACAGAACACTGCTGTTCTGCCTTCGGATTATTGTAGAAGTTGTTGTGGCAATTAGTTTTAAAAACCTTAGAGGAACTTCATCCCAAAATGACTATAAAACTAGCAAAAGAAGGCTTCTAGTTCTTTCAGAGACTGCTGAAAGCACAGAATACTGCAGTACAGCTTTACAGCTGGTAAGTACTCTAACATATTTGAAATGTAAACTGATCTGTCACAATAAAAAATCTCCTCAGTCTGACCAGATAATGAGAATGAGAAACACTTCACTGGCCAGGAGTGCAAGGATAAAAGCATATTCTTCTTCTCTTCTTTTTAATGTTTCTAATTTTGGCTCGTTTTGGATGGGTGGTTGTATACTTGAGAGACTCAGGTAAATCACTAAAAAATTTATTTGCAATTACTTCTTGGTGCCATGATCTTTCTCAGCAAAAAGCTTGAATACTTCAGCTGTAGTGAACATGTCTTGTGGACATGGTGAAAGTCAATATATATTTTTTTCAGGAATTGTTTAGTTTTTCAGACTACATGCATGATACCTCCATAAATCTCATTCTTGTTGCTGCATTTTAAAGCTTTGGAAAATCAGGCAATTTTCTTATAGCAACTAGATGCCTATGTATTCATCTACTTTTCTTGTTTCCATGATTATGGTTTATAACTGGTAGTTTCCTATAGTGTAGGTTGGTATCATTTCAGAATTCACTGATTTCATGTTGAAAAATTGTGAGTCACTCAGACCTATGAAAAAGCTGTCATCGTTATCCTACTCTGCCAGCTTTTCATCACCAGCTACTCTTGAAATTGCATAGAAAGTACAACTTCATGTATGTGATTCTGCCAAGGGGTCTGACAAGTATCTGTTGAGCCAAAAATGAGTAGTATCTGCTTTGGAAGGGAAATGTAGAAAATGAGATGGGCCCTGAGTGGAAAGTTGATACTTGAAATGTTCCCTTAGGAAAGGGAAGAAGGCTTAAACAGACTTTATCGCTTGTGTGGAAGGCAACATTTTTCCAGAGAATTGGCAAAATCAGTAGCAGCCAATTCTTTACCTATTGCTATTACATGTGTAGTAGCAAGATAGGAATATCTGAGAAATTATACTTCCATTTCCTTCCATTCTCTACATCACTGTTACTCTCTTTGATCTAATACTTTTTTTGTCTAGGTAGTGCATTTTGCTATCTGGCAAGATAAAGAAAGTAATGAGAACCTTGTTCTAAAAATCCTATCACTGTGCATTCAGGAACTATGAAGAAATGCTACCTATGCAATAGCCTCATTTACTGCCTTTTTCTGGTAGTCCAAAAATGCAGTCTAATAACAGAGTAAATAAAGTCTAAAAGCAATTATAGCAGATAATTATCCCACAATGGAAGGATATGGTAAAGTGCAACAAAAGTTGACTTCGTGTTGGTCCTTTTTGTGCTTGATTCTCATCTCCCATGAGATTTTGTTTAAAAATAAAATCAGAAAATATTTCAGGACATGCAGTGTACGTAGCAAGTGATTTTAACCTAAAGGTGAAAATGTTTGAAAATAAGCATGTAAAGAAAAAAATTTCAGTGGTCGTATTAGTATGCTTCTTAAGCCCTCCCTATTAGGCCTCAAGAGTAACTATAAGAGGTTTAATATTAAAAAAGCTTTCTTCTATCTCCAAACATCCTCCATTGCTGTTCCTTCATATGGTAATATTGAAGAGACTTCCTTTAAAATTTTTGCATATCACCTAACCCACTCTTTTCCTGAAGTCAAATATGTTTTTCATAACATATACAAACGCTTTTTTCATGCTTACTCTACAAATCTGGGTAGACGATAAATGGAATAAATGTCCTCTGTGAAGAAGCTGAAATTAATGCTAATCCTTTAGTTTACTCTTAACAAGTTAAACTGTGGTTTAATTTGGAAGGTCAGATCTTTCTGGAAGTCTTTGTCTCCATAGAAAAAAGCTTTGTTCTGGACAGCAGTGTAGTCTTACAGAAATATGATAGCGTGGGTAATTATGGCAGCCTGTCATGTTGTCTTTAATGCCCAAGATAGTTTGGATGTCTTTGCATATGCAAATATGTCCCCAATTTTCTTTCCTAGGTTATTTGCACAAGAAGAATGCTAAACCAATATAAACTTAAAATCATCAATCTATTTTTGAAATGAAGTGATTGAAAGAATGATTCTAATAAATATGTTTATTGTTTATCCATTCCTACGAACACAAAAAGATGAAGTCTAACTTAGATGTGTGCTTAGATAATTTCACATAAAGCACGCCTTAGATTACTCTTAATCAGAGTATGTTCTTAAAATGTAAAAAATGGGTCTAGTATTATTAAAAAACACTTCACAGCTAATTCCATGTAAGTTAAGAAATCTACAAACTTGAGGTCCCAGCTTTGATTTTTAAACATCCTGAAACAAAGCAAGCATTATTTAGGTTTCCCACTTTGGTTCATGAGAAGAAATCCACTGCAGTTAGCATCAGAGATGTATTTATTTCTAGAAAATACTAAAGGTATAAGTTGAATCATAAACCCTGAATGTGGACACTAACCACTTAAATGGTGGTGGCATTCTTTGGCCTGAATATTACTGAAGATGTTAATGCAAAGTTCACGGTAACAGTATTAGGGAGAATTAGTAATCTAAATAAATGAGGTGGCTTTCATGAATCAGTCAGTAATCTTTCAACCTATTAGCATCTTATGACGAACAATAAATTGTATTGGAAGAAAGTTCTCCTTTATTAGAGAGAACCATTTTACTCAGAGATAGAACAGGAAAGCTGTTCATGTAGATTTTTTAGTTTCAGGTAAATTGCCATGCTGAAGAAATTAACAGATCAGACTTCACCTCTGCAAAAATTCCAGTGCTAGTCTTCAGATTGTTTCCATGGCTACTTTTGCTTACACATGATTTAATAGCCCTGAATTAATCTGTTATTATCTCTCAAAGATTTCTTAAAAGCATGAAGAGGTACAGAAGACTGCTTTTCCTTGACACACCTTTGGTAACTACTGTGGTTTTGCATTCTAAGTGTCTTTCTGCTCTTCTTATTCCTCTGTTCCAAGCTGATTTTCCTTACAAGTGTACAGAGTGATAGTGTATATGTATGTATACGTAACTGTGTGTTTGAGAGTATAGATATACATATACATAATATATAAATATATATACACACATATACATACACACGCACATATATATATATGACAATCCATACTGTCCTTTTTGGGCTCTAAGGTAGCATACCAACATATAAACATCATTTTATGGTGGTTTTTGCAAATTTCTAAGTGTCAGCAGCATGTCAGTGTTTCCATGATGAAGCAAATACATTTCAAAGTTTGCTGAATTGTCTTTGCTTCTTCCTCCTCTGTTTCCTGCTTCTACAACTTTTCCCTATGTATTTGTCTCTAAAAAAATGCTATTGGTGTGGTGGTGCTATTATGAGGTGATAGAGTTGAGACTCAGTACTTGGGTTCAGTACCTGCATTTCCAGTGGTTGCACCACATTTTCTACTGGTGAATTCTTCCCTTCCCTTCTCAGAGTTTCCTTGGGGAGAAAAAACCTGAGACACTTAAGTCTCTCTTTGGTATGTTACTTCATTATTAGTAAGGGTTTTTCTCTATTTTTTTTCCCTACTTTTCTCTAGCATGTTTAGCATCAGAATTCATGAGCTATGTTAGGAAGGAAACTAATTCTGATCCAAACACCATCACTATGTCATTAAAAAATTTGGGGTGAGAAATTTAGCAAGTTCTGGGTGCAATTATAAAAGAAGACTCTGAGGCCCAGCTGTGTGTGCCCATCTATCTTTTAGCTCCCAGACTTGTTGGTATATTTACTTTCCTTTATATAATTTTACAAATGTAATCCAAATGTCACCACCCACACAGAGGGAAGCTAAACTTCATTCTCTATACTGCAGAGATGAAATAAACATATTTTGCTGTGGGAGGTGTATTCTTGTGTACTGTACAAGTTGTCACTTGTTTAAGTGAATGCTCCTATTGCTAATTATGACTGACAACTGATGTTTTCTACGTTTTTATAAGTGTGAAACTTTTTAATATTCTTTTTGCTAAGTGAACAACATTCCTTGAAGTCAGAAGCTGAAAAAGACTCTTCACTGTCTGAGCTACACCCCAGTGTAAAAGCTGTTTCTACCTGTTCTGGATATATTCTGCCAGAACAACCTGCTATGGCCTGAGTCACACGGGCTCTGTGCCTTCTGCCAGACTAGCACTCATGTTGTGCTTTTATTGATGTTTTATTTATAATACTGAATACGAGGGTAGTAGATGAAACTATTTTTTAGATATGCTCTAAAGCAACTAACAAAGTAAATCTTCAGCAAACTGCTGAGATGTTGGGAAAATACAATTGTCTATCCCTGTGTTTATTTACAGATATATAAAATATGTAGAAATCGTGTTTATTTTAATTGCCTTTTCTGGAAAATTTCAGGAAACTGTTAAGCAAATGATAAAATATAATTATTAAAAGTCTTGTTCCCAGATTTAGCATTTATGTGTGAAATAATGATAATGAAAGTTTTGTACGTGAGACAAACAAGTTATACCATTACTTTCATGTCTGACTTGATTTACTGGATGTCAATAGTAAGTTAGAATAAATTCATTTATTAAAATAAAGACATGTACAATCTAATAATGCAACAATTCGAAGGCTAAATTCATACTGAAGTACTTTTATTATTTTTCCTGAATAAAAATACCCTTTGTCACTATTTCAGCCACGGTGAATAATGACATGTATTTAAGCAGACATCAAGTTGATCAATCAAATAGGTTGAAGTAAAGAATCACCGGTTAGAATCTCACTTGTCTTTAGTTTTCGCTGTACAAAACAATGCCAACAAAATTTAATATTCCTCAAATGGCTATTAAACTCATCCCCTAGGATAAATAATGCAACAAAACCTGCTAAAGTCTATTTCCAAAAATTGATCAGTGGTCAGAAAAGTAGGGATTAACACTGCAAGCTTAAAAGGAGAAAGGGTGTGTTTTTATTTTGAAGTTGAATGTATAGGAGTTTTTCTATTTGCTTTGATTTGAATGCTGTTAAATGTGGCTGAATATTGAAATCTGACTTCAGTCTTCAAAATAGTCAATATTTTATATTATTACTAGAATAAAATGTTATAGTATCCTATTGCAATGTATAGCATATGCATAGTAGCATATTAGTATATTTTTACATAAGAATATTTCATCTACGTTGATATTTTATATTAATAGTCATGTCTAATGAGCTAATTGTCAAGTTTAGTAAAAAAGCCTGTTTGTAAGAAGAGGAGTGTATATGTTTGGGGAACAAGGAATTGGGATTGCTTTAAACATAGTGATTTTTTGTTTATATAATACACCTTAGGGGTGCAGTAAATTTAAGAGGATATTAGAGTCAAAATATTTTAATCAATTGTATTAGAGAAATGATAAGTTTCTACATAGCTTAAGAAACTATACATATTTCGTCGTGAAATTACAGCCATGAAGCATTAAATAAAGCAAATTTGTCCCAAATTCAAAACAAAGAAGGGCAAGCAGTTCTCCCAGAAATGAGCTGTGGAAATCCTTATCAGAGGTCTTCTGGGTTTCAAAAGATTGTTTGGATTTGGGGGCTGCTGGACAATGTTATAGAAAGTTACTGAAGATGTAGAAATCTGAGCTGACATTGGCTGAACACTGGGGAGGTGGGAGAGGGATATAGCTCTTTTCTTAGTTACGTGCTCTCTCCTATGCAGTACCTTAAATGTATAAACAAATTAGAACTTTTCATAGTGGTTTGAGTGTACTTGATATTTAGCTGTTGCACAGTTTAAGCTGCAACTATTTGAACAAGTGAATGGGAGTTTTCTTAAAATTCATTAAAATGTAGAAACCTAGAGAGATTTTTTTCAGCCTTTAAGACTTGCTGTTGTGTTAGTTTTGAGGAGAGTTGTCGGTGGTGGAATGAAGGTGAAATAAATGGTTACAACATATATGTTGTACCTATGTGTGGTTCTCATTCAGCTCTAAATTTACCTAGGCTGTGTATATTATTCACTATCTTAAACTTTTTACCAGAAAACAAAGAAAACATACTCTAAATTAGGATACAGTGAATACCATCTAATTTACTCTTACATGAATCTAAAATTTGCTCCTGTTTTGAGAATGGTTTCAACTCACTCTTTGGAAATATTTGTTTTTATGTATGGAGTGAACAAACTATGAAAGTTTAATTTACGGGTCAGAACAGTAGTGAGACATAAATGAAGTTGAAATAGTTACAATTACTGTCAATTGTGCTACTTAATTTAAGTGGGGAGAGAAAGATCCAGTAAACCAGATGTTCCCACTTGGTTAAAAAAGCATTGCTAATTAATTAGAATTTGAAAAGTAGTTTACTGAAAAATCCCTCCATGTTGGCTAAATCCAAGAAAGTTCTTTGTCTACATTTGAATGGAAATATAAACTCTTTTTATGTTTTAGCTTTGGTAAATATTTGCATTCCATAGTATTTCCATCTTTTTTTTTTTCCTGCTTCAGGAACCATAAAAGCAGCCCTGGTCTGGTTTTATAAAATACTTGTGCAGGAATCCTTCATTTTTGAAGAGTAGATTCATTGCTCATGTCGTGAACCTGAAAATGTGTGTGTTTTGAAAACTTGCTTATTTCAACTTGCACTTTTGAACCTTTAGTCTATTATGTCACCTTCAAACCTCTATAGCTTATATATTCAGATCATTAAATCTGTAACATTATAAAAAATAATACAAAATAATATTTTTACTGCCATTCCCATTCAGAATTCTTGGAAGGAGTGACAGCCGCTATATTCAATGCACTGTCTTGGTTGACTACCTTAATTGGGATTTCAGATATTATTTATCTGAAAATGAAGAAAGATACCGAGGTGCTGAAGTGTGTTCTAAGAGGGATCCAGGGCACAAGTCTTATATGGAGTGGCTGAGGAAGCTGGAGTTACAAGTTTGGAGAAAAGGAAGCTCAAGGCTGAGTTACTGCTCTCGACAGCTGTCTGAAAGGAGGTGTTAGCCACATGGGGGTCAGTCTCTTCCAAGTAACAAGTGACAGGACAAGATAAAACATCCTCAAGTTAAACTAGGATGTGTTTAGATTGGCTGTTAGGGAAAATTTCTTCCCTGGAAGGGTGGTCAAGCATTGGAACAGGCTGCACAGGGAACTGGTGGAATCACCATCCCTGGAGGTATTTAAAAGACATGTAATGTGACCCTTGGAGACATGGTGTACTGGTGGGTTTGGTGATGCTGGGTTAATGGTTGACTCAAGGATCTCAAAGGTCTACAATTCTAAATTGAAGCTTAATGTACTTGATGTTCCCAGGTGTAAGATGGTGAACTCCTTTGTAACGTTAGATGGTCTGAGACAGACTGTTGTTCTTTTTTTCTACTTTGGGAGTTAAAAAAGCAGAAAAAGAAGAAAAAACTTGTTTGAATGCTTTAGGTTTTGCAGACTGAGAAGTTCTCAGAAGTGCTAAATGTGTGGAAAGCTGGCAGTGAGAGATGTGGGCGTAAGAAAAACATTTCACATAGAAACAAGTGAGCTGGTATCCAGTATTTGTGGTGCTGATATCATGCACTGATACATGGTTCTATTTATGAATAGAGAGTGTCCCTATTGGGTATGTATATATCTGAGCATTTCAAATTTCATATCTGAATAAATAGGATACATTTCTAAAACCAGCATCCTATTGTTCAGAAAATGCAGCATTTATAAACATTTGGTCTCATATATGATGGGTGTAAAGTGTACTACTTGAAACTATCATTCTTCTGGACAGTTTGTGTTTAAACGAGTGCTGCATTCTCCAGAAGATGATGATGGTTTCTCAGTTTACCTTTAAAGATTACAAAGTTTTCAGGACCTGGGGGTGCTGGTCAGCAGCTTGCTGAACATGAGCCAGCAGTGTGCCCAGTTGGCCAAGAAGGCAAATGGCATCCTGGCCTGTATCAGAAATACAGCAGGGCTGTGATTGTCCCTCTGTACTCTGCACAGGTGAAGGCACGCATTGAGTATTGTATCCAGTTCTAGACCCCTCATTTGAAGAGAGACATTGATGCTGGAGTGTGTTCAGAGAAGGGCAGTGTAGCTGATGAGGGGTCTAGAGAGATTGAGTCTTATGAGGAGTGGCATGGGTACTAGAGTTGTTTAGTCAGAAGAGGAGCCTCAAAAGAGTCCTTACTTCTTTCTCAATCGACCTGAAATGAGATTGTAGCAAGATGGGGGGGTCAGCCTCTTCTACCAGTCAACAGGACAGGAGGAAATGGCCTCAAATGGCACCAGTGGACACTCAGAGTGGACATCAGGAAGAATTTTTCCACTGAAAGGATGGTTAAGCATTAGAACAGGCTGCCCTGGGAGGTGGTAGAATCGCTATCTGTAGAGGCGTTCAAGAGTGGCACTTAGTGCTATAACTTAGTTGTCACAACGTGATGTTTGGTTGGTGATCATGGAGGTCCATCCTAACCTAATGATTCTATGATTTTATAGTCTGTCACCAGATGGTTTGGTCTCTGTTTTGAATCATGCAAAGCACAGAATGCAAAAATAGCTTGCATTAGCAGCAGCCAGCAGCAGGTAAAGTGGGGTTTTCCACATGAAGGTAAAGTAATTCCTTGTGTTTGCAAGCACGGTGGGAAGGAGCTAGGCAAGATTTAAACATCACTAACATGGCATTGAAAAAGCACTTCAACTAGACTGTCCATGTAAACATTCCAATCAATAACACTTCTTTTTTAATTTTTTAGGTTTATTTCTGTCTTTGAGAAAATATGTTTGTTCTATAAAATTTGCATAGGTACTAAGCTGAGAAAAATTGCTTTAATTGACTTTCCTTTGTTTTTTTCTTTTTAATTCCCACTTGAAAGAAGGGATTAACAACAGTTCATATCAATACACACCAGACAATAATTTTAAGGTTTTTGCACAGATGAAATAACAGGAATATGGGTTTTGTGAAGCTATTTTTTGTTTGTTTTATTCTGTTCTAATTAATTTGAAATCCTGAGCAAGTTATGCATATCAAATTTTTGTTCTTCTGAGTTTTTTGCATATTCATCCTTCAGATAAATGGATATTTCCGTGGTTTAGGAAGTGCTGTGTTGTATACAGTTCATGGTGGGGCTCCTCACCTTTACAGATGCCATATTTTTCTTTTGTGTTTGCTAGAGTGATGCCATGGCATCATCAGGACTCTTCTTCAAAGATGGCAAAAAGCGCATTGACTACATCTTGGTCTACAAGAAATCAAGTCCACAGGTGGAGAAAAGAAGCACATTTGAGAAGAATTTGAGAGCAGAAGGGTTAATGTTAGAACGGGAGGTGAGTCCTGTAGCTTATGTGGCATAACAACCCCTTTGTAGTACTATCATACTTTACTGAACTGATAAAAAAATTCCAGACAAAAATACAGGCCTTTCCAGTCAGGCTGTTCCCATCATCTGCTTAACTATATAAAACTAATAAAAAGAATAGTTTGATAGTGTGTGTTTAAAATGATTTGGGGATACATGCTTGTACACAGAAGTGTAGTGCAGTGCAAAGGGAAAAGTTCCAGCTTCTTATGCTTGCAGAAGGGAAGAAGCTTCAGTAGTCCATGTTGTTGCTTTATTATTTAACCTCTACATGTTTCAGCAGAATGCCTAATGTTAAATGTCTCACTGTTTTTCAAGAGGTTAAGGTTGTCACTATTCTGGTAAATCCATGGCTAGTAATAGTAGTGTTAATATAAAAATGAAAGAAAATGGAGCCAGGGAAACAGCCTTGGATTTTTGCTGTCTCATGAATTACCTACAGAACAGGTAAATATTTAGTCTATTCTGATGTAAGCTCCTACTGTTCATGTATCTTTCATCTTGATTTTTCATCTCAGAAGAATTGTAATATATGGTCTGTGTTTAAGCAATGAGCTTGCAAAATATAGCTCACAATATAGCATGTTGAATACTTATAAACAACTAACCTGACTAAAAATTGATTTTAAGGCTTTTAAGAATTGTTACAGTATAGTAGTAAAAATAACTGGGTTTTTTCCAATTTAAATAAATAATAAAATCTTAGCTTTTGTCAGTTCAGAATTACTGACATTCAGAAACAAATGTCTTTATAAGATCTGAAATGTTTTGTTTTTCCACTAGTATTTTATTTTATCCACATCTTTAAAGAAAGTAAAATATTTGAGGTAGAAGTATTGAGCTGTGATATGACTTCATGGAGCTGGTGGGTAAACTTGTATACATTTTAAGTGTTATTACCCCTTAAACTGTGTTTTCTTTTACCTTTACTTACCAAACATCGCAAACTCAAATTTTTGGAGGCTTTAATCAGACTCAACTCAAATATCAAAATATCTAGTTATAAAATCTCAAGTAAATGCATCTGGGAGAGGGGTGGGGAGCTGAAGTGTTCATAAGAGAGGGTGAATATAGAAACCTATAACCCTGAAGCTCTTATGTACAAATAAATTAGGTATGAAAAACATTTGTGTATAGTACACATTGTAATTTTAGCAAAAAACCATCTCAGTTCATACACGTTTCAAAGTTCCCAGTAGATACCTCAATTACTGAACCATCCCCTTGAGTTACCATTTTGGCAGAATTCAACCTGGAGCCTTCTCTCATCTCTTCTCATGTCTCCAGCAGCTGAACATGCTTCTCCTTTAATGGGAGACACACAGAATGGTCTTCAATCTGCTTATCTAAGGTGATTTGTTTAGATTTAAAATAGATTCTGTGTAAAATTTATTCCATGTAAAAAGGTGCTGCATAAAGTCTTTACTAATGTTCATGACCAACAATCTTTCCCTACAGATTCCTTTTGTCCTACTAGTCTACACATACTACAGTCTGTAAGGGAAAAAGGCTACTGATTTTCCTTTGTCTAGAAGAGCACTTGTTTTCAGAGTTGCCCAATTCAGGCCTAAAATCAGAGTTTGACCCTGAAGAATGCTTCTTAGAAGGGTGGTTGCTATAGTTTTAAATTATTAATGTGTATTTGTGTATTACTGCTCTTTACAGCCAGCTGTTACCAACAGTGATATCATGTTTGTTAAAATTCACTGTCCATGGGAGACATTGTGCAAATATGCAGAAAGAATGAACATCAGGATGCCTTTCAGGTATTGTGGAAAGTATTTTAAGAAACTATAATTTAGTGCTTAATACTTAAAGTTACTCACTTACTTAAGTCTAAAATGCAGTCTTTGTTCTGTAGCCAGAACATGAGGCATGTTCATATTTATTTTAATGATGTGATAGGGAGAGAGGAGAAACAAATAAGTCCTGTTCTTTCCTCATTTTTACACAGCATTGTGTTACTTGTTTTCAAACTTGCCTTCTAAATCAAATTGAGCATGTGTCTTTTAGAAAACAGTAGTTCACACATTGTTTTGGTTGTTCTTGGCAGAGTTTCAGATATTCTCCATATGAGCTTGATTAGGTAATAAAATCCTTCATGATTTTAGGGTTTTTCTGAGGTGCTACTGAAAGGCAAGAGAAATGACAAAAAAAAAAATCTAGTCTTCCATGACTCCAATATAACACATATTGTCACAATTTGAGTAAAATGAGGTCCAGTAGCTTTCTTTAGGCAGAATAATGGACTGAACTGAGTTTCTTGTCTGAATGCAAAACAAGTTCTTATTGTATGTTTTTACAATAAATATTTGTTATTAATTTGTGGGACAGGTTAATATTTCCTGCAACAATATATAAGTCTTTAAAGGAGAAAATGAGCCTTTTCAAATAGATTAATAATGTTCTGAGAGAGAAAGAAGAGCATGTAGTGACTTGAAGTGGTAGCTAGATGCCAAAGTTGTGTGACTCGTGGAAAATGCCCTTGCAGCTCTCCTTTCTCCCTCCAGCTCCCAGGTGCTCAATCTTCTATGCTGTGGTGGTGTGGTTCTCCTGCATTGGTCCTAAGACAGGAACAGTGATTGTGAATCATCCATTGCTCATATCTTGCTCCACATACTCAGTTCTGTAATGAGTTTTCACATTATCCCATTATTGTGAAGGCTTAATCCTTAATTCAAAGGCCATCCCATTATAAAATGCTTTCGGTAACAGTCATCTTCTATATGTTTAAGGATATTATTATAGTGCTATTTGAGTTTATCTAGTTCAAAAAATGCTTGTCAGTATATTAACTATAGAAGTGTTTATGTATGGGTATTATGCATACATACATACATATAATATAAATTCCAAATAGAATTATTTTTTCTTACATTTTATACATCAAGTCACAAAATTGTGTTTTAGCAATTGTTTGAATTCTTCATAATTTTATTTACTTCATAGATCCAGAGTGCTCTCAGAACAAAAAATGCCTGACTTTTGCAATCCTTCTTTACTTGGAAGGCATTCTAGGTCATGTTTGTTTGTTGCATTATTAAATGACATGTAAATATATTCTCTTTAGTATTTCCCCAAAGTGTCTTTATTCCGGCACTGTTGCTTTCGCTTTTTATCCAGTTCATTTCAGTAAAGCAAAAGTACATGAAATACTAAATTTCGCAATTTCATCTTTTTGGTAGTTTTGCTGTACAATGAAATATATTTGGGACGAAACTTTTCCACCTCTAACTCCATAAAAGAACTGTGAGAAATTGTAAATTTCTATTATGTTTAAACTATTTTAATAGGAGTTTAAATGAAAATGCAATCTAAAACTTGTGTGAATATTTCACGATATTTCTTGAATTTTTATACCTTTTAAAACAGAAGACTCAACACAATTCTGTTATAAACACAAACTGAATGTAGCAGGATTGAAGAATGGTCTGCCCTGCTTTGCCAGCAGCATTCCTAAAGTGTCCCTTACAGGAGATGAACAATTTTTTTTTATACCTTCACTTTTTATAGAAGGCTATGCTTTAGAAACTTGCTGAGACAAGAGTTCAAGTTTTCATCTTTTTTCATATTTGCCTGGATGTCTTTTTCATGGGTGCAAAAATATAAATCTGCACTCCTGTAACAACATCCTCTGACCACACATTTTATAGTTTAACTACGTATTCTGTTAAAAACACTTGTGTTTGAAGTGTTAAATTTGCTTTCTTTTGAGGAAATGTTTCCTACCTGGATGGTGTATATTGTTTTCCTAACCATTCAATGGACAAAGGAACCTCAAATTATACAATTCTCCCACAGTTAGTGATTACTCAGTGAACTAGGGTATCTTCCTCCCAAAAAGTTCTAAGTCATCCTTAGGTAGTTTTAAGTAGGCCTAGGAGGAGAAGAGAGTTGAGCTTGATGATGTTTGTGAGTCCTTCTTACTTGAGATATTCTGTAATTCTAAAAAAACAAATTATTTCTCTTAGACTTTGTGTTTTATCAGTGGTTTCTGACTGGTGATGTCTATAGTAAAAGATGACAGATAACCTTCCTTGCAGTATTTTAATGTAGTATACTCATTTGCTCTTGCAGAGTCTTGCAAAATTTTGACTTTTAGTTGTGTCAATATAATACATGTATAACACATGAAGAATTAAATTCATACTTTTAGTTTCAATTTGCTCAATCCAGGAATCTAAACAAAATCAAGAGAATATTATCCCGCAGGTTACTTATCTCTGTCTCTGAAAAGTAAAAATATTTCTGAGATTCACCCACATCCCCAGATCTATTTTAGCATGGCATTATACCAAAATGTGTTGGGAGATATATATATAATATGCATCATATATGTAATATAGATAGAATCTCAGTGTTTCAATTGCAGAAGGAATTTTTTTCTAAAATTTCAGTAGACAGTGTGTAGTAATCATTATTGTCTTGTATCTAGGGCTGACTTTGCAATATGGGAACCCTAAAAGCCCCCTCAGGGAAGCTTCCAGGCTTTGCCCTGGGAAGATTTATCACAGAGTTCCCTGCCTAGACTGAAAGAGAATACTTGCTTCATGGTGAACTGCTGCCAATCTGTCTTGGATTGCTTCCCCCATTGGCCTGTTCCCCCTGCCCTCCCCAGCTGTCCACCCCTCAGACCCCTCTGTAGGCTGCCTTGCCCTTTGTACTGCCCCTGTGCCCTCAGATCCTGGGCCACTGACCCCACACTTAACCCCTGAGCAGCCCGTGGTCCTCTGCCTTCTGCCCTGATCCCTTCAGCGTGCTGGAATACACCTTGCTGGGAAATATCATACAGGAGGCCCCTCCTGTCTTTCCTCTGCTGAGGTGTGTGTGTGTGTGCAGGACTGGAAAGGGCTGTTCCTGTGGCCAGCCTGGAGCAGCTTCTGAAGGGGACACCACGAGACGGCAGCAGCATTTCTCTGTTCTGCACAACGCTACACAACACTATTTTATTTGGGAGCACACGTGCACAGTTTCAGACAGGGCTTGTGTCAAAGTTAGATCATGACTGAATTACAGTTTTTTGACTTTTAGAGGTGTTTTAGTTAATTGTATGGTCTGTCAGTAGAAATGCAACTACTGTATGTTTCCAGAACTGAGAAAAAGCTTTGATTTTACTTGTCTACAAGTATCTTGTGGTGCATAATAATTATTTGTAATTAGTAAGTTATTTATATCTGTAACTTAGCTGAACTCCATCATCTCCATCCCTGCAAAACAGCTAAGGGTAACTAAAGGGAATTAAATGAGAGTTTTGTTAAAAAAAGTCTGAAACCCCTTTAATAACTCTTCCTTGCTTCATTTACAGTTCTGCCTAGCAGTACCAAGTGTCAGGTTGCCAACAGTCTGCAGATTGGTACATACACGATTTTCCAATGGCCATGTATTTTCCAGACAGGGTGCCTTTTTAATCTAGTAATCTTTTTAATGTAGTCATTTTCTCTGGATCTTCAGTGAAAGTAATGTGCTTTAATAAATCTCAAATACTGCTCAGGTGTGTAGTTGCAGATCTTGGTAACTCCTGAGGACTCTGCAATAGCAAGGTTTTTCTGTAGTTGAAATGTGATGTGAAATTATAGGAGGTCAGAAAAAAAGCCCGAAAAACTGAAACTAGATGTGGAAAATGTAACCAAGCAACAAATACATCTCCATTTAGTTTCAAAACAACTGTTCTCGGAAGGCTTTACTGGGGATTTCTGGTGTTGTTTCTCTAAGAGTCTATAACTGGTGAAGGGTGGAGAGAAAAGAACTGTTAAATGACTTATTGATTAACTGTCATTATTGTCAGAAGCTACAAATCTAAAATGTAATTTTAGAACAAAAACAAAACTTGAAAAATGTGGATTTATGTTATTGTAATGACTTACTCTAAATTGCCTTTTTAAAGTGTTTTTCACTCTTTAGTCTATGAAATTGCATGTTTTAAAATGTCTAGCATTCCTTTGTAACATATTTATCTTTTCCAACTTTCTTCTACTCGATTAATCTCAGCCTGATTTTTGCTGTTCTTTCAGGAAAAAATGTTATTACACTGACTGGAGGAGCAAAACCATGGGCAGGTTGGTGGGTGATATGTAGCTTCTAATTTTGTCAGATAGTCACCCTGCTAAAGAAAACCCATTCGCAGTTGTAAATTTATCCATGAAACTTGGAAAACTAGATTATTTTCCTGAAAACTCAAAATATGTCAGCTCAAAGTGTTAAAATATTCTTCTGTAACAAGGTGCAGTGCTTTAAATCTTTGCCGGTTCTCAATTTAGAGATGTAAAAATGTTTATGCCATGGAAACAAACAAACAAAAAAAAAGAGACCTCATCCTCACAGCAAAGATTTAATTCCGTATCTATCTCTGCCACTGTATCTGTTGACATGAAGGCATACTTCTTTAGCATGAAGGATGCTTTTGAGGCGTGTGTCACAGATTCTGGCAGTCAGCTACTTCCTTAGATGTGCAAACATACTTCCTCTCCTGTGTGAGCAGGAACAAATCAATGCCACATGCTGAAGGCTGCTTTGAATTTTTATTTGCTAGCTGCAGTCACAACTTGCAAAACTCACTTGCAGCTTGCTGCTGCTGCTGTTAGTGTGTTTGTCAGCCAGAGGAAGGGTACAAGAGGCCACAGGGGCAGGTGGACGGAGCCTGGGAGTGCTAGGAAGTGAGAATGGGAGACAGTGAGCTGTAGCTACCCCCGGTATCGCTTTAGTCAGACATAATTATGTCTTGTAAATTCTAATCCCCAGTGGAAAAGATACATGAAAATATTTCACATGTTGGAAATCTCCTGAAAGAGCTCCCTATCACAGGTTTTCTTGAGATGAAATGACTTTTGATTTAGGTTCTCTTATTGTTACTTTAGATGGTAAAGAGCTCTCATTTCTCTGGAACCATTTAGGGAGTCTCATGATAACAGTTTCCAAGATGATCAGCTAACAACAACAGAATGTTGAATGGTAAAGTGAGGAAACTTTAAACATATAAGCTGAAAAATATGTTGAAATAAACCAATTTATAACATAGATTTACAACTGCGTTTTGTCCTCTTCCCAGTTCGCATGCTTGCTCCATTTTAGCACGCATTATGAAAAGTCTAAGTGATACGCTTTTATTAAAAAGCAAAATCAACAAGCTTTACTTCAAAATGGTCTCATTTCATCTGTAATCCATCTGCTGAGTCCTGGATATTACCTGAATTTTGTTTTCCTTATCTAGAAGGACAGATGTCTGAAAGATGCAACTTCAGTTGCACAGTACCTGTGAATCAAGTAATAAGTAATTTCCATGCCAGATTGATTTTGTATTGGACATAAATGCTTTTACCTGTGATTTACTTTGTGAGAATTTGGATATGAATATTTTTATGCATACATTTTCTGGCACTTTATATAATTCAGTGCACAAAGGGATTGTGTGAAACAAAAGAAATTAAGAAGCTATATTTAAAATTGAAAGCCAGCTCTAAAATTGCTGACATATACATGGCATGCATACTTTAACTTCTACAGCTGTCATTGTTACCTTTCATCTTACAACTTTTCAAGCTTAACTGCTTCTCTGTCATTTATTTAATCTCTTGTTAAAATTTCTAAGTAGAGTTTATATGAGGTACAATGAAGAACTATATTAAAATTCTTGTATATCAAAATATTAAGGTTAAAAAGTTTCTATAATTTAAGAATACAGACTAATGCTAGTATATTAGACCTGCTGTGACATGTACATTTCTCTAACTTTATTGACACAGTGATATGATACATATATATATATATATAAATGTTCTTTAAAAGGTCTGCAGAGGATTATTAAGTGCATGAATAAAAAGACAAGAAAAATGTAATACTTAATTTCTTTTATGTGGTACCTATTTGGTGTCTCTCTATTTCTTTGTACATCTTTAAAAAGGCCATAACATTGTATTTAATTTTATGAAGCTACTTTTCAATTGGTAGAATCACACTATAGTAATAAATTTATCATATTCATTATGAGCAGTATTTAGAAAGCTGCCTTCTTTTCAAAGGTAAGAAATAAACCTTTAAATAGGGCAGGTATCAAAAATTGTTTGAACTCTCAGATTGTTCACTGAATAATCTGGTAAAACTGTCTTGTAATTGTCACATTGGACCAGCTGACTTCACACTGGCAAAGGATGGCATCAAGGAAGAGTAAATTAAAACATAGTTGTCTTAGGATGCAGCTTCACTCTACCCTCCAAAATGTTGAAATATCTTAATACTTCTAAGGATAGAGAACCAAAAATGACTTTGTTTGGCACCTGACCCACAGTAAGTTTGATTTGCAAAAGGACTTTTCAAATCTTGGATTCCAGTCTCCACACAGAAGTGAAATTGTTGATGTCGTTCCATTAAACAAAGGTATTATAATTTTTTTTTATTTTTTTTTTTTTTTTGGTGATAATTGTGTCTATATGTTGAATCTGTCAACCCTAACGTGTTTCCCATTACAGTACATGGAAACACACCATGCCCATGTAACTTGGTGGGATATGGTTTACACTTCTGTCAAGTCTTGAGAGACACAAGCACCAAGCAAACTACTGATGATTGCTGTCAAAACTCCCTAACATGACTGCTGAAGCTGCATAGTTCTGGTATCTCATTCCATGTGTTTGATCAGATAATGCTAAGATCATCTATAGACTGTGTTCCTTTGCATTGCAGTCTGTTGAGTAAATGTAATCTGCCAGGATTTTTGGATGAACTTGTTTTACAAAAGAGTATGAACCAAACAAATAAATAAGAATGGTACAACTGAGAATGGAAATTGAACAAAGCTGAAATTACAAGTGTCTTCATAAAATATTAAATTGTATAGCTAAGAATGAAATACACATGCATTTCAGAGTACTACCGCTTGGTCCAAGGTGCATAGTGTTCCAGTAGTACCAGCTGGAGTGGTTTCAATAAAAGCATACCTGAAGCAATATCCCGTGACTTTGCAGCACCATTCCACTGGGACATTTTTAAACTGGTTGCCTGAACTACTGATTGCCCCAGAGCAGCTCTCTCTGCTTTTACTGCTGCTAAATGGACTACATTGAATAAATTGTCAGGAATTTGTTTGAACTGCTACTTTTAAGCTAGAAAGCTGTAGGTGTTTGAGACGACCAGGACACACAGAATGGGGTGTTAAAACTTCAGAATGTTTCGCTGGTTTATGATGCATGTTGTCTTTTATTCATCCTTAGCAGAGTTTACGTTTTATTAATTGGTTACAATAAATCAACGCAGCGTTCACTGGTACAAAGCAGTCTCCACCACTGTTTTCAGCTAGCATTCACGAAACTTTTCTAAAAATACTTCTTGTAGCTGCAGGTTTCTTCTGTTTATCTTCTTCTCCTTTTCTTCTCTGTTTCCATGCTAACGACCTTGGTAAAATTCCTTTCGGGGGTAAACACGGATCTTATCAGCTGCTCCTTTACCTAACTTGCACTTCAGGCTCAAAATCCAGCTGTCAACCTCTTCTGCAGAAAGCCACTGAGTAAAAATGCTAATACTCAATCCGATGATTTAGGCAAAATTTTGTATTTAAAGGCAAGCTCCATGAAAATTCAGTTTCTTCTTTGACAGTAAAATAACATAAGAAAAATATCTCTCTTGTTGGATTGTTTTTATATCTTTCTCAGTTGCAATATTCTATGCTATCTAGCACTAAAGGCACTACATTTTGTCTCAGAAGAGAAACTGCAAATGTAATGTGGACACAAGCATGAATCTATTCCAATGCTACTTTTTGTGTTAAAAAAAGCAGTCATGAATTTTAAACAAGAGCTATCTTCTTTAACATAATATTTATCTATTGTTTTTTTAGATTTCTGTATGGGAGAAATGATCAAGACTTTCCCCATAACCAATTCTAAACTACTTTTGTAATAAAAAAAAAAAAATCTGAAATTAGAGGCATTTATTTTCTCTTCATCCTGATGCATCTTCATCTTTTTCTTATTAAAAAAAGAATTCTGGATTTTGACTAAAAAGTCAGCAAGTGTACAACAGAAATAAGAGTTCCAGAGAGTAAAGGGAAAACTCCACTTATATATATGAGAACTTCCACTGGGACTAATAAAGATAATCAACTCACTTATTAAGGTATTATCAAGGAGACACTTAAGGAATCCACTAACTGTATTCTGTGTTTCAATTTCATGAACATATTGTGTTCTTTAGCTTATAATGCTTGATGTTGAACACAAGTGGTGTCCCTCAAGTGCAGTATCAGTTACAACAAAATGTGCACCACTATCTTGCAATATATAGCCAGAAGAAAATTTTGAGAATTTTAAATGTAACTGTAAAATCCTTCTCCCACATTTGACTAAAGTTTCTATCTGATGCTGTGTGAAATAGGGGTAGATGGTTTTTTGCTGATTTTGATAACAAGAAGTGCATTTTCATAAGGGTCACTTTGTTGCCTGAGAGCAATTTACCATGTCATCACTTATTAGTCTTTACTATGAACATCAGGAAATTGTGTTCATTCACATTATGAAATATTATTAACATTATGAAATATAACTTTTTACTATGGCCATTATGAAATGTGTAACTGCTTCTGCTTAGCAAAGGCAATGAAGTATTCACCTAAGAGAAAAAAAAATTGTTGCTTAGCTTTACACTTCTTGTGGATATAAAATATATATACTTTATATATCATGCATACGTATTAATTGAGTAGAACCCAAATTCCACTGAAACAAATACTATTTAGAGAATGGTTCTCTCAAATTTCTTAAATTTGATGTGCTTTTTCTGACATGATATAGCATGTTTAATTTGAGATCTACTCCTTAAATAACCATGTTGCATTGCAGTTGAATATGAAACGGTATAGGTGAGCAAGGAGCACAAAATTGAAGTGAGCATTGGCTTGAAAATTAACTGCACTTGACTAGATTTACCCGTGCATAAATTATGTCCTGAGACATCATTTAGGCAAGGTGCCAGTAAAGAAAAAAAAATATGTTGCCAGAATATAGTTTAATTGCAGATATGACATTGATGTTCTGTTTGTGTTTTTTAGTATCAATTTTGAGGAACCTGGAGGAAGCCATGTCTAGGCATTTTTTGCCTAAATACCGCATAACCATTTTTGTGTCACATATCCTTTATTTTATTTGACATTTAGGTATACTGGTTCATAAGGCAATATCAGTTCTTGGATTTTTAAGAAAACTTTGTGGGGGAAAACTTTGTTGCAATCAGAAAACCACAATCTGATCCCTTAGCACTGTCGAATTTACTTTTAAAATTTTATGATTTTTAGTGTCCACATTGCCAGGCAAGAGAGTTTCACTAGCTTTGTTCAGTGCAGCTAGATAGCATCTTGACTAAAGCATAAGCATCTGTTCTGCCAGATGAACTACCCTGGAAAATTAATTTCTCCAGACTCAATACTGCAGTCCCATTTTGAGCCATAATCCCACTAATTCCAGGATGAGTTTTACTCAAGTAAAGCATTCAAGATGAATTGCAAATAAATATTGTTCATTTTGCTTTTTAACTCCGTATTTTCTTCTGCTTACCTAATGTGTAACTTTCCTGCTTTCATTTTATTTCATTTCTAGTATGATGTCACTAAATATACAATGCCGGAGATAGAAATAACAAGGTGTTGTTTTAGTGTGTAAATCTGACTTGTTATTGCCTCAGTTTGCAGAGGAATATTAGAGAGCTGAAGAGTTGGTTGCCAAGAAATCCAATGAAGCTTGATAAGGAGGCCCTGCCTGATCTAGAAGAAACAGATTGCTACACAGCACCCTTTAGCCGTGCCCGCATTCACCAGTAAGTGCTGGGATTGAAAAGCAGTGCCAGAGACCACAAGGATTTCCTCTTTTCTCAGTTCCAAGCAAGTACCACAGAGGTCGCTCCCAACAGATGGTCGGTGGCAATACCAAGCATCATGTTTCGTATTATTCTCTTAAAGTGAAAATCTACTCTGTGTTACTTGCTATTTGGTGGTCACTCAGTAACATCGTCTGAAATTTGACTGAAAAATGAATGTTGCCATTTTAGTTTAGAAGTCTTTCGGTTTTTTCTTTCCCTTATGTTACAAAATGCAAATACTTGCTCGAGTTTTCTGTGGTTATTACTTATTTTACTTAGGCAAAACCTGATGCAGCTGTTGAAATTTGGAGCTCTGGAAACAAGCTAAAACCAGTGATGATTTTTTTCTCTCTTATCAGATCTGCATTTAAAAAGGTGTTTTGCCTCTGAAAATGCAAAAATATATACAACAAAACGATATGTTGACGATGCTATAATTAAACTGTGACATAATTTTTTTCAGTATCTATAAAGTTAGATTTTAAATTCCTGTTTCTTAGGTTTAAAGTTATTTTGTGAAAACTGTTCTAGGAGAGAAAAGTTAAAGTAGAAATATGAATGAGGATAAACAGAATTTTTCTGCTCACTAAAGAAACTTAATGGTAGTGAACTGACTTTATTCCAGAAAAACAGAATAATTACATTATAAACTCAATTTTTTTTTTCAGCGATTTACCATACTGCACTGGGTCAGTCCCCTGCTTTTGGTGTTTTCTTCTCAATCAGCTCAGCTGATGTAATTAATTGTAATAATATCACTTCTGCAGAGCTGAGCAAGAAGAAGCTCCTGCATATCAGATTTCTGGTGTCCAGAATGGAGCCATCTGGCCAAGGATGCTTTACCTGGCTCCATCCTAAGATCCTCTAAGGGAAAATGGTTGTGGAGCTGCTACCCAAGTCTCCAGTGCATGGTTGTTTGGGTTTTTTTAATAGTTGTGTAGTTCCACTGCATAGGCAACTGTCAGCTCATAAGTAATTTGAGTTTAAGGTCACTACTGTAATTGAAGATCTTTATTTAATTAATTATATCTAGAACTGAAATTAACTAAATAGTAGGATAGTTTTAGTTTTAGTTTCCCAAAAAAAATCTGTGATAAGGGTAACTTTATTGGACCTGCTGTAAGGGTGTAAAATCTTATGTCTGAGGAATATAAACATCCAATAAATCATTGTAAAAGAACCCCACTTGAACAGCTATGTTTCAATGTGTGTGCATTATTTTCAATATTAAGACGTTAATTATTTTAATAGTTTTACGATAAACAACAAAGACAGCTTCTTCAGCAATTCCACAAGAAGTAGAATTGTGCATCATGTCCTACAGAGAACTAAGTATGAAGATGGGAAATCCAAAATGGGTGAGAATGCTCTATTTTTTACCTAACACATAGCTATAAAAGTTTTCATCTTTAATTGCCTGAAAAAAATATCTTTTGAATAAACTCAGTTAATTTTTTCCTATTTTTTGAAATATTTTCATTCATACAGCTACAGAGTTGAAACATTGTCCCACTATTTTCTACCTAAACATCTCAGTGAAAATCTGCAGTATTTTAACTTAATTATTCATTCATTATAATAAAATTGAGAGATTATTGTAACTTACATTTTTGAGGGCCACGGTGAGGGTTACATTAAGATCAGAAAGCTGACAGTGTTTTCAAGGACTGATCCTCGTATTTCAGCTGTTGTCCATCCGTTTCAGTCCAGCAGAATCAATGTGTGCTACACTTGATTTATTTGAGGTCTCTGTGTAGCTCAGAGACAGTTTATCTGAAGACTAAATTCGATTTATATCAACACTCATAAAACGCTGTTAGTTTTTAGAAGGTCTAATTACCCATTTTCATTTTCAATGATCAGGGGATGTATGCATGGTTTTGTATTTTTTCTGCAGGAATTAAATAAAGGATTATATATGCAGAGGCTTGGATGATGGCAGTTACAGAAAGCTGTTGCTTGAGTTTCTGAACAAAAGCAGTAGTAAGAAAAGCAGGGAGAGTAAGTGTTCATATCTAACGCTTTTGCAGCTGACAATGGCAAATTTCATTATGAGATTAGTTTAGTATAATTTGTATATTTGAAGAAGCAAATCTGTATTCCATCATACATAACTGTTTCTTGGGGAAACTTTTGGCTACAGATCTGCTCCTAAAGGCTACTGAATCTTTTTATTGTACTTGTCAATGGTTATTTATTTTTTCATTTTTATAATGTGCTGTGCTAGTACAACAAACCTGGTTTTAGGCAGATTCCAGGAGCTGATCCAAAATGCAGTAAACAGTCTGGCACAGAGCACTGCTCTGATAAGAAATTGTCAGCTGGCTTATATTTAAAAATACCACATTAGCTTTTAACCCTGCAGGGCTTTCACTGCCTCAAGGTATGGTCCGTCCATACCACTGTCTGTATGTATCAGATCATCTGGTCACCCACAAAATCTGTATTATGTGCTCTGAGGAATACAATGTACATGAAACTATCTTCTCACTATGTATTCAATCTGGTACAAGCACTCAACCCTGAGAGAAAGGTTGCAGACTTTGGCAAGTTGCTGTCTAGTTTGACAGACCCAGAAATCTTGAAGGGTACACAATAACTACTGAAGTAGTTGGTGGGATTCTTGATTGTCATCTTTAGCAGTATTCTTATCATTTCACACTAGGTTACATTCTTCAAATGTAACTTGAAAATTCACAGTACTTGAAAAATGTATAAAAAATTATATTCAGGACTAATGCTTTTTTGGGGTTTTTTTTAGGTATTAATAGGTTACTAAATAATGGAACATATGAAGCAGCATTTCCACCACATGAGGTAACCTAGTTAATTTGATTTTTAGTTTAATATTTAGATTAAAGCTTGCACTAGTGGTTTGGGACTTACTTTAATTTTGTCCTGCAGACTTTTAATTTCATACTGTAATTTGTTGACGTTTCTTTTATTTATAACTTTTACTTTAATATTGACTCTTAAAATTCTGTATTTAGATAATTTGGATATTGTAATAGCACCCTGGAACATTTTCTGATTGGACTAGGATATTATAATTATTCTCTGATTTTTTTATGAACTGGATATTGCCTGTTAAGTTCTTGAGGAGAGTATCAGTTCCAAATTGTTCCAGTTAGTTGTAATAAATTATTTTTCTTGACAGTTACATAAGGTTTTGTTTTCTAATAGCTTGGCCACTTGATCACAGTTAGGGAGACTGCTTAATTATTTCCTGTTTAGTATTTTCAGAATAGTTCTGGATAATTTCTACTTGACAATACTTTTTCCAGTAGTTTAAAGTTGACTAAAGACTGTAAATCCACAAAATAAACTAAAAATCTGTGTATGACTTAAGAGGGTTTTCAGAAAATCTTTTGACATTGAAGAAGCAAGCCACCCATCTTCAATCTTTGAAATGCTCTCAGGAGCATGGTAATTGCAGCTCTGAACTCTGGGTATTTCAGCTGAATACTGTGACTTGGTTTCATATTTCAAAGGGTTTACAAATGGCTGAGAGTAATTTTTTAATTTTTAAGTACTAGGAATACAGAGAAAGAATATTTTAGATAAATAATGTAAGATCACTGCTAGTGCTTCAGCTATGCATTATTGACTTCAGGGAAAAGCTGGCTGTACAACCAGAAAAGCCTGTGAAGCTTTCTCTGGCATCAAAGCCATGCTGTCATAATCATTTGATATGTTCCTTTGTTATGGCATAAGCTACTGTTTCCACATCTCAGTTAAAATTAGTGAAATCATATTTTTAAGCCACTCTTATCTTAATTGCTGCTTGACTGATGCTAAGGACTAGTAGAGGAACACTCAATTAATTTTATATTTTTTTCTTTCCCACATGAACAAATAAGAGTGAAAATTCAGTCCCAGTGGGAATGCTGAGAGTTGGACTCTTTTATGGATATCAGTGCAGAAAGAAGCAGGAAAAAAATTAAAACATGTAATACTGGGTAATGCTTTGCAGTCATTTATCCAGCCTACTGTGAGAATAAGTTGATGTTCTCTTCCTAGGTGTTCCTAGATGCTGCAAAGGTCACACTCGGTGTTAACATCTTTGGTATGCTGCTTTGCTGACTGTAAGGAGAAAGGACTAGACTTGGACTCTTTGCTGTGTTTAGTTTTGGTTCTAACTCATAAGTCTCAAGTCAGAGAATCAGCAGATTGCAACAAGTTAATGGTGTTCTTTGAACTGTGGGGAATGCTCAAGATTTCAATTACGTGATAAATCTAAATGTCTTAGTTGCCAAGATCTACCAGGGTCAAGAATCTGTCTGATCACTAACTGAAGTACGGCACTAGAGAACTCTGCTCTCCTCAGAAGAGATGACTTGGCTCACTTGCAGTCAACTGATGAAATATTTTCTTTACCACAGCTGAGTGATAGAAGTTTTTTTGGGAAAAAGTTTGACTAAGGGATATGTCTGACTTCAGAATTGGAGCAAAATTGCAAATGCAAGAGATTCTGCTCAAGACTGTTCTAGCAAATCTGTCTGTTACCTTTTGTCTGCCAAGCATGAGACTATTCTTTTAGTCTGTTAGGTGGTCTGTAAATGTCATACATGGCCTGGAAGGACTCCTTTTGAATCAGACTGACTCTGTTTTGCTTTTAATTCCTCAAGAGTCCTGTGTAGCTTCAAAATAATGCCAATTCTGCTTCCTTCATCTTAGGAAGTATGTACCACAGAAATATTACATTTCTCTATGCCTTCAACAGTAGTGAAAGAAAATAATAGAAAATGTCTAGGAGAAGAGAGCTGACCTACTAGAAATTTCTAAAATTTTATAGAAGAAATAAAAATATAGCACAAGAATTTCTTGAAAAATTTAAATAGGTGAAATCATACAAGTAGGTATCTATTAGTGAAATAGAATCAAAAGGTCATATAAAGAGTTGAGTACTTCTTAAAGTCTTCAATTAATATGTTTCAGTCATTAATTATGAGAGAAACTGGCCATTTCAAAAGTGTATGTGACCCTGTCTCTTATGTCAGGCTTACATTAGCTCCTGATGATGTTCCAGATGTGCCCAGAATAAGAGACCTATTTATTAAATATAAAGAACATTTCTATTAAAATTATAAGAAAAAAAATACCTAAGAAACTTAAACATTTTCAATAGAGCCTAGTAACATACTTACATTTCTTTTTGGTTTTTTTCAGGGAAGTCACAAAAGCAGACATCCCATCAAAACCCACGGAGCACAGAATCACAGACACCTCTTGTATGAGCGTTGGGCACGATGGGGAATGTGGTACAAATACCAGCCTCTGGATTTAATCAGGTATTCATACTTTGAAGATTTTCTCAGATACAAAAAGCCTGGCAACAGTGTGCTAATTATATTCATAAACTCCTTATGCTTTCCTATAACATTCAGATATTCCCTATTATTGGGTAAGGCTGGGATTCTCTTAAGTTGCCTCTTTTGGGTGGTCTTTTGTAGGTTAATCCCGAATGAGTCTGCATAAAGTACATGTAGTTCCAACTGCTCAGCAGTGTTAAACTTAAAATACAAACTCATAATGTGGTCTGCTGATCAGAGATGCTGCTTGTGAGAGCACCTTTGAGAGTGGACTCTGATCCACATGGACAGTCAGAGTTACCAGATGCAGAGGACTTAAAATGCAACCCCATTTTCACCTTTCCATGTGGGTTTAAATAAACTCTTATTTATATGTCTTAAACTTAGTGTCACAGGTTACCAAATGTAAAATAGAGAAATATATATAATTTAAGTTAGATAATGGTAGTATTTGTGTTTCATAGTTTCCTCCTCTGCATTGAATACCAATAGTTCATTTTCCTTGCTGTAAGTTTTTATTCCTGATCTGAGTCATGACCAATTATTGATGGAGTAAAGCATGTGCCAGGGGACAATTTCATGCTGTATCATCCTTGACTGACTTTCTGATCACTGCTATTTCATCTGTTCTAGCAATTGATACCCACGTTCTGAAGATTTAAAGTTCAGTCTTCAGCTTGTGTTTTCAGAGCATTGTTTTCACTAAGAGTAGCTTGAAATATGTCATATTATCTATGTATGATTATCTACCATAAATTAGAGCGTTAGATAACATTTTTAAAAACTTTGTTCTTTTTTAAATTGAATACGTAGGTCATACTAAACAATTTTATCCCTTTCCAGATTTTTTGTGTCTGTGTACATCTGTTTGTCTGTCTATCTGTCTATCTCTTTCTCTATGTATCTGCCCTTTGTTTAATAATTTTGCTACTAGTCCATCTACTTAGTCATCACAAGGACACAAAAATTTCAGAGGCAGTTCAGTTATATCCTTTCTCTAATAAATCTGCAATTAGTGTCACTAAAACATTATCCTATCCTGAAAAAAATCTGTTTTCCAAAGAGACAAATTTGCCATTAACTTGTTCTGGTAGTTCCTTGTTAGAATTATTCTACTACTGTCACAGTAGAGATAGATAGAGGTCACCATAAAATTTAGTTTTAAACAATATATGTGTTTCCTTTTCATGCAGGCGATACTTTGGTGAAAAAATTGGACTGTATTTTGCCTGGCTGGGATGGTATACTGGAATGCTTATTCCTGCTGCCCTGGTTGGGCTCTTTGTTTTCCTCTATGGATTATTTACTATGGATTCCAGCCAAGTAAGGTAAAATTTTATTTAATAACATGTAATAGTCTGTTAAAAATTAAGAACAGTCTGGCACAACTTAGATTACTGTACTTTTAAATGTTTTGCAGATATGGTAATAATGTAAAAATAACTACAATAGAATCTTGGGTATTTGAGTCAAGTATTTACACTTTGTATATTTGCTTTGCATCAAGCCAGATGTGTGCTGCTGGCAGTGGGCATTCTTATCACTGCATCTGCAGTGATTCCCATTAAGGAAAAACAGACCAGTCTGTAAGGATCAATTCTCATGTTGCAGATACTGCAATAGTTGTTCATCTAATTAAGGCTAATGGGTGAAAAACCAGACATATTCCCTCATTGCCTCCATCTTGCTATAACGTCCAGAGTGTAGTACAGCTACGAAAGTTCAACTTTTGCCTATGTCTTTTATTCCTTTTTCGTTAATAGTGGTAAACTTGGAGTCTAATAAAATTCTTATCTGTGTCAATGTAACTTGCAGCCAGGAGACTTAGCTTCAGGGAGATTACAAGCATGTGAAATGAACCAAATTTTCAAGTTTCCCCCTTTTGTGATTTTGCTCTGAGAAGGGTTTATGTCAATTTAGATGTTGTGATGAGGGTGCTTAAGTGCTGACTGTACTTCTAGGAACTCACTGAGCATCCACCTGTTGCAGAGTATTCCATTAGATGTTGTCAGACAGTATAAGTGTCAATGCTCTTAAAATTGCAGCTGTTGCTCCAAGCAGTTTGGGTGCTTAGGCTGTGTGCATACTTGGAGTCAGATTTCACAGAAAATGTTGTTTCTCTGGCTTTGAGCAAGACTCTATCCAAGTTTTATCTAAGGAGGGTTTTTTTTAACTTTTATTTCACAGTGAGTTATTATATTCTACAGTGCTGTAATGAACACTTTTTTTAAATCTTGCTTTTTGCAGCAAATTCCTGAGAAACTGTACGAATTCAAACCACATTAAATACAGTTAGATGCAATAAATTTAACAGCCAGGAATCGGTGCTATCTTTAAGATATTGTTCTCTGAATTAGAACTGTTTTTCACCATAATGTCTTCAAAATGCAGTGGATCTAAAGTCAAGGATCAGCCTGTTCTTAGAGCACAGGGACCACAGCTGTTGAACTATCAATCTTGTATTTGTCCAGTGTACAATGGCACAGTTCCAACAAAGGGGGAACAAGGGGTCATAATCTACTATTATCAAAGTATAGCTTAGTATTTCTTCCTGGTGGGAGAAAAAAGGTGTATCATTGGCAGCTTCCCGAGAGAAGGGAAAGAATTTCTAATCATTTCATTCTTTCAAACTGTAAGCTATTATGTGCTTTTATATCAAAGAATCATAGAATATCCTGGGTTGGAAGGGATTCACAAGGATCACTGAAGTTCAACTCCTGGGCTTGCATAGGACAGCCCAAAGAATCTCACCATGTGCCTGAGATCATTGTCCAAATACTTTTTGAACTCTGTTGATCTTGGGACTGTGACTACCTTCCTGGTTCCAGTTCCCAGCTGCCCTGTGACTGAAAAACCTTTTTCTAACATCTAACCTAAGCCTCCTCTGACACAGCTCCCTATGTTCCCTCTAGTTCTATCACTGGTCTCCAGAAAGAAGAGGAAGCTCTAAGCTATTAGATTCCTGTGAGATTTCCCCTCAGCCTCCTATTCTCCAGGCTGAACAAGCCATGTGATTTCGGCTGCTCCTCATATGGCTTCCCCTCTAGGCCCTTGACCATCTTTGTGGCCCTTTTTTGGAGACCATCTAAGAGCTTTATATCTTTCTTATATTGTGGCTCCCAAAAGTGCGCACCGTATTCTAGGTGAGACTGCAGCAGCACAGAACAGAGCAGGACAACCACCTCCTATGTGTTATATGCTTCTCCCAGGAAGACTTGAAGATACAACTCCTGTTTAACAGAAGAATGCAGAATTATCTTCCTTGCTGAAGGTTGCAGGGTGTTGTAAATCACGAGCAGAGGGGTAGGCTAGCTTTTGAGGGCTTCTCTCCTCAGTTTTTCCCTTGGCTACTGCTTAATAGCTGCAGACAAAACATAGACAGAACACATTTTAGTTTGTGCCTGTGGGGGTTGGTTGTATTGGGTCTCATCCTGAGGCACCTCACTGTCGTGCTGTGCTACACAGAGTACCAGTGTGCCCCAGGTCTCTGGGCTCTATTTCAGAAGCAAGAGACTGAAAGTTAGGTAAACTCCCATGTAAGCCTTATATGCCTACAAGGGGAGGTGACCATTCATATATTTATTATAGCTATCATTTGCCAGTGCTCATTCCAAAATACTGTCAGAGGATGGCTTATTGCAGAAGTCCTAACCGTGTGCCCTGTGGCAGCCCCACAGCTGCAATCTGTGTGGGTTTCATCAGCAGGATGATAACAGGACCTTCTCTGCTCCTTTCCCCTGGCACGGCCTCACCTGGGCTGCAGAGCACCAGGGCCCAGCCAGCCCCAGCGGCCACGCAGCACAGTGGGACTCATCCCACTGGCACCCAGTGATCTCTTCCCAGGTCGGAAGAAAAGAGAGCTTCCAGAGATTCTCCCCCATTTTTAACCTGTGTAGGCCCAGAGGCATATCCAGCTCTTTAATTGGTTCCACAGTATTCAAAGCTAGGCGCAGGTTGGTTTTGCCGCAGGTTTTCTTCAATCGGTGCAAAACCAGCACACCCTCTCATACTGACTTTTGCCTCTTGTCATAGTGTCTCTCTTCCTTGGTCAGTTACAGTTTCAGAGAAACAATAAACTTTCAGATCTGGTTGAATAATTTGATTATTTCAGTGTGTTGTACAGGAAAGAGGGACTTGAAATGAGATGGGAAGACAAAAACCCTGAATACTGTGGCATCAGAGACTATACAGTGTGATAAGAAAATATGCATGTCTGTCCCATGCTTAGAAGCAGAAGCTTCTGCATTCTACACATGTCTCTTTCTTGACACAAAATAATTGCATAAGCTAGGCAGTGTTACTGAAATGCACATTAAAATGGAAGATGTTTTTTGTCTTGCATGGGTTTGGAATCAAGCTTGGTAATATTGTGGTTTCCATAAGGCAGCACTGAGATCCCCCAGGGTACTGAGTTTGTAGTGTTGGCAGCTCGTTGCAGGATTCCATTGTGAAAAGAAAGTAACCAAGAGAAAAATCCAGAGAATTTCTGTTGAAGAAACTCAACAGTAGCTACCAGGACATTTGGATTATTTAATAGAATTTGGATGTGCAGAAACAAAAATGGAGAATGTGAATTGTATTTGTTTCATACACTTTTGAAAAGATTTTGATCCAAGTGCCCTCCTTGAGCTAAACTGGAAGAAATATGAAGTTATAGTCAAGCAGAAGGGCTTAAATAGTCCTACAGAAATTCTATCATTTGGACTCTTTGGACAAATTAGGTGCAATATCTATTACCTATCTTTATTCTCAAGATAGATGTCAAGTTGGTTAGTCTCTCTAAAAGTAAATCTGATGGTTTGAAAGAGTTTGGTTTAGAATGTGTTATAGATATCGTTAATTATCACTGTTATAAATTGTTCCTTTATTGTCAATCAAACAGAAATGCCAGGCATGAACACAGCATAGCTGGAGCTGTCTTTGCACCATGTGCTTTAGGCAGATTTCGGATATATAGGTGAAAACAGGACAAAGCAGCTTATTTTGCTCTTCTACTGAAGACTTGAGTTGCAATAACAATTGACATGGTGCCTGTCACAAACACTTGTGTAACAAATGTTACTGCTTTTGCAAAGTAGTGCCAAAAGCATGTGGCCTATCCCTGTCAGTATAATTTTGTGAAACTTCGTGTGTTATTGAAAACAAAGCAGCACTTTAACTCAGGATATGTAGCAAAGTAGCACTTTAACTCAGAGGAATTATAGTATTTATCATCTTGAAATTAAATTCAAAGTACAGTACATTTTGGCCTTATAATTGATAGAAGTTTCCATTATTGCCAAACCATTATAACGTGGTTAAAATGTGATGTTTCTCGTTTAATAATTTGAATGAAAATATAAGCAAAAAAACTCTCTAATGTGACACACACTAAAATTTCTGTAACTCTGTAACTCTGAAATGACTGTGTGTGCTCATTCTGGCTTAACAGTTACTCGGGATGATTTCTTTGTCTGCTTCACTTTTTGTTTAGAGTTTCAGTGAATTCATAATTCTGGTGTTACATGAAATATGACCAATGTTTAATACTTACATTTAATCTTTTATTTATGTCTACTGTTATGCCAGAAAGTATTTAATAGATGCACTAATTTGGAAATAAGCATGATCTTCCAAGCAGTGTTAGAAGTTTAAATACAATTTTTATGAGAAGGAGAGGTGAAAGTGCCATGTTTATTAAAACAAATTAGGTGGGCTTTCCTGGCACTTGTGTTATACTGCTGCTTCCCTAGTGTGTCAGGATCATTTTCAGGCATGTCATCATTGCTAAAGCATAGAGAAAGTTGTTTGCTGAGATTCTTCAGGAAGCTTATTCACTGCAGTTAAAATTTGCTTTAAATTTTTGCACTTTTGTTCTGTTTTGCCTTCGTTGGGACACTTAGCTGTGTACTATGCTTTGAATACAAATGGTCCCAGTGAAAACAGTGACTTCATCTTCTTCAGTCTTAGGATTCTTAAACACCAGAATGGGGATGAAGATATTGAGCCCCAAAATAGGATATTGAAGTGGAAGGTTTTTTATTAGTCCTATCAGTAAGTTCTTCTCTAGGAAAAAAAAAAATAAATGCAGAGACTTGAAATACTACTGCCAGAAATTCTCGTTAGTGGGTTTTTACATGTGACTGATCTAAGTGTGTATGCTGTTGTCCTGTGGAACAAACATTCAGCTTATATTAATGGTGTAATTTGATTGAAATCAATGTAGATATACCAGTGTTGTCTATCCTCTGAATGTTTGTTATCATCTACATAATTTAGAAAAATAGGCTACAAATGCATTTGAAGGGTACCAAGCAATTTTTTGGTTTTCTGTTTATGATATTTGGGAGAGAATTTCCTAGTGTGAGAAGTGTATCTCGATGCCCAAAAATATTGTAAACTACTCTTTGGCTCATAGTGTTCAGGTTCCTGATTTGGGATTAAGCTTTCCAAGCCAAATATTCACTTTGAATGTATTTTATTCGTCCAGTTTTGTGGTGCACACACTGTTAACAAACAGAGAACATCAATGGCATAACCTCAGAAAATCTTGGGAATGCTAGAATTGTTTTTATAACCTTTTATTTTCCTATTTCATACTAAAGCAAAGAGATCTGCGAGGCAAATGAAACCATTATGTGCCCTATGTGTGAACGCAATTGCACACTGCAAAAACTCAACGAAAGCTGCATATATGCCAAGGTAATTATTGTATTATTATCAAGATAATTTTGATTGTATAATGGCTGCTCTTGTTTCTGCCAAGTTTCCTGAAAAACATGTTGTCTCCCTACAAATGTTTTCAGCCTTTGTAATTCATCTTTCTAAAAAGATGAAGTGATCTGGGGTTTTTCTAAAATTGCTTTCTGTGAGCATTTCCTTATTAATAATTTCTTATTATCTTCATTAATTTATTAAGTCTCCTGTGAGGACTTCATAATAAAACTTCTTGTAAGGTTTTTCCTACTTTCCTCTCTAACTATCTTATTATTCTGTTTCTCTTGCTTACTATGTATTTGAATTTTTGCTCCTGCTTTGCTCTGTAAAACTAATGCAAAGATCTTATACAATTAAATATTTTGCTACAAGAAGCTATTCTTCAACCTTAAATGATCATAAAGGCCTCTGTATATATGCAGTGTTTGCAGGAGAGCAATGTATTTTGATGTGTGGTGCATTCATTATTCTGTAAAAGCAGCTTTGGCTTTTATCTTTGTATTCTTTATCCCATAGAATAAATCCTTCTCAGAAGCCTGCATTTATATAACATGATAGTCTCTTTGCCATGGAATTACAACAAAACTGCCCAAGTGTCAAAGAGAAAATGGATTTTGTATTAGATGTCAAAATTTCTTATAGATAGTACCAATGCTTAGTAAAACTCAACATTTCAAACCTATCTGTGAAAATATTTTTTAAAATAATTGATTTTTGCCATTTAGAAATTTAGTTTTCTTTTTTACAATGAAAAAGTTAGGAGGTTGGTTTGTAACAACAGCAATAAATACCACTGGAAATGTACCTAAAGAAAAAGTGTTTTCTGTTTTTAAATACTGCTATAACAATATAACAGAAAATAGCTCCGAGAGGGGTTTTTGTAACCTTTTACTAATTTCTTTTTTTTTAATCTGTACTTAAAGTAAAAGCTTTTTTAATTTAAATAAGATTATGCAAGCTGTACAACCCAAGCCAGATATGCATCTTTTTAGAAAATGCTTCTTCAGCAATCCACTGCAGCTTTAACAGTAAATTAATATATTTGAAATTGCAGTATGCCTTTAACTGTAGATCCTATTATTTTAATATCCTCAGTTAATAAGAAGCAGGGTTTGTGCTATATTTGTATTTACACTGACATCAGGTGCTTAAATCATGCAAATTTCACATTTAATGTCTGTCGTGGTTTGACACTGGCCAAACGCCAGGGACCCACGAAAGTTGTTCACTTACCCTCTCCTGCTACACTTGTGCAGAGGAGAGGGGAAAAAATTGACATAGGGCTCACGAATTAACGACTGGGAGAAAAATACTCTTAGGGGCAAAATAGATTCAAATTTAACAGAATAAAAGTAAATTCATTATTAACAGAGACAGAGGATAATGAGAAGTAAAATAAGCCTTTAAACCACCTTTTTTTCCCCCTCCAGCCCCTCCCTCTATTCCTCCAACAGCACTAGGAGACAGGGCATGGAGGTTTTGGTCAGTTCGTTGCCAAGATCATCTTTTGTTTGCTCAGGGAGAGGAGTCTTCTCTAACATGCTGTGGAGTCCCTCCCATGGGCAAACAGTCTTGCCAAAACTGTTGTGCTGTGGGTCACTCGTCCGTGGGGTGCAGAATTTTAAGGGTAGGCTGCTCTAGTTTGGAAGCAAGGACCTTATCTCTCTGTGTCTAGAAGCAGGGACTCTCTCTCTCTATTTGGGTCTCCCACTATATCACAGCTTTCTCTGGCATCCATCCACTCCAATGTGAGCCCTTTTCCCACAAGCCGCAAATGGATCTCTGTATCCGCTGTAGACTTAATGCATTACAGCAGGACAGTTTGTTTCCCCATAGTCCTCACCACAGACTGCAGAGGAATCTTGGCTCCGATGCTTGGAGCACCTTCTCCCTCTCTGTAGTGGTTTCAGTTCACCAATTTCTGTTTCCCAAAATTAGTGTAGTGTTTTAAGTACCCACTAGAGTTGTTTACTCTTTTTTTTGTTATGAGATAGGATTAGGAGAGAAGCAAAGCAGGCTCAAAAGTTAAAAGGGTATAAAGACAGTTTATTCACAAAATTACAAGAGAAAGAAAAAAATTAATAAGAATCAGACTAAAACCTTTCAAACACTTCCTCTCCCCCATAAGATTCCTTTCCCTTCTCACGGACAACGTATAGAGACAAAATTGGAACTCTAAGTCAGTTTACCACTTATAAAATAGTCTTTCATCAGTTCTTTTAGAGAGAGAAGTCTCTTTTGATATGTTATGGTAACTTCCCACAGGAAAGAAGAGTCCTCTTATGGCCTTTAACTCTCACAGAAGCAGCCACCTGGGAATCTGCAGCCATGAAGCCCCTTCCATGTCACGCAGCCTTCCACAGCTGCATATGGGTCATGGGCTCGTGGGGCAGGCCAGAAAGAAAAGAAAACTTTTCCTGAAATTCTCTGATTTTTAACCTTCTGTGTTCACAGAGGCATGTCACCTTTCTAGTGGCAACACCAGATGTCAATATTCACCTAGTCACTGGTTGGTTTTGCTATAACTTTCTTGAAAAAACCACTTGCGTGCAAAACCAGCACACCCTCCTTCTCTTCAACTGACCTTGGTGTCACCATGCTGCTTTTCCCCTCACGTAATCCTTACCTCCTCCTCTTCTCTGACTAGAAGCAAAATTGCAGCTTGTAGGTGTGACGGAGGGTCACACATGCGGCTGCTGTTAGGAGCACGAAAGGACAAGGCAGGCAGCAGGAGGTCAAGCAGGAAAACTTCTACTTTATTTTTTCTGACTCCATAATATATACAGTTTTACAGACAGGCCAAGATTGGCTACACACGTAGCCACCTCTTTGACCTCGTTGGTGAATATCACCCTCAATCATCTTTTTCCTCCAAGAGGAGAAGAATGTAAACAAAGATAATTTTCTAAAAACATAAATAGTTTACTTGAAGCTGCGTGAGTTACAAAATGCAAACAGTGAAAAGCACACAAACTTGAGGCAACATGTAGGTACCATTGTCAACGAATTCCGCTCATTCAAAGATTCCTGCAAGATCCTGCAGGGCCAAGAAGTTGATCTCGTCTAGGTTCCGTGTCGGGGAATTGGTTGTCACGCTTCCACTGCTGGCCAGGTGACCCTGCCACCATTTTGCAGGCAGTGGCAGCTGTGGTGGCACTGGTGCTGTTTGATGCCTCTCTTCATGCAGGGCACTGGGAAGGGGAAGCTGCCCCTGCTGCCCCTGCCCTTTCAGCTGCAGCATGGCTGGCTAGGCAGGCAAGGTTCACTGGCAGGGTGGCGGTAGCCACAGCATGCACCGCGATGGTGGTGGCTGCAGTGCCTCCCCGCCATTAGGAAAAAACCTGCACGTATGCTCTTTTCATTTTCTTCTTAAATATGTAACAGAGGTGTTACCTGCCTCCCTGGTTGGGCCAGTAGCATGCCTGTCTTCAGAGCCATCAGAGGTTGGATCTGTCATGGTGGGAGATTCCAGTATCTCCTTACTGAAGCTACCAGGAAATCAGGCCATGCCAAATCCACATAATGTCACACTGGGACTAATTCACTGCAGTGGAAAAAATGTGGCAGTCCATCCATACTTCATTTGTTTTCAGATAAATCCTTTAAAAAAAATTGGATGACGACCAGAGAAGACAAGGAATAACCACTCATTTTCCGTTGTCACAGGCGCTCTTTTCTTGTGTCTACAATTACGGAAACTCATGTAAGCTCCCAAGTTTTCCTGACGGTGCTTTTGTTTTGAGAAACTGATCAACCTTGCATTTGAACACAGAAAACAAAAATTGTCTCCTTTCAGGATTTGTCTGTTCTGGATCTCCCCCAACTGGGGGAGAGAGAGAGTTCTCTTTAGGGGGGAGTAGGATTACCATCTGAGCACTCAAATGACAAAGAAAAATAAAATCCAAAAAATAGCTTTGTGAAGTTTTTTCTTAAGGTTATAATGCCTTCATTCACTGTGATGTCTCTAAACAAAACTTCACAGCAGCTTCACTCATTACCTCTTGCTACGATCTGCCTGGTTTCTGGCAGGGTTTGTGATTCTACTGGTTACCACAGTGTTGCTCAGGCTGAGCAACAAATACTTAAACATGTGTCAGTGCTTCCACTGTGTTTGTACCCAAATTAGTAAATGAAAACAATTTGTAATGTCAGAAAACTACAGTCTGATTTCAAATCAGTTGTATTTTCTGAAGTACTGTTAGGGCTATAAGTAAGTGGAACTAACATACTTAAGAATAAGGCATAGGATCTGCCCTCTGGAAAAGAAAATGGCATTTTCTGCTTCTTTCTTGTTCCTAAGATGGAGCTTGTAAGCATTTTCCTCTGGTTTTGTCATTGTGGGAATATAATTTACTTCTCTGGCTACCTTGTACATAACTAAAGAGCTAATAAGCAAGGGAAGCTATTCATGAAAAATTTCAGGAATCAGCACCCTTATTCTGGAATAAGTGTTTTAATCCTCACTCAATCAAGTAGCTCATTGTGGAGTACATAAACACTGAGTTAATTAGGAACAGTGAGTTCCTCTAAGTGATACTTATCTCTCCAAATTTGCTCATGTCCTGAGATCTGTCTCATTTATGTAAGGAATGTGCTCATGTTTCAGGTCATTAAACCTGCTGTCAGGGGTTCTTTGTTAAGTATCTGCCAAGTTTCCCTACAGAGGATCACTTTGGACAGAACAAATTAATGCTGGAAAAGATCATATGCTTAAAACGTTTTTTTCTGCCAAGGTTTTGCAAAGCTAGAGACAAAATACAGATTTTCTTTTTTCCTTGTTGTTTCTGCACATTTCTTTCACCCCCTCCCACTTCCATTTAGAAATGCCACACTGAAGTGATGTTTATAATTTCAGGGAAAGGCAGGTAATACCTGAATAGAAGTTGAATGGCTGAATGATCAGGCTGTCATTCTCATCCACCTTAAGTGGACTCTGATCCCTGGTGATTCACATGGTCTTGGGGCTGGTCCTGCACCCAGCACACCTGGGCCTTGACTTGGGGCAGGATGTTGATTCAAGGTGGGTTTGAAGTGCCTGAAGTCTTATCTGATGATGACAACATCTGTCAGGTATGCTGGCTAAGCAGGACAGAGTCTTGCAATGTTTCACCTCTGCTTAGAGGCCTTGATCAGCAGAGTCTCAGACTATGGATTTAGTCTTTAAGAGAGGCAAGTCTTAATTTTGAGTGTGGTGCTATAAAACTTTCACCCAAACGCTCTATAACAAGACAGTGCGAAATCAGGAGTCAGGTATTTATTTTCTACTCTGAGCTACATTAATTTCACTGGGTTAGGGTTGGTTGGTTCATTTTGTGTTTTCTTGGAAAGATGCACTCTTTCCTGAGCAGAATATCCAAGATCACATCCTCACACAGGTCTACATTCAAAACCAATAATATTCATCAGATTCACTGTGTTGCTTTTGTTCATCTCTCACATTTTCAGTCACATACCCATTATGTTTGTGTTTTCCTTTATGGAAGCAAAAAAAAAAAACCAACAAACAAAATACATAATTGATTGACAGTTCATCCCACTGTCAATCCCATGATCCTGGCAGGGAATATATTGGATTTATTAATTTCCAATACCAAATAGTCATTGCCATTTAAGAACCTTAAAAAAAAAAAAAAAAAAAAAAAAGTGACATACAGACGAATATATGTTTCTAATGAAATTCTCACAATATTATAATAATTTAACTCCATAAGAAATAAAATAGAGGAAAGAAACACAGTTTCTATTAACTTTCTCTGCACTCATGAGTCAGTTTTCTTGATTTCTGAGGCAGGCTGTCAGCTCCAAAATCCTGGCACACCTGTACAGAACATTCCTGCTGGCTAGAGTAGCTTCAGGTGTAAGAGAAGGTCACAGTACACCAAAACACAGTCTGGTTACCTGCACCCTTCCATTGGCATAAGGACAGGCTTGTTTTCATGATAAAAGCTTAAAATTTGGTTCTGAAGTCAGCAAGAGAGTCAACATCAATGAAGTCTTTTCAGTGATACTCCATCTCAAGATATTCTTTTCCTATTTCTGATAGTGGGAAGTCACCATGACTTTACTGTATGGTTTAGAACAATACATGTCAGAGCCACATTTTCATTCCTTTTCTCTCTCTCTTCAGGTCCTCTTTTAACATATGCCTGTTGATGATAATTGATTTGCTCTAGTATTTTGTAGTGATTTGTGGCTTTTTTTCCTTTTTCAAATAGGAGTTTGAAACCTCTGCACTGCTTAATAATTGTCAGCAACATCTTAAACCACCTTTTTATTAGAATAAATGTAGATCCATTGTCCTTGGGTAAATTACATTACTATAAATTTGGAACCTTAAATTTACTGAAAAGACATCGATATTGTCAGCGTCCTGAATACTGTTCATATTATGGGTAGAACATTAGAAATTTCAGATTTTTGTGATATAAATTATGGTGATTTTATAAGTGAGACCTCAAATTCACCCACTCGGGTGTTTAAAAGGCATGCAAAATCTAATTTTAAATCAATACATGTTTTCAGTAAGTATGAACAAATAAATGGACTTAAGCATAAATAAATAAGTACTTTCTGTTTCAAAACTTATTTTCAATCAACAAGCCTTAGATTTTGCACCTGAATCACTGTTCTGACCAATAAACCTTACAAGAAGGACTAAGAAAAGCAGTAAATCTAACTAAGAGATTCATGGAAGAAATTAACTTCACAGTTTAGATTTATGAAGACTTCTGCAGAGTGATATTTAGAAACAATTTAGTATTTCTTGGAGTTTAGGTGCACAAGCCTTTTTAGAAGCAGGACGTCAACAATGTGAGAAGCTGAGGTATCTGGATAAAAAGAAATACATGCTATTTTTACCTGCAAAGAAATTGCAGAATACCTAGGTTGAAGAACAAAATGGAATCAAGAGACAGTAAGTATGTAGAGGGAGAAAAGTGAAGAGGTATTTTTAGCTCATAAAAAGCTTAAAGTAGAAATGGTTGAAATAAAGTTTGACCTACCATGTGACAAGAATTTTGGATGAAATTTTAGCCTGTCTGGACATGGACAAAACAGCTCAGTGTTTGTGAAAGAAAATGACTGGTGATGCATGAAGTGATAGTCTGTAACAGCAGATGGCAAATTCTACTGGAAGTCAGTGTGACATTGACCAATCTTGGTAGAAGAAACATGCTAGTAGGGCTACTGACAAGAATGCTTAGTTTTTAGTTTCTGCCGCCAGTTATGTACACTGGGATTATCTGGGCAAAAGATGAGGTGGCAGTGTTGTTATTTCCTGATGCATTTATTTTTTTATTCAGGTTACACATTTGTTTGATAATGGAGGGACTGTCTTCTTTGCAATTTTCATGGCAATTTGGGGTAAGTACATTTTTACTTTTTTTTTTTTTTTTTTTTTTTTTTTTTTTTTTTTATTTTAGTTTTTGTTCACCTGACCCTTTATATGATTACTTGATAAAGGGAGATTATAGCTCTTGATGAAAGTTAAAAGAAGGACTATGATTTTGCCACACAAACTATATTTTTTCATTTTCGTTAACTTAAATTTCTATGCCAGTAATGGTTAACACCTTTTATGGCTAATGTAATGATTTTCTTCAGGGTCCTAAGTGCCTTTAAGTCTGAATTTTGTATTATTCAGGCCAAAGTCCTTTCAGAGGAAAACACATAGGTTAAGTTACTGATCTCGAGCCAATATAAAAATCACATCTTGTAGAAGATTCCTATAGAATGAGAGTGGTTTTACAGGGGCTAATTAGAGGAAAGTATAGGAAAGGTTGGACATTAAGTGCTTACTGCAGTTAAGGTATTTACATTCAGATTCTTAGTCTGAATCTCTCATGTTCACACTGACGTTGCACACATCATGCTTTGGGGCTCAGAGTAAAGCAAGGGGATATCCACAGAGGACACTGTTGAGCAGAAGTTGCCAAGAACAGTCTTGCCTCTTGTAGAAGGTCAGTGTAAGAGTGCCATGATCCCAGTATGAAATTCTCAGTAGAATTAGCTTTCACTGCAGCTAATAGGATTTTGCTGCTGGGAGATAGGGAAGAATAGAACCAGAGATAATTGATTCTACCAATGTGCATGTTTGTGTAAACACTGAGAAAATTACGGTAGTTCACATACATACAGCTGTCTTCATTCAAGCCAGAGTTTTAGAGTTTTGAATGAAATGGTACACAACAGCTTTATTTATGTAATGTATATGAACATGTTATAATGATTCTAACTTAAAGAGAGGTAAGAACAAATGTTACAAATTTTGGAGGCTGGCAAATTCACAATATGCAAACAGCAGCAAAACACCAAATAGTTACATGGACAACAGAAGCACATCCCATACATGCAAAAATTATGTTTGGATTGTTAAAAATTAATGTGATATAACTAAACAGTACACTTTGATTACTCGCCTCATTTACTGCTAATCTTGCTAGCATTGCCTTCCAATTATTAATTATTACTTTCAAAAATTCCTAAAAATACCCTGCATTTTATTATCGTTACCAGTGCAGACTACACAGGTAGCCTCTTAGCATCTCTTCATCTCTGTCTTCAAATTCTCCTTCAAGAAAGCTCTTTCCATTTTCATCTGAGGCCAAGATTCAGGTGTAAAAAGGAATGTGCTTGTATGACAGTGCTTTTACCACAGGAAAGGTAGCATTATATGGGCTAAGGAAGGTGAAAGCGGAGCATTACATTTTTCTTCGTTTCAAGCATCAGAGTGATATTCTCATGTAATATAGGTGAATCTGTCTCAGATTTTCAGTCTGCTACCAAACATGCTGGATACAATGTTAGAAATCAGGTTCTGGTATTAATGGGACATACACTGCTTTTAGGATTGAACTCGAAAAGAATTGCAAAACTGCATATACAGACTGAAATCTTCTTTATTTTAAATACCTGTTTTACCCACATTCAGTGTGACTGACATAGTTTTTCTCTGGGGTGTATGTGGATGTAATTTACTCACATAATGAATAAAACCTGATTGCAACATTCACAGACAGTGAGATAATTCCATTCTGTCAATATGATCCGCAGTCTCCACACTGATTAAAGCATTTTAGCAGAGCATAATAATGAGGACATATCCCTCATGTGTAGTTTTCTCTGCACTTTATGTTTTTTTATTCCATTTTTGTTCATTCCATTTGCAATTGTTTCTTTAACATATTCTTTCTTTCTAATTAGACATGTCTGGTAATTGAAAATAGATAAACTATGCAACTGTTTGCTTCATACTGCCATAATTCTATTCCTTAGCTGGACAGAACTGGATCATGCTTTTTAGGATACCTATTATATGCATATCAGAGATAATTCCTTTCCTTTCATGTTAAGAATTTCTTCTGTCTAATCTATACTGAAACATTTTAAATAATTTCTACAGATCTAGCCTGCAATTCAAGCAACAGATCTGTTTGACAAAGGAATAGAAGTTTGTCATCTTTTTTTCCCGTTGATAGTGATATTAAATCAGTGTCATCTAGTCAAAGGTTAGATGTAGCTCCTTTTACTCAGTAATTCCATTCTCCCCAGCAAACTTCAAGTAATTAGAATTAAATAATCCAGGTAAACCTAATCACTCTTGTCATATTCTCTGAAGTAGGTGAAGGTACAAATGTAGATCTGTACAAATGAAGAAGGTACAAATGTCAATTTGGGAAAATAATGACCTGAGTCGTTTATCAGGTAAAAATTATATTTGGATAGAATAGTTTCACTTCCAAGTAGTTAAGTTGAGGAATTGTTTTTGTATTGATACTAAAATATCATTGTAATCCTAGTCAAATTTTTCTCTGTTACATTGTTGACCAAAGTTACACAAAGCAGAATCTTACCTGGGTGCTATTTATCTATATTATTTCTAAGAAAGCAAGTAGAATATCTCTGTCCAGGAAACCCAGAGATTGATCATTTAATTACAAAGTAGAGCAATGATGCTCTGCTACTGAACGCTGCCTGTTGTTTATTGGAGGATGTTTTGGGTTCCTTTTTACTCTTCAATACATTGTTTACACAGCAATGGCTGTAAGGTATCAACTGCCAGGTTGTTCCAGAAAAAATGAAAGGGGTGTAGATAACAGGCAAGAATACAATCTGAAGCAAAGCATTACTTAATGGATGGGATGGTGTGATGTCAGCCCATTGGAATGCCATCAGAGGGGCACTCTGTATTGTCTTCCTCTGTCTTGTCTGCTGTGCTGGTTTTGTCATCTGATGCACCTCTGAAACTTGTATCATACAGTCCGAGAGAATCGTCTTAAAGAAGGACTGAAGGAATAACATCATAATTTTTTTTTATATATGGCTAGAGAGATTTGAATCACTGTATACTGGGCACCTCATGGTTTATTTCAGCAGTGCCTCACATGTAATTCCATCTAACCACTTCCTGATATATGGGAGAGCAAAAGATGAGGGCCCTGATTCATGATTTCCTGAAGATAACTCGTGTCCTCCCAGCAACACCCATTCAGCACCCACATAGGTGGTCAACTTTCAAAGCTGCTTCTTAATGTGTTCTGGCAGCTTTCAGCTCTTGCATTTAAGCTGGAAAGAGCATATTGCCAGAATTTATTTTGATTTTATTTTCTATGAGAAAAAAGCTGGTGTGTGGCCTCTCAGTATTTGTTTAAACATTTAAAAATAAGGTCCAGGACCATGATATAGGTATTTGGACTGTGATTGCACTTCAGTACCAGTTTTTACATACTCATGGAGAAGACAAAATCAGTCATCTTTTTAAACCTCTTAATTTTTTTTTTTACTTTTGAAAACAGATGTAGCTTTGTCCTTAATTTTGTGATTGACATTGAATGACTAAAGAGTCTAGCTTTTTTTTTCAGTTCATCAAGGTTTGGCAGAGCTTTTGAGCTATAGCTTTGAACTTGCCCACAATCCTTTGAATAGGTTCACTGATACTAGATATGATTTTTTTCCTGATATTCAGAGGTAAAAAAAAAAATTACTTGTGAGGAGGAGATACAGAGTTAAGAGGCATATTGGTTAAGCTAAAATTTAAGAATAATGAATTAATGTCAGTTGAAAGCTAGTTTGACTGGAATCAATGATATCCTAATAGTTCAATAAGACAAGACTATTTAAGCAACCCTGCACAGAAATTAGAAATGTTCCTGTGCAAAACACTTGTACTCTTCCTTACCATAAAGCCAAATATCCAACCAGACCAATTAATACAGATCCCAAAATGGCTCCTTCAATGATGTCAACTATTACTTCTTCTTTGTTGTTCTTGTCTGGGAGAAAAAGAAACAAAGATGAAGCAGTTGAGTGTAAATAATAAATCTATAAAATCAGTGAGTGAGACTTTTCAGCAGGGATCTGAAACACTTTGCAAACTATGAGTAAACCTCTCTGCAGAAACTCTCTGCCTTTGTAAAAGAAAACAGACATCTACATCCCTGAGGTTTGGGGGAATAATGGGTGTTTAGGAAAAATGAAAAGGCAGCTAAATGATGTTTTTAGCCAAATAAAAATGTTTCAGGTTTAAGTAGTGAGACAATCACTATTTTTTATTTAAATAAAAAAGCAGTAATCATTCTTTGAGTGCAATTATTTGTAAGCATTTAAGCCAGCAGTTAAAATTGCAGCCTCTGAATTTCAATTTTTGTGTGTGCAAAGTTAAAAATTCAGTAATGCTTCTTGCACCTGTTCAATTAGCAGAATAAATACATTTCTTCAAGATTTTCCCACAAACTTCAAAAAACTTTTCTTCAAGGTATTCAGTTTTTCTTGGAAAAAACTTGCTCTCCAACTCTCCTTCTTTTTCAATGTTATCTAAAATCACGTTCATTGCAATTATTAGCTATGTATTAACAATGATGGGAAACATGAAAGTCTGATGATCCTTCAGTTCTTCGTACAAACTGTACTTTCAGTCTTGTGTTAAAAGCTTGAAAGCTAATTAATGCAAAAATTATCGTGCCTTCTGATCTTTTCTTTTCCTGAAGACCTGATTCAGAATAGCAGGATAGAAAAGTGCCATGACAGTTTTATGTTCTCTTGTTTTCCCACGCATACTTAACTTGGTAATTAAATGCACAATGAGTAATTCTTTTGGAAGTATTTATAAGAAGTCATCTTTGGTAACAAAAGTTTCTGAACTTTAATGAGCTGATGTGCTATGTGTTTTAAGTCTAATTTCTACACATCTGCTTTGAAGGTCCATTCCAGTGTAAATAGGTAATACCTGTCACTAGGTTCTTCCACTCTGGGAGGTGTTAAATAATGAATTAAAGAGTAAATAACTTGAAAAATACATGTTTTATTTTGGATGAGCTTTAGTTTTAGTCTGTTATAGGTCACTTGTAAGTTCACATGTCTCATAAAGCCTCCAGTTCAATTTTAAAAACGGGATTTTATCAGCATTATAATTTTATAAAACCACTTTAATCAACTTTAGTTAGGCTTTAGTTACATCCTTACCTTTATTAACATCTTTTGGATTAGGTGATGCAGTAGTAGGGTTGCTGGAATTATGATTTGGCTTTGTTGTCTGCTGAATGGTGTTGAAATTTGGGGTAGGACTGTCCTGCTTCACCATGAGTGATGTCAGAATGACACTGATGGGGAGCAACACGGTGGGTTTGATTGAAGAGTTATCACTGGGAAGCACTAAAACCCCAAGAGTAGTATGGATGGCTGTGGAATAACTTGGTGTCACTGTGGAAGTAGACATAGCTGCAGCCCTTTTGGTCACTTCAGAAAAGTCACCTGTTGTTCTAAATGTTGCTAAAAACATTACGCTTTTGTGGATGTTTGTTGCTCAGTTATTTATTGCATTTTTTGGACACATTTGAAGAGAAGGTGGTGCCATCAGAGGTCCCCAGGAATATGCTTTTTGCCCCGCTGATAATTTCTGTTCTTTTCATTACATTCTCTTTGGCATTGGCAGCTGCTGGTGCAGCATGACTTAGGGTAGAAGGACTTACTGTGGTAATCATACGCAGAACAAATCTCTGTGAAGTCAGTTGCACTGGAGACTGATTTTCTTTTGTAGTTGAGCTATTTCCTTTACTTGTTTCTTGTACTTCTCCAGCCTCAGTATTGCTTCTGTTTCGTTGCAGTCTTACAAGCAGAAAAATGAGACTCATTCCACAGGAGGGCTGCACAGTGTTGAGTTCAAAGTTTGTTTTATACAGAACCTGTGAGAAATTGACTTTTGTTTATGATTTTCTTTAATCAAACTAAGTTACTCAGTGAAGACCCAAATTAGTTGGTAAAAGAAGTTAGTGTTGTACAATAGAAATCTCACTGATTTACTGTCGAGCTATTAGTGGGTTTAGGGTCTTAAAAAGCCAAGAGTGTTTTCTGGTTATGACAAAGTTGTTTATTATATAAATGCATCAGTCTCGGAGGTAAAGACTTCTAAGTATGTGGTCTTACAAAAAGTTACAAGGCTTAAGGTTCCAGTGGGGCATAAAAGCAGATTGACAGAGAGTCTCAGCCACGGGGGCAAGGCAGACTGACAAGCAATCCCAGCCATGGGGGTAAGGCAGATTCCTGGCCCAGAGTCCCATTCCCAAGCAGTGTTCTTTGCAGCAGCAGCCACAATGGCAAATGCAGCACCAGCACCAGCACCTCCCAAGTGATAATACCTGACAGAGTTCTGGCAGTGGCTCCCTGGCAGCAGCTCCCTGGCAAAGCCCCGTTCTTTTTTGCTGTAGATGGTAAGAGGATGGATCAATCAGTGGAAAAAATTGATGAATCGATGCCATTGTCCCCAAAACAGGAGATTTTTATCCATAAACCATAAATGCATATTCATATCCCTATCTATGGGTTACCCAATCCACTAAGAACACAATTCTAAAGCATTCTTTCTACACCAGTCTAAACCTAATTCTGAAAGTATGTACAACTAGGAAAAACTACAAAGGATGGTATCAAACCTTACACAAAACCTATGCATATAACATATCTATTAACATTAAAAGTTCTAACATATCACATATTTATTAATGTAAAAGATTCTACCTCATTCATGTAAAAATTGTACCTGCTAAGTTACCAGGTCTAAAGTTGTGTCCAAAGCTAAGTTACCAGGCCTTAGGTCTCTGGGCCTTGTGCTGGCTGACAGCTTCTTAAGGCACTTAGAGTATATTTACTTAAAACTAAAATCTAAACAACTGCTTCATGTTTACATGGCTTAATGTGTTTTAATTTCTCTAAAGGCTTTAATTCCACCCATGCATTTTCCTCTCTCCCTGGGGAACCCAGGGAGACATATACTCCAACAATTCACCACATGTTGATGCTGGTCCATAATGTATGTCCATAAGTGTTAATGACGTAAGAATCGCCTAAAATAATAATGATGATCAACAAAATTGATCTCATCTTGATCAGTATCAGTTGCAGTTTTGATCTCACTGTGTTTATGAATATGGTGTAGGATAGCTTTGATGACTGGGATGTTGTCATGGGGGGGTACACACTGTTTAGGACAGACAGACCAGGAAGGGCATGGTGTCAGAGTTGCCCTGTGTGAGGCAAGGCTTGGAATGTATTCAGCTCCATCTTGGGGTAAATGAGGAGTAAGTCTAGAGCTTATTGGTCAGGATAAAAGAGGTTACTCGTAAGGGTGACACTGTTGTGGGTGTTTGCTACAGGCCAGCTCATCAGGAAAGAAAAGTGGGTGAGGTCTTCTGTAAGACAGCTTGAAGCAGCCTCAAAGTTACAGCACGTGGTTCTTGTGGGGGACTTTAACTATCTTGACATCTGCTGGAGAAGCACAAACAGTCCGGGAGGTTCCTGGAAAGCACTGATTACAACTTTCTGAAACAGGTAGTAGAGGATTACACAAGGAGTGGCATGTTGCTTGACTTCATACTACCAAACAGGGAAGTCTTGTTGGAAGTGTGAAGGTTGGGAGTAGCCTTGGCTACAGGGATCATGGGATTGTGGAGTTCTGTACTGGATAAAGAGGAAGCAAGGCAGCAAGTAAAATAACAACCATGATATTCAGGCGAGCTAACATGAGCCTCTTTAGGGATCTCTTGAGAATTGGCCCTGCAGGGAAGAGGGCTCTAAGAGAGCTGGTTGATATTCAAGGACTACTTTCTCCAGGCTCAAGAATTATGCATCCCGATGAGAAAGGAATCAGGCAAAGTGGTCAAGAGACCTGTGTGAATGAATGAAGAATTTCTGTCAAGCATTAGCAGGAAATACACAGGACACTGAAGCAGGGTCAGGTCACTCAAAATGTGTATAGAGAGGTTATCAGAGTAAATAGAAGTGAAACAAGGGAGGCCAAGGCCCATCTGGAATTAAATCTGGGCAAGGATGTCAACAAGACTTATTCAAAGGCTTATCAATAACAAAAGGAATACTAAGGATCATGGGGCCCATTAGTAAATGGAGGGGGGCCTTGTTGCTGAAGACACAGAGGAGGCAGAGCTACTGAGCATCTTCTTTGCATTGGTCTTCACGGACATGGCCACCCCTCAGGAATCTCTGTCCAAGGTGCCCAGGGTAAAACAAGGTCAGTTCCCTTGTTCAAGTACAATTTGGGCTAGAGAGCCCTTAGACAAACCTGACATCCACGAGTACACGGGCCTTGACAGGATGCATCTGCAAGTGCTGAGAGAATTGGCAGACACCATAGCTAGGCTGTTCACAAACGTCTTTGAAAGGTCTTGGTGATCAGGAGAGGTGCCTAAAGACTGAAAGAAAGAAAGTGTCATCCCAATCTTCAAACAAAGGAAAGAAGGAGTACCCAGGAAACTACTTACCGGTGAGCCTTACCTCAGTCTCAGAGAACTTTAATCAGTGGCACAGTCTAGTTGGAGGCCTGTCACTGGTGGTGTCCCCAGGTTTCAATACCGCTCCCAGTATTGTTTAACTTACCCATCAGTGGCCTGAACAAAGGGGCAGATGCCCCCTCAGCAAGTTTGCTGATGACACAAAGATGGGAGAAATTGCCAGTACCCCAGAGTGCTGTGCATCCCTTCAGAGGGACCTCGACAGGCTGGAGGGATGCACAGAGAAGAACTGTCTCAAATCCAACAAAGGGTAAGAACACAATTACACCTGCACCTGGGGAGGAATAACCCATGCTCCAGTACAGGCTGATGAGTGACCTGCTGGAAAGCAGCTTTGTGGAAACGGGGCTGGGAGTCCTGGTGAATGACAAATTTTCCATGAGCCAGCAGTGTGCCCTGTGGGCAAGAAGGCCAAAGGTATCCCTGTGGTGCATTAGGGAGAACATTGCCAGCAGGGCAAGGCTGGGGATCCTGCCCCTTCTGCTCAGCCTGGTGAGGCACATCTGGAGGGCTGTGCCCTGTACGGGGCTCCTCATTTCAACAAAGTCAAGGAGCTCCTGGAGTGGTTCTAGTGGTGAGCTATGAAGATGATTAAGGGGCTGGAGAATCTCTCTTAACAGGAAAGGCTGAGGGAGCTGGGCCTATTCATCGTTGAGGGATGACTGAGGGGATCTCATCAATATATCCAAGTATCTGAAGGGAGGGTATTAAGAGGATTGAGCCAGTATCTGCTCAGTGCTAAACAACAGGACAAGATGCAATGAGCAGAAACTAATGCCCAGTAATTTTCACCTGAATGGGTGGAAGGACTTCTCTCCTGATTGCTCTGGAAGAGGTTGCTCTGAGAGGCTGTGGATTCTCCCTCATTGGAGATATTCAAGAACTGCCTGGGATGCAATCCTGTTCCATGTGCTCTTGGATGACCCTCCTCGAGCAGGGAGGTTAGACCAGATGTTCTAACACCTTCCAATCTTACCCTTCCCATGATTCTGGAACAAAGCTTATTTGCATAAGAAATTTCCATGGTTCTATAAACAAACCTCATACTAAGAAGGGGATAACTCAAAATCATTTTGCTATGGAGTGAGGTAATGAAACATTTATGGATGGTGCTCTCAAGACAATGTTTTCTGGGCAGACAGTAATTCTAAGGACATGCTAAAAAGTTATGCTTCGTTGTGAAGAATTAGAATTCTTTCAATTAACCTGGATAGTTCATGCATAATGTTTTGTGACCTTGAGCAGTGAGTGTCATATGAATGCTGCCAGGAGCAATTTGAAAACTAAATCAGTCCAGAGGTTATGAATGAGGCTGAATTTGTGTGCAGACTTCTTTTGCAATACAAAACTGGAAACTCTGCATTAGGCATTCATTTTTCAAATGTGAGATGGAGAAGAATGAGAAAAGCTCACCTTGAAGTCACATGACTGTAGTAGGTCTGCTCTTCAGTATATGTTGTTCAGTGAGGTTTTGGTGAGGGGTATTTATTCTATGTATGAAACAGATTGGGATCATCCAGTTTTTAACTCCCACACATGAGCTCTTATATAATAGCACAATAAATTCTATAAGTTATTCTTCAGCATCATTATTTAATTGAACATCCATAAATGTGGGTACTTCACCACCTGAAGGAAGGAGATTTATACCTGGAAAAAGTAACTATTTCTTTTGTCTTCAAGCCTCTCCTACTTCCTTATGCTTTTTCTTATGGGTGGTTTTTTAGAGGGTTTGTGTTTTGTTTTTTGTTTTGAGATGGTTTTTTTGGATGGGGAGGCAGAGAGAATAAGGAATGGTTTTGTTAATTTGTTAGTTTGGCGTTTTTTTTATTTAGTTGTATATTTTCCCCAGCTTAGCTTCTTTGTATGTAACACAGTTAAGAACAATGCTAATGTCTAAAGAATTATTCTAGTAGCAAAACTGTTGATGTATAAAACTGGGAAAGAAATAAGATTGCCTCATTTGAACTGAATAAAATGAGGATAGCTGTTAGCTCTTTAATAATAGGTATCATTGTGTATGTGTGTATCCTTGTTTCTTCAAGAGAAAATTTCATATTTTGAATAAAATGAAAAGCAAAATGCTTAATTTAAAGGGATGGCAGTGTCTCATATTTGCAGGTACCTATCTCTGTACAGCTACTGCAGACAACAAAAGAATGATTCTTAGATAAACATTGTCAAATAGTATTTTAAGTTTAACAGAGATTATCCTGAAGCTACTTTGAGTTTTCAGATTCTATGGGAAAGCTGTCAGAAAGTGGCTAATGATACACATTACATTGCTGATTTTTTAAAGATCTTTTAAGATCATAGGCCTTTTTTTTCCCCCCTGTAATTAAAGTACGGTTGTTTTCCACAGCAACAGTCTTTCTAGAGTTTTGGAAAAGACGGAGAGCTGTATTAACTTATGATTGGGACCTCATAGACTGGGAGGATGAAGAGGTAAGAGGAAACACAAGTACACATGAAAAGCCTTGCAATCAGCATGGTTGAAGTCTCAGTATCAATCCATATTGTATGGGTTGTATTGTATGCTCAGTCATCTGAGCTTGTCATTCAGATCATATTTGTATTTATAGCAGTAGTTGCAGAATGTAAAGGTGTGCTTGAGATTGTACAAGGATACTTTACCTTTTGCAATTAACATTGTAGTTCCAAATGTAATTCTACATTTATTAAAAGTATCCTTGGAAAAACTGAGTGGAAATACTTCCCACACAGAGGACAGGAGCTACTTCTGATGTCAGCACAGATGCCTTTCAGTTCCATGGTTTCTTGTTCTGGAAATTCCTGATCTGCATAAAAATAGGACCAAAAACAAGCAACAAGACAGAAACTAGATTTTCTATTCTTTGCGGAGGCATAACTTATCCTTGAACATTCTGCTATCAGCTTCAGCATTAATAAAATTTATGTTATTTCATAAATCACTAGTCGACATAGCTGTAATTTACCTGTATTGGTGATTTAATTGCAGTTTAAGTCAATAAAATGCAATTTAATGAACTTAATTTTTTTCACAGCTTTCCATGGATGAGTAGGTAGAAGATGGTGGCTTTTAATAAATGCTCTTATAACAAAAAAAAAAGCCATTATAATTGGCCCTAATTTTTAGTTTTCCTATCAGTTTTTGCAGGCAATCTAGTGTCTAAGTCAGCAATATGACCCATGATGCTTTTTAACACCCTCACATAGTGGCAAAGGCTCCTATGGTTTCTCTTCTTTGCTGGTCTCTGGCACTACTTCCAAGAATTTTCAAAAGACAAAATTATTTAGGTATTTGAGTTGAAGTGTTATTAAAAATCATTTGTATCAGTATAATGTTCTACTTCATAGCTCATGTATGTCTGATTCTTGAGAGAAATAAGTAATACAACAAATGGAATTCACCCTGTCATTCCAGGAAGAGCTGCGTCCTCAGTTTGAAGCTAAATATTCCCAAGTGGAAAGAGTAAACCCCATCACAGGAAAACCTGAACCTTTTCAGCCTTTCCCTGATAAGCTCAGTCGACTGATGGTGTCTGTCTCAGGAATATTCTTTATGGTGATGTTTAATAATATTAGAATTATTGTATTGTAATTCATTTTATTCTGATGTAAATAGTCACTCAGCATGAGTCCATTCATTAAGATTAGTGGATTTACATAATATAGGCAAAAATGATTGTTTGTCTTACTGCTTGTGCAGGGATCTCTTTGTTTCACAAGATGGAATATAGCTATATTGTAAAAGAACAGTAAAGAAATGTTTTAATTCATCTAGTTATTTTGTTCTCTCAAATTCTGCTCTCTCTCCAAAACAAATATCAATCTTTAAAATGCTTGTTTTATTATTTCAGTGGATATTATTTGAGATGTGATTTCTTTTGTTCTAATGACTCTGCTCATAAATACATGCCTGTAGATTTCATTGGTCCTTACTGCAGTGTTTGCAGTTGTGGTGTATCGACTGGTAGCCATGGAGCAGTTTGCCTCTTTCAAGTGGTATTTCATCAAGAAGTACTGGCAGTTTGCAACATCTGGCACTGGAGTCTGTATCAATTTTATGATCATCATGTCACTCAATGTTGTAAGTCTTCTGTTCTTTTAAAGGAGCTTTTTAAAATTTAAAAGAGTAATTTTTATAAACTTACCAAGTTAATCATGTGTTAGATATATACATGTTCATGCTTATTCATGTACCAGTGTCTAAGGTAGTATTGCAGTGGATTTTTCTCCTCTGATACAATGTTTGGTAATGTCTGTCTCTAATTCCTCCTTAATTTGTCACTGCACATCTTTGCTTATGTCACCAAGTTACAGGGGTACAGATTGCTGGTTTTGTATTTGTATTTTTTTAATATTACCTTTTGCAATAGATCTCTAAGTGGAACTACATTCTTTTCTTGACTGAGAATTTGGTTTCTGGGTTGTTTTTGATTAATGACTTCAGATTCTTCCCTTTCTTATTAAAATGCAGCTGTGACATCAGTGTTGCAAAGTCCTAGAGTCACTGTGATAATTGATTATGGTATTAAGCTTTTTCATGTCATGTAACAGCACAAGTTTAATCATTTGCTGTTGCAGTGTTTTACAGACAGAAACTGTATTCTTCCAGCTGCGTTATTATTATTCCTCTTTGTGTTCCCATGCAGGCACAAACAGATAAAAAGGAATAATAACCCAGCAAACGTTGGCTTTTAATTCTCTTAAGGGATTGCACTCGCTGCAATAAGAAATAATTCTTCCAATCAGAGTCCTGTAGTTATTCCTGTTATTATATATGATCATTCCACACCAGAAAACATATATTGAAGTGAAGAAGCAAACCTGTCAAAAATAACTTGCTATTTATAGTATATTCAAGGAAATATATTTCAGACTTGGCAACTGCCTGGGGCTAAGTGTTATTTAAAATGAAGACTGGAGATAGTCAATATATAGAGAGATAAATTTTCAGTAGGAGGCTGATATCCTCAACCACTATCCATATTCATGCAAAGGAAAACTGTCCTGTGTCAACACTTTTTCCCTACTTTTAGATGAAATAAGTCTTTTCTTGAAATTAAAGGTTAAACATTTAACTGTTCATTAAGAAAAACCATTGATATCTGAATATTTCTCTTGATCTATTTGTTTGTTTTATCATTATTGTATATTTAATATACATTTATACATGCTTATATGCATTTACATGGATAAAGAGAATGAGACTGGAGGAGTTCAGTGAAGTTTTTATATGAAACTATGCACGTTACATAACTACAGCATTGCTCTCCCTTGTCTGTCCAGATACCTTGATGCTTTAGAGCATCGATTATCAAATTGCATTCATTGTCAAATATGCTTTTGATGTTTGTTTTCATTCCGGATTTGTCATCACAGTAGCCATGATGTCCTATACTTACAACATTTAATTTCTGTTTTAGGTATATGAAAAGGTTGCCTATCTCCTGACAGACTTAGGTATGTAGGTCTTTATTAATGGTTCTTGCTCGCTGTGGCATATACCTTCACAGATACTTCTTTATTTACCTTTAAAGAAATGTTTTGAAAGCTTCATCTGTCTGAAGTACATTTCTGGCATTTCCCTAAGCAAGTGAGAAATATCACAGAAAAAAATTAATTGTTGTTTCACTGAGGAAATAAAATAAAACTAAGGAATTTATTCTTCTACTTTTAATGCTTCATAGTATGCACTGAAAAACAGTAATCTTATTTTGGAGCAAAAGTCAAAACATATTTTCTTAGCATACTAAAGGCTTTTTTCTCTTTCCCCCAAATTCTTAGTTTATTTTTTATTTATTTTTAATTTGATCTTTCAGACGGAAAAAAAGAGGTTAAAATAAAATTAAGTTGTCCCAGATAAAAATGTTAAGTCATGAATTTTAAAGTAGCTCCAGTTCTGTAACATTAAAGTTTTTACTGAAGCCTCTGGTCATGATTCAATCACAGACAAAAAGCTTTCTAGCTTATAAAAAACAAGGAAGCAAAGATAGAATTTAAGAACTCTGGCTGTGTCAATGTATTACTGTTTAGTGTTTTGTTTTACACGCTCACTTTTAGCCCATGTCAAAATATGCAAGAGATCTTGTCTTGGTTAAATGTCAGCTGGCTGCTCAAGTTCCACAGCTCCCTCTTTTGGCTAAAGTATTAAACAAGATGCTCAAAACCTTATAGTGCTTCAAGTAACAGACAGTAGAACAGGCTAGAAAAATTCAGATTTTATAGTCAACTTACAAAAATTATTGAAGTATTTTAAAGTATTTTTTCATATAAAACTTAATTCTATTCCTTTTAAGATATTTTGCATTGTTACAGGTCATAGAATGGGAAAGAGAATAGTTGTTTAAATGTATAAGCAGGGATTTTTCCCAAAATACATGAAAGAATTTTTTTCAAAAAAGATTTCTTGAATTAAACATAACAGAGCATTGGGTGTTTGAGCTAGATAGCTCATTCTTCTTCCGAAGATGTGAGCTTTAGTTGTTTCCAATAGGTAATTTATTCTTCTTGCTAAGGTGTTTTATATCAGGAAAGTGCACCCTTCGGGGAACAACTGTCTATGTGTAAAGCTAGTATCCTGTATAGTTCTTTCTATAGTGTAGCCATCATTAGACCAGAGTAGTTTAGTAATACAAATGTGAATAGACAAATCCAGGCAGTTTAGGCTTACAACTCATGTGCTTGACGACTCACGTGCTTTTGTAACTTTTACCAGTGCACTATATTCCAAGTTTGATATGTCCATCAAAGATGGATTTTGTAAAAAGAAATTTGTAAACATTATCACCAAGTTGTAATTCAGATGTAAATAATGTTCTACAAACTTTAAGGAAAGATGTCCGAGGCCGTGCGGACCCACACAGAGCGAGCGCTTCTAGCCCTGCTATTCTACATTTCTTTCCAAAAGAAACCAAGAAAGAACCTCTGTTCTTTCCTCACTGAATTATAAACTGTGTGGCACTCCACAAGCATTATGAAAGGGAAGTCTTGAGGATGAAGTAGTGGTTTTACAGAAGTATTTAGAAGGTGAGAAGCTTGTATGAGAAACGAACTGGCTTTTACTTGACTCTTTCACCTCTGCCTCCCTTGGCAAACCCCATCTATTGCTCCACTGATTCCAAGTGCTTTCAGGTTTTTGCAGGGGGTGACTTGGTTTGGTTGATTGGTTGGTTTGGGTTTTGTTTGCTCGTTTTGGGGTTTTGTTGCTGTTTGGTTGGGTTTTGTGGTCAATTTTTTGTGTTGAGTTTTTTTTCTTTGATTCATACCTTTAGTCTTCAGATTAAAAATTCACAGTGGTTTCCAGATTTTTTCATGGAAGTGAAACAGGTTTCTTCCCATAGTATTATAATATATTCTGAACAAAGGGGCTTCTATCTTCTGTTTCCACACAGAAACAACACAGTCTGAGCTGGGACAATGAAAAGACATCACTTGCAACGTGATGGGGCACCATGACTTAAAACCATCAATTGTTTTGTTAGTGTTGATTGATTTGTGAGCAAACTTATGCATAACTCAATTTAATTTTTGTGTATATAATATTTTTTTTTTTCTGAAGAGCACCCTAGAACAGAATCTGAGTGGGAAAACAGTTTTGCTTTGAAAATGTTCCTCTTCCAGTTTGTCAACTTGAACAGCTCCATCTTCTACATTGCCTTTTTTCTTGGCAGGTAAGTTATCTTTGCCAATTGCACTTAAAGAAAACTTGCACAGAACTCAAAATCTTAACTAATTTTATAGATTTGAAGAAAATGCAGTGACAGTTTGAACTGTAAGGTTTAGGTTTTGGGGCATAATTAGAACACTAAATATTTCTGAATGTATGAAAGGATTGGACCCTTGCAATGTTTACTTATGAAATTAGAGTGCAAAAATTCTACTTTTTATAGGGGTGTACATGACTTTTCTACTAAATAAGAACTCAGAACTTTTAAAAATGCAACCACTTCCTAGATGTGGGTCTGTATTTAGCCCTGTGTTAATTGTTTTTATTAATCTTTTCTTATTTATTCCCATTGAGTTACATTTCCAAGAATGCATTTCTGTAAAGAGTAAATATTATCTGGCAAATCTTATACAAGAGTAGGAAGCAGAAATTCTGGCTTCAATTTTTGTGTGCATCTTTAGTGTAGAGCATGAGGTACAGCACAGATCTACCCTTGCTTCATCTTCAGTTCAATTTTTTTATGGTCACGCTTGCCATTTCCACAGAACCTATAGAATATTTCAGGGTATCTTCTGTAAAGTTTTACAGTATAGTTTCAGTTCAAGATTGTTTTAAAAAACCTAACAAAAACAAGCAAGTAAACAAAAAAGCCTAGTAAAGACTGTTGGTGATAATCTGTTTGTTGCACTCGGTGGTGTATTCACCATACAGTATCAGGATTTCTTTGTGTCTTGCTGTCTCCTGTATCTACTAGGACCAGGCATGGGTTTCTTTCTCTCTTTTATGACTTTCATTGAGGTCATCAGGAACTGGGATTTGTTTTACAAATCAAGTGTACACTTCACATGGGCAAGCATTTCCCTGTGCAGCAGTTAATTCCTGTTAATTGTAATAGCTTGCCTATCTTCTTGGAAGTAGGCTAGAGTTTGGATATCTACCGCCTAAAATTTCTGAAGCTAGGATTTTTATTCAGGACATAATAAAAGTTTAGAATTACTTGCAAAATGACGGTCTTTGTTTGCATTCTGAGACTTCCTGTAGGCGAGTCCGCGGACGGCTGGGACAAGGAATTCTGCCAACCTGTATTTTCTAGAATATGTGGTTTTATTGCAAGGGTCGTGGGTAAAAAGGCCTTGCCTTCAGCCACCAGCCTCGGCTGAAGGGCAGTCCCAAAGAGAGAGGGAGAAAGAACAGGAGGGTGTGGGCTAAGTGAGAAGGGAGTGAGAGAGCAAAGTGGCAGGGGGGAAGGGAGCAAGAGAGAGCAAGAGTAGGGGGAAGAGGAAGGGTAAGAGCGAGCTAAGAGCAGCGGGAAGGAGAGGAGGGAGAGGTAAGAGAGTTAAGAAGTAAGAGGTAAGATGTAAGAGGTAAGAGGTAAGAGGCAAGAGCGCGAGGTCCTTGTTACAATACATTCTATCTCCTTTTGTGATGAATTCTAATTTTCAGTGACCAACCAACACAAGACACAAAATCCTATAGAATCTACATACAGACTATAAGAACTACTATATTACCATACTGTGTTATATTTTAAACTCTAAAAACTAGTTTTTAACCTTCTGTTTTTCTACATTGACCTTTGGATCCCTTAGCCAGCAGAAAGGGTTCTGCTGAATCAGAAGGGATTCTCCTTCAGCTAGCTAGACTATTGTTTTCAGTTATATAGTAACTAAAACTTAGTATCCTATAACTCAAAGTAAGCTTTCATTTCTATCCCAATTATAGGTTTCATATTTTCAGAATCTTTGGCTAAGCAATCATCTTTATAAGGTTTCCCTGATTCATCCCCCCCAACACTTCCATATCCTACAGACACCAGATTTCAGCCTATGTGATTTATTCTGTTGATATTTCCTAAATTCAGTGGATGTTATGAAACAGCTACTGATACAGGGCGTTCCTGGAATGTCCACTGAGGAACACAAATTTTATTTTCCAGATTTGCAGGCCGCCCAGGAAAGTACAACAAGCTTTTTAACAGATGGAGGCTGGAAGAGGTAAACAATCCTGTTTTTAATTCCTGTGATATTTCCATGAGTAAAAAGGAAATGGCTGAAGCCTAGTTTAAAGATTTTATTATTCCAAGTGCAGCAAATACTAAACTCTTATTTATAGCAAAGGATAGGATTCAGGAGATGGGGTTTTCCTTCTGTGTTCTCCAGTGTGCTGAGTGACTCTGCCCAAGACATACAAGTTCTTCCTGCCTCTTAGGGAAAAATCATCAGTAATAGTCCCTTACCTCACAAGCACTATGACTCCTATGAGATTGGAATCTCCTGGTACTTGAAATTTTTGGATAGAGGCCATTATATATAAAGCCATCAGCTTTTTAATCAACTTTATAAATTTCTATCAGCACAGGAGAAACATGGATCTGTTGGAATGGGTCCAGAGGAGGGCCACAAAATTAGTCAGATGGCTAGAACATCTCACTTATGAAGACAGGCTGAGTTGGAGATATTCAGCTTGGATAAGAGAAGGCTCCAAGGAGAGATCATTACTGCCTTCTAGTACTTAAAAGTGCTTATAAGAAAGAAGGGGACAAACTTTTAGTAGGGTCTGTTGAGACAGGGCAAGGGTTAATGATTTTAAACTTAGAGAGGCTAGATTTAGACTAGGTGTAAGGAAGAGATATTATTACTATTACCAGTACCATTACTTTTACTATTACTATTACTATTACTATTACTATTATGGTGAAACACTGGGACAGGTTAACTAGAGAGGTGATGGATTGATGGATCGTATCCCTGGAAACAATCAAAGCCAGGTTGGATGGGACTCATCTAGTTGAAAATGGCCATACTTATTGCAGGAGTTTGGGCTAAATCATCTTAAGGGGTCCTTTTCAACCCAGACTAGACTATAATTCTATAGAATTGTAAAAGAACAAGAAGAATATTTTCAAAATTTAACTGGAATGTTAGAATTGCTCACGAGTATGCTGGAGTTTCCTCTTTTTTCTGAAAAACAGACCTCTTCTATTGAAACTTGGTAGCCGCAGAGTAAAATGTCATAACTTTTTAGTCCATGAATTGAAAAAATGGTTCTGTAATTACTTAACATATGGCAGTACACATATACACACACACACACGCATATAGTTAACATACCAGTACCAGAAATTCTGCTAGTAAATCTCTCCTTAGAGTTAGATTATTGCAAATGAAATATTGCTCCATTTTTTTGAAATGATTAAGTACTTATTGGTCTGAGGGAAATAGTCTATACAACTTATCCTATGTCTAGCACACATACCTTTAATTAGGAATATGATCTAATATCTATCAATATGTCTAAAGGTTGTTCAGCTGAAGTCTGTTTATTTTATTAACATTTCTTTTAATATTTCTGCAGGTGGAGCTTAGTTTTTCTCAACACACGTACTTAATATTTTTTATTTACACTCTGAACAAATAAAGGAAGTCTCTGATTTTAGCTATTGATCTCTTCCACTTCATTTCAGTGTCATCCTAGTGGCTGCTTGATAGATCTGTGCTTACAAATGGGAGTTATTATGGTTTTAAAACAAATGTGGAACAACTTCATGGAACTAGGCTATCCGTAAGTTCAGATGTTAAAGTTCATTTTAAAAATAGTAAATGCATGTCAGCATGATTCAGTGATAGGGAGAAATGGTTATGTGTCTGGAGAATGTTTTCACTCGTTGCACCTCACATATTGTCACTTTATTCCCAAGGAAAGCATTAACTTCTGCTGTAAGATAAAGCTTCTCAGGGTGTGTTAAACATCTAAATTGTTTATTGTAATTTCATTTTCCATAATACAGAGGTGCTCAGTCTCTGAAATGAGTACAGAGCTAAAAGTCTTACACTTGAAACTGTAAGAATGTATTTCCAGTAAAGTGTTGATTGTCAAATACTGATCTAATTGAAGTCTCAGCCTTGAAAATATGTTAGAAAGGATTTTGCTCACAACATGCAAATTGCAATTGTTCTGCAAATGAGGGGCCATGTACTGTATGTTGTGGAATGAGGATTTTTGAAAATTCTCCAAAATTTTGATAAACTTACTTGAACTGCCAGACTTCCTGTCTTCTCAGCCAAGCATGATGTTAACTTTGTCTAAAATTTATTTTAGAACATGCTTATATTCTGTTACAGAAATAAATGTTTTGCTTTGACAAAACCAATGTCTGCAACATAGGCAACAGTTTGCCTTTCAGTAAGAAGAGAGCTCAAGAGCCAAACACTGAATTAGATTGAGAAAAAGAGTAGCCTTTTTTTATAAAAATACTTACAAGAAAGATATTTCCAATATTTAATGTCTTTTCCATAATATCTAGAAACAAACAGTAGTCTTCAGTTGATGCATGTCTCAGTACTGGATAATATTTTTTATTTAAATAACAGTTTAACTCATGAGCCTACTATCTCCTTAATATTTATAACTACTTTGTGAAAAGATCTCTGCACAGCTTTATGAAGAATATTAAGAAGTCATAAATATTTCCACCTTCAGCATTCAGCAACACCTTTTAAAATGCTTTTTCCTGCTTTAAGAATATAAACATTCTGTAGAGCATCTAGATCTTTATGTTTGTTCAAAAATATATGTCTTCTACTATCCAGTGTATTTTAGTATGGCACTCTTACTGAATTCCACTGACTTGGTTTGTCTTTTACAGGATTGAAGATAAAGTGTTATTTACTTTTTAGTGCTTTTGCTATGCATGATTTTTTTTCTGATTCTTTTTTTTATTTAGTCATTCAGGAAAATCCTACCAAAAAATAAAGTATATGCAAGCATGTTCCATATTCTGAAAAGCTTGTTTGTACAATGCTGAACATACTGCATTAAAGACATAATTAAAAATATAATGCAGAATTTTGAGATCTTTTATAAGTTTATTGTATCTAAGATGATATTGTAAAACATTCCATAAAGTACCTAAGTAATCATCCAGGTGCTGTTCAAAATATGCCCACTTATTTCAAAACAGTTCCAGAACATATTTTAAATCTCTGAGCAGACACAGTCATTAATGCTTTCTTTATCTAATAAAGTTTGTTACAGAATTGGTGGTCACGACGCAAAATGAAGAGAAGAGGGCAGTCAATGGAGACTAAAATTTCTCTACCTCAGTGGGAAAAAGATTGGAATCTGCAGCCTATGAATCTCCATGGTTTAATGGATGAATACTTAGAGATGGGTGAGCAAATTTGGGAGGTGTTGGTTTTCTTCAGAAAGCAGAACTGTGTTGCATGTTAAAAGATCTTTTGAATTTCCAGTTTCTAACATAGAAATGCCTGTCTAGTTTTGCAGTTTGGCTTTACCACCATCTTTGTGGCTGCCTTCCCACTGGCCCCTCTCCTGGCACTGCTCAACAATATCATAGAAATCAGGTTAGATGCATACAAGTTTGTCACTCAGTGGCGAAGACCTATGCCTGCAAGAGCAACAGATATAGGTGAGAGATGGCTGTCACTGTCAGCTATCATCTCTTTGTATTTTCCTCTTGGAAACAGCTTAACCCCTGAAGTATTTAATGTGTCAAGGTGGTAATGTAACCAACGGATTTCAGTGACAATTTTCCTTTTAGACAGCAAAAGGATAGTTGGTTGCTTTGCTAAGAGGATTCCTCAAGTTTGTTTTGCATTTACAATAAGCAATCATAATAGTTTGGGTATTGAAAACAGGCTTCTGATTTGTGGAACTCTAGGTCTAAAATCAATTGAATTTAGACATTAAATAAAAGGACTGAATTAAATTTTCATTTAAAATTGAATTAAATAAGAAATCTCTTTCCAGAATCTCCTATTTGGCCTTTATAACAAAAAAAATATAGTTATGGTTTTGTTGCTTACCAGGGTGTGCCCTATTGTAAGATTTTATTTGGGTGGCATGGGTGGTGGCTGGAATGTGGGGACATGGCCTAATCTTGACTAGTTTTTCTGTCTCATAATTCATTCTCAATAAGAAAGAAAAACTGTATGACTAATAATGGCTTTATTATCACTAGTATGACTTTATATGACTTAATAGGACTATACAAAACTGACTACTTTGTTGACATTTCTCTTGTTTCTAGGTATTTGGTATGGAATTCTGGAAGGAATTGGAGTTCTGGCAGTCATCACCAATGCCTTTGTTATTGCCATTACTTCTGATTACATTCCACGTTTTGTCTATGCATACAAATATGGTCCCTGTACAGATCAAGGGTACAGACAAGAAAAGTAATTACAATATTCTTTGAATATACATGTATTTTTCAGTAGAAGCACAATTTGCCGCTGTATTTCTATATATAACATATATCAGATACATTTCTTTTACATCTGTGCAAACCTTCACAGATCTGAAGTGCAAATAAGTCAGCCATTCCAAAGATTTTGCGAAGTAGCTAGTTATCTAAGTGAAAAAAAAAAATCATGTTTTCCCTTCTAAATGCAAACAAAAAAGTTTGTTCATTGCATCAGTTTTCAGATCTTTTCTAGACAGGCTTTTCTTCTTGTCTGCAGTAGGTCTATACTGTCATCTCCTAAACACACATATATGCTCCCAAAACCAGAGATTCACTCTTCCTGAGCTGTCACAGAAAAAGAGAGTTTAAGGGCAAAAATAATGAGGTGGGATCGGTTGAAAAAAGACAGTATCAGAAAAAGGTTAGTGCTTTATGCACACTACCCATTTAAGAGAGAATTATGTCAATCTATTTCTTCTTTTGCCAGTAGTGATTTGAAGTGTTACAGCAAACCTGAAGATGCAGGTTATAAAAGGATTCTTCATGCATCTCTTCTTGAATCTTCTTTGACTTTTAGATGTGCTTTAGTTAAGTTACAAGACAGATTTCAAAGAAGATAGGATGTCTTAAAATGTCTGTGGTTTTCAAGAAACAGCAAAAATTCACTCCTACAGTCATAAATCAATATACTCATATGATTTCTGTATATAATAATAATAAGTTTTTGCCTTTAATATAATTGTTAGGTATATATGCATTGTTCATTTTGCTGTTGGTGAAAACTCATAAAACCTGGGGTTTTTTTTATATGCTGAATTATTGGTGGCCCATTCTGCAAGGGTGTTAAATTGTTCTGCTCTCTTCCTTTCTATTCATCTTTCAAAGTCCAGTACTTTTAGGGAACAGTTAAAAACACCATAGCAATAATTTTTGGTTTATATCTCCCAGTAGATAAGAAGCAAAACCATAAGAAGTGCTGAAAATAGACTTTTAAGCAGTGCTATACCTGAAAGAGATTTGGGTCTTTTTGTCCCAAATAAACTTTGTTTCTCTGCATGAAATTTTAGAATTCCTTTTGTCCTGCACAGCAAATAAAGTATTGTGCTGACAATATCTGATGGCAGAATATGTTTACATACAGGATGATTATTGTATAATTACTTTATGATGAAGAAAGTGCTGCCCATGTGGCTTGTTTTGGTTTTTTTCAGATGCTTAAAAGGATATGTCAACAGCAGTTTGTCAGTATTTGATTTGAGTGAACTTGGGATGGGATACACAGGATATTGTCGGTATGTTTCGATTCTCTCACTTATTGTAAAACAGGCATGAACATTAATGCAGGCAGTAAATTAAAAGTGCTTTAATTGCTGGCATTTCTTTTTTGCCTGTCAGAGTACTGGAGTTTTCATGTTTGTCCAACACAGAAGCCTCAGATGCAAAGTGTGTGGTAGGATACACTACTGATATATTGGAAATCTGTGTGTGAAGTTTTTGCAGGATTCTCACAAGCCATTATCTTTCCTGTCTCTATTGGTTATTTAATTTAAAACTTTTACCCGCTGCCAAGAAGGGTAAAAATCCTCATTTCAATTTTGTTAAGCATTCTGAAATCAATTAATTAAAATACACAATTAAATTTTTTGTTACTTCTCTAACCCAGGCTGAAATTGCAAACAGTTATGCAAAATTAATAAAAGAAATACAACATAAAAATAAAATATGACATGAGTGCACTCCTGTTTTCAGACTTAGTTTTTCAGTGAGTGTTAGTTTAAATTAGAATCGCATTTCATTTATGCAAACTTTGTCTGGAGAATCTCAAATGCTTATAAGCAAAGACAACAACCGATTTAGAATCAACACATTTAACACTCCAGCTTTGTAATGATATAAGTATCTGTTTGCTCTGGATTTTTGGAAGCAAAAAGTACTGTCTCATAAACAGCTTTATTTAATAGCCTGTATTCTGGACAGTTGCTGTCCTTTTCTGTTTAATTACTCTTGGAGTCTGCTTTTACTTCAATTTCTCTCCTTTTAGCCAGGTCTGGGATGAGCTAGAGGGACTTGACCATGGTTTTGAGCACAAGATAACTTAGTGGGTTTCTTTTTGCTTTGCAGGTATAGAGACTACAGAGCCCCACCGTGGAGTTCAACTCCATATGAATTCACTCTGCAGTTTTGGCATGTCCTGGCAGCACGGCTGGCCTTCATAATAGTATTTGAGGTTAGTTGTGGAAGTGAACGATTCCTTTCTACCTCTTAGAAGTCTGAGTTGTTTCTTTACAATACTCCTATAAATAAATTGTCATTTTAATCAATTGTTTGTTCATTACAGTCAAGAGAGAGGAAAAATCTTCCCCAAATTGTTGCCTATTCAGCTGCTTCAAGTAGAATTGACAGAGCATGCTTACTTTAGAGCTCCTCTAAAATCATATTTCCTTAACAGTCATCTTGTACATCATGTTGGTTCCCTGCCCAGTCTTTCCTATCTTATTGAAAAATAAGAAATGCAAGTTTTGTGTGTATTAGGCATAGTTATTACTAGATAGAATCTGTGTCAGGAAAATGAGACATGATTCCAGCCTAATACAAAAGTAGAAACATATATACTAAGTTTGAAGAACATATTGCATACTACCCATTGGAAATGCTTACCCATTTCCAATGTAATCCCTGAACAAAGATGGCTTGTAAGTAGCATTGCATTTTTTTAACAAACTAGCATATCCTGTAGTCACATCTTCATTTAAGTCACTAACTATACCCTTTGTTTTACTTCTTAGAAAAAACTTCAGCATTTGCCCATTTCTTTTAGATCACTCATTTACTCCCATATGAGTTTTTTATTAAAAAAAAAGGAGTTGCCTTTCAGTCGCTAATGGAATCTCAGTTCCAATTTTACCACAGACTTTTAGGCTCTAAAGTGTAGTTCTACAAAGGAATACTTATTGATATGTTAAGCAATTATTTTTGTTTTTCTTTTCAGCACCTTGTTTTTGGAATAAAGTCTTTCATTGCCTACCTAATTCCAGACATACCCAAAGACTTGTGTGACAGAATGAGAAGAGAGAAATACTTAGTCCAGGAAATGATGTATGAGGCTGAACTGGAACATTTGCAAAGAGAAAGGAAAAAGAATGGGAAACAGTATCACCATGAATGGCCTTAGTCACTACCACGGTACAACAAAAACACTGTTAGAAATTGGAGAGTGAAGTCACAAAATGAAGTCAGTCTGGCATCAGCGTGAGATTTGGTGGTGGTGTATATATGTTCTTGCTAGGCAGTACAGTTGCATACTTTGGTGGGCACGGAAAAATAGATGTTTCCAGTGATGACCTTGAAAAGCCTTACCTGTAACTTGGTCTGTGATGAGCTCCAATGACTATTGGCATTCAGAAATGTGCAGACAGATTACAAGTCTGGACACTTTTAAAAAAATGCATGGATTTTCATGCTGTTTATGAAGATACTATCAGCGTGATGAAAACAGAGAATTACCTGTGAATCTATAGAGTCAGGGCATGACTAAATCTAATTTACATGATAGGCACTACTACAGCTTCTGATTGCTCAGCTCCATCTGTAATGCCTGTAAAGAAAAGAGCAGTTGTTGCCTTTGTGGCCATGACTTGAACTTTCAGGCTTACTGTTTTGTCAGGTTTGTCCTAGTCTCTTGTTGAGATTGTGGATGTGGTCCTACCCTAAAAAAAGGGGTCTGTGGCTGCTAAATATATACTATGCAGTTTAAGATTTGCACATCAGTGTCATTAATTTATCCATCTAGTTGAAAACCAAAAAGTTCAAATTCAGAAAGAAAACAGCAGCACTAAGAGAACGTAATTTTCTTTTTGAAAATTATACGGTTGTTGAGTTGTCTTTCCACTTTTGTGTGTGGAAAGGCCATCTCCACATGCTTCCAGGATGAAAGAACTTTCATTTTCATGCTGTGTTACTGTTCCTCTTGATCTGTCTGGGCAATGATTCCATGACTTCACAGAATGCTAACTTGAAATGCTCCCATGCAGTGCAAATTACTTTCTCTTCAAAATATATCTCTATAGTATGCAAGCTTCTGCAGATATATATGAGACATGCAGTATAACATTGTGGCTTGCTTGTTCAGGGAAGGAGAAGAAGAGAAATTTGTAATAATGTTCTTCTTATTGTAATAGCAAATGTTGCAGTAATGTATACTTTTTTTATTGGCCTCAATATGTCATAACATTGGAGCTGGATACAGGCAAATACGTATACAGATTATGTATAAATGCATACACACACGGTGATTACTCTTAGATTTGCTATTATTATTATTATTATTATTATTATTATTATTATTATTATGCCTTCTTACACTTTGGGGGGAATTTTTCGATAAAATCACTAAAAAAGTAGATGTTAATTGAAGAATCAAATTTGAGTTTTTATGTGGAAACAGCATACTGCAGTGTTGCTTGTGATTAATAGTCACATTTTGGTGATGAAATTGTCTGTTACTAACACTTCATAATACAGGGGAAGTACTTGATGTTTAAGCAAGTTTGAAGGGATACCTTGCAGGGAGGAAATGGATAAACAGAGTTACTGTTCTGTTTTCTCTTGTACAGTTTTAAATAATGCTTCTCTATATTGGATGAGAAAAATCTAAAAAACAAAGAGTCAGCAAAGCACAATAACTATACAGTCTATAAATTTTTGACATTATTTTTAGGGATAAAGCTGCAGCAGAATCACTACAGATATGAAAAGACCTGAATTTTTAGCTATTTACATCATCTTGTTGAATTTAAAAGTGTGATTCCAGTATTCACTTGCATTTATTAGCACAATAATTTTATTTTATTTCGCTGAAATTAATTTCAAGAGTCAAGAGCCCATTCGTGTCAGTAAATAGGATCTGTTGCATCGAGAGAGTCTAACATCAGACTTCTAAGTTCTTCAGTTGTTTTACTACATTCATGAGATTTTTGGGTTTATTTCAGCTCTGTTACCAGACAAGACACTTGTAGGAGTATCTCTAGTACTGCATGAGAGGAAATAAATTTGAAGATCTGGTCCAATCAGATACATTACCCATTCATTCTGTGATAAAGGGTTGATGGAACTCAGCTTGCCATATTTTGGAAAGGCTGTTTTGTTCCTTCATATTCTGGGTTGTGCATTAACTTCCTCAGGAGTCATTATCAGAAAAAAAAAAATTACTGCACTCTACTCAGTGCTAATAGAATCACAACATTTGATTTATTTTATTGTCTTTCATTCTGTGTCTCATTCTGTGGATTGTCAAGCACTGTTTGACAGCATTAACCCTGTGTCACAGGTTTTGTTTCCGTGCCACCTAATGATAATATTTCAATGCTTCAGAAGGTCACAGATGAGGTCTTTTTAATATTTTCTCTGAAACAAAATGTCTTGGCTGGCCCAAGTAATAAAGATACAGGGTAAAATCAAGCAAAAATCAGAAATATTATTTTATACTTTCTTGTTTGTGCTATTGATATTGGCATGTGTCAATACATACCTAGGCAAATTCCAATTGGACTTGAAAAACCACATTAAAAATCTTTTTGTGTTTGAGATTTACGTGTGTGTATATATATATATATATATATATATATATAATGATTTTTTTTCAACACTGGAATATAGGAGAATATGAAAGGCAAGTATATGGATCTGACATGATGCATTTTATGCACTAGAAAAGCACAAGAACTTTGAATAAACACTCTGTGTGTCCTTTACCTTTGGAGGACATCAGCAGTGTGTAAAGGTCTTGCCACTGTCTAGCCATTTGCTTAAGCTGAGAAACTTTTTTGCTAGACTTTGCTTATGCTGTTTTCATTGACTGCACGTTATTTTCCTAAAGAATAAGGCACACGCTCTCCTCAGGAATAATGTATTTTTTGAATGGTGAATGAGCTTTTCATATTCTAAATATTGTCTTTTCAAACAAATGACTGGTATGACTAGACTGTGCATGCAGGCTGCATTTGTGAAATTTGACAAAGCTTTAGAACCTCAATTTGTGCAAAAATGCTTTAGATCATTGCAGATCTAATCTATGAAAACTTTCCTCTATGCATGTGCCCTTAGAGAGACTGCATGAGCAACTAGGGTTTTTTATATATAAAGTATTTGTTCAAAATGTGTTAATTATTCTTAACCAAATCCTGCATCTTGATTCAGACAAAAGAAATTTCAATTTCAGGAATGGCGCAAAGTCCAGATACATGATATACACCTCATTTCTTACGACTTTTTATTCTAAATTTGTGCCTAATGTGTGAGATCTGAATTTTGGTGAATAAAAAAAAAGGAAAATAAGAATTCTGTTTTATTTGCTATCCTAATGAGACGTTCCCTGAAGTTTGTCTCTACAAAGAGGGAGGCATTAAGAGTATTCACAACTGAGTGCTAAGGCTTGCCTGAATGTTAAGCTCAGGCTCCCACAGCACACTGATGGAGCATCCTTCAGTGGATATTTGGAATCAAGGCAAACCTCATGGTGAGTTCAGTAAAGCCTTTGAAACTGTCACCCATGGCATTCTCCTGGAAATGGTGGTGGCAGGTGCACTCCTGGCTGGATTAAAGCTGACAGGATGGCCATGCCCAGAGGGTGGCAGTGAGTGTTGTTTATCCAGTTGGCAGCTGGTCAGTAGTGTGGTTCCCCAAGGTTCAGTGCTGGGGCCTTTTCTCTCAAATGTCTTTATCAATGATCTGAACAAGGGGATCAGGGGCATCCTCAGTGAGTTTGCAAGAAATACTAAGTTGGGTGGGATTGTTGATCTGTTGGAGGGCAGGAAGAGTCTGCAGGTGGATATGGACAGGCTGGATCAATGGGCCAAGGTCAGTGGAGTGTTCAGTATGGCAGAATGCCAAGTCTTATCCCTGAATCCCAACAACCCGCTGCAGTGCTACAAGCTGAGGGCAGAGTGGAAAGCTGCCCTTTGGAAAAGGGCTGCAGGGGGGGCCTAGTCAACAGCAGCTGATCATGAGCCAGTGTCTGCCCAGGGGGACAAAAAAGCCAATGGCATCCTGTGTCAGAAATAGTGTGGCCAGCAGGACCAGGGAAGTGGTTGTCCATCTGTACATAGCACTGATGAGGCCACACAGTGAGACCTGTGTCCAGTTCTGGGCCCCTCATTCCAAGCAGATATTGAGGTGCCTGGAGCATGTCCAGAGAAGGGCAGTGAAGCTGGTGAGGCATCTAGAGATATTAAGTCATAGGAGGAGTGGCTGAAGGAGCTGTGGTTGTTTAGCTAGGCAGAGAGGCTCAGAGGAGTCATCACTCTCCACAACTACCTGAAGAGATTGTAGCAAGGTGAGAGTCAACATCTTCTACCAGGCAACTAGTGACAAGACAAGGGAACATAACCTTAGGCTGCACACAGTAAGGTTCAGGTTGGACATCAGGAAGAATTTTTTCATTGAAAGCATTGGAACAGGCTGCCCTGGAAGGTGGTGGAGTCATCATCCTTGGAAGTGTTCAAGAAATGACTAGACATGGCACTTAGTGGTGTGGTTTATTTGTCGTGATGATCTTGGGTCAAAGATTGGACCTGATAATTGTGGAGATGTTTGCCAATGTTAATGTTAATTATTTCTTTCCTAACCCTTTTCATTAAAGGATTTCTAGAGAAAATGTTGACAGGGCTAAAATTACAATGGTGATGATGGATGATAAGCAAGCTTTTTTTTTTTTTTTTTTTTTTTTTTTTCTTTTGTTAGATGTTTCTTTGGAAGTACATATCTTCATTAGTATGAAATACACATCAACTGTGGCTGTGCCCTTTTCCAGCAACATCTTGTCATAAATCATATTCTGAGACACAGTTAGGCTCAATTGTGTCCTGTGGAAAACTCAAAAGGAAAGTGTCTAGACAGACCAGTAAAAATACATTAGTAGATAAATACCTTAATGGGAAAATTATTAAATTTCCAGAAGTTTCCTTCATAAAAAGTTCTACAGAAGGAAAAATACCTTGGGAAGCGTAGCTTCAGGGTGAGTATTACTATGGAGAAAGGCAAGGGTTTTGGTGATGTTTTATTCTTAATGTGCCGTTAAGGTGATCAGTCTAATCGTATGTGTAATGCACATCTGCTCTTTGCTTGATGTGGCTTCCTCCACTGCAGACTCCAACTGGGAGTGTTGCCAGAGAGAATTTCTGGAGCCATGGAATCCATTGGAGTTACCTGCCAAGTCCTACATGGTACTGTGGGACTTAGCAAAGTTTTGCACTATGTCACGGTTGGTTTGGAGGCAAATTAGCATAGTTCGCCTGTAAATGTCACCAATTTTCATTAAAATTAGTATAAACTAGATTTTTTTATATATACTGGGCAATAGCCTTATCAATAAAACTAATTTTACACAAATAGCTGCTTATGAATGCGATGAAGTTGATGGAAATTTCTTTGTTTTAAATCACATTTTCTATTTAGTTTCTGTTTCTATTTCTATTGAGAAAATAGATAAAAATAGTGGTGTCAGTAATCACTTACAATGCAGTAGTGCTTCCAGATGCATTATGTTTTTTTGAATCCTCATAAAGTGCTGCTGTTGCTTGTTTGGGGGCAAAGTTTGAAACAAATATAAGGGCAGCATTTCCTGATAATTATTTGATGTTAAGACTAATTCTAGAATTCAAACAGAAGTCCACTTCTAGGCAGACCTGTTATTTTGTTCCAATGCCTACTTTGTCTGACTAAAATGCATACAATGACACTTTTCAAAACTGTTTAAGTGAATTCCAACCTATATTCCTGTAGTGGAAAATCTAGTAGCTTAAAAATTTCCCAGGTCTTTGAGCCTCATGTGAACCTCATGCTCACAAAACCCATGTTCTTCTGAGGTAAAATTCAGCAATCAGCATGTGAAGGGTTAAAATGAGCAGAAGGCAGCAAAGGGCTCATGTTCACTCCAGCCAGTTTTGCTCCAGAATTGCAACAGGCTCTGAAAAATAAGAGTTTGAGGATGAAGCATGGGGACAGGCCTCCGGATCTTTTTTTTTTTTCTCCTTTGGCTTATTCTTTACTTCTCCTCAGTGTTTCATCTCATGCTGCCTTCTGGGTGACAGTCCAATTTCCAGGGCAGTTCAGTAACAGCAGATTAATTTACAAGCTGATTTTGGATGTCCCTTACTGAGGTGCCAAAGCAGAAAGTGCACAAATATTGGTCTGTCTGGTGCTTTTTAGAAATCAGTATGCATTGATTGGATGAAGCAGTGTGAGACAGTATGGAGGTACCTCCACCTGTGCCATTTCTGTCCTTTCAGTCACTTCCCCAAGCACCACAGTTTTTTATCCTTATATCCCTTCCTACACATACACATACATCCTAAATATCCTACGCAGTTGTATAATTTTAAAATTTCTATAACCGATTCGTTTTGACAATTTTTATCTGATATTGCCTTTGCAAGCACACATTTAATAGAAATTTGGATTGGCATAACCATAATAGCACAATGTTACCACAGCAGCACAACGTTCTAATGGCACCACAACAAACAGTACGGGAATCTCTTCACTGTTCCATGGTGTACAGGAATTTTTTAAATCTAGACTGGGATTTAGTATTGAAATGATAATGGTGTATTGCTGCTTCACTGCACTTGAAACAACCTAGTGTTAGTTCTGTTGGCTCATTCTGTCTTCTTGATACAACCTCTGTATTGCTAGTTGTTCTCTGTAGTTTGCATTCTTACTGACATGAGCTATTTGTTAGAATGCAACAGAGTGAGAAATTAGGATTAAACCAAATGGAGTCTAAAGCTGGTGAGATTTTATCCACTGAGAACACAATGATTTTTCTGTTAATAATGGAAAAAAAAATCAGATCACATTTTCTTTCCATGTTCTATTTAAATTACTTGGGAGTTTCGTATTGAAAAATCTTCCAAACTTTTACCTAGAGTAGTATCACTGAAATTTCAGTTCTTTGAAATAATCTCATGTAAAATGTAACTGAATAAGATAGTTCAGTCGATTTTTTTACTATGATAGTCCTGGCTAACTTGCAATATCATGACCATAAGAGATTTCTTAAAATGTGTATATATTTGAAATTTATGTAATATTTAAATACAACTTGATTTCTAAGTAAGGAGTAAGAATAAAATTCCTGCTATTTTTTCTACTCATGAATCGACACTTTGTAATTAATATTTAAAACAAGTTTACAGTATCAGAAAGCATTTTGGAGAAATCTACTTTTCTGTGCAAAAGATGTTAGTTCCTCCAGCATGTCAGCTTTCAGTACCTTTTGTGTTTTAAGATTGCTTTTACAAGCAGCTGTGTACCCCAGAAGTAAAAGAATTCACTGAGGAAAAAGTTGTAAATCTAATTAACTATTGTAAGACTCTTTTGTCATAAATTTGTCTTTGGGATGCTGTTTACTTTATTAAGGTTTACATATACGAATGCAATTACTTGCTGTATCATGCACATTTGATTATTACATTTTCAGTAATAAACTTGGATATCTTTGAAAAAGGTTGTGAGCTTTATTATTTCAAATATTCAAATATAATTAAAAACGATTGTATACTTGAAAGTGAGTTCTCATGAGCATTCAAACCATAGTCTTGTAAGAAAGTAATTTCAGGGTCATACTTGGCATACTCAGTCATTTTTAACGATAAAATATTTGATTATTTTAGCCTCAAGGCACAACTAAACTTAGTTTTCAAATTTTCAGTCGTTTATGTTGTTCCTCTTTCACTAGTGAATAACAGTTTCCACCTGTCTCTGGAAGGATCAATGGCCCAGGATGTAGAGGAAATGAGAAAATAACTAAACAACACTGGCATGAATATTTAAACAAAATGGGAATTTCTCTGAGTTACAGTTTTGCTAGGGCTTATCCTTAAATCTTGCTAGAAGGCTGAAGCTACCGATTTTAGCCATTATACATTGTCATGTATCATACCCATGTTGGAATTAGTATAACCCTGTGGCTGGCTCCATTACAAATACAGAAAACACTTAAACTCAATGAGTAGCTTTAGTTGTAACAAAACTAGTCTGGAAATATTTGAAGGAAAGGTTACTGAGAAAACAGCAGGATGAAAAATAAGAAGAGAGCCTGAGAAAATGTCTGCAAGAAACATAAAACCCCAGACAGGTGAAGCACAACATGCAGGTGGACGCTTGACCACTTGGATGTCCTGGAGGATGTGTGCTGGCCTCATGAAGAAGCAGCTTAGCCAAGCCAGAGATGCCCACGTGGACAGCAGACCTAGAATCTGTATCTGCTATGTGCAGTAAACAATAAATGCCTTCTGTTGGAATCATACCGGTTCTGTTATTCAGTGGCCTATTTCCCCCCTGCAAGAGTTACAGATCTCTGAATCAGATATCCTCCAGCTATGACTGGAGAGGGTTTTATCATTCTCCATCAGACTATATAGCTTCATACTGGTGTTTTGAACCACTTTCACTCAGTGGAATTATGTTACATCCTTAGGTATGGTAGTTAGACTTTCTTAATACCTGATCAGTAAGGTGTGGGGCCAGGAGATATAAATGATGAAGTAGCATTTGCTGAGTTTCCATCTTTGCCTTGCTAACAGTCCCAAGTGCAAAAGCAGGAAGGGAAAGCATGCCACATGAGACAGCAAGCAGCTAGCCACACTCAGCTATAAGCTTTAATGAGATGATAAAAGCAGTGTAAAAGGGATTAACACAAATATTGACTTAATTCTCAGTTTCTTGACAAACTCTTCCATGCAAGCAAGGGAGTGTCATTTACAGACTGCTATTTCTGTTCCCTAATAAAAATCCTGGGACCATTTCCAGGGGTAGGGCTTGAACACAGACAGGAGAAGTAACTTCAAGGACCAGATTGGCATACATCTACATCATAAAGATGGTCGCTGATAAAGCAAAAGCAACAGCAGGGCTCTTCAAACAAATACAAGCTAAATGTATCAGCTGGGTCCATGAGTTGTCATCGATATTTTCATTCAGTCTGAATTCAGTTGTGAGCTTTGTTTAAAAACAAATACATTTATAGAAAAGTTATGTCCAGAAGTTTTAAATTTTAAATTTAAGTTTAAAATCAAGGTCAGAGGTGATCTCTTGACTTTGATTTGCAACCAGCAAGTTTTAGAAGAAATGTGTATCACTGAAAGAGAGCACTGAGCAGGCTCTGCTTCCAAGACATTGTACCAGACAGATTATTTTGCCTAATTATGTGTCTTTCTTTCAAAATTCAGCATGACTTATGAAGTAGGAAACATGATCATCACTAAATGTTGGTTTATTTTCTTAATTGCATAAAAATGGATCCTTTTGACGTCAAAGCTAACAAACGATAAAGAAATATCCTGAATTCAAAGTAAAATTTGTGGCTCTGTCCTATAGCTTTTACAATAAGAAGTTGTAAAGAAAACCTGAATTCCCCAGAGGAAGCCAACAGTTATCTCAGTGAATGGAAGAGGAGTCTGGTCTATACAAGGTTCCTGTGAGGAGAAGGAGAATTTTTGTGATGCCTGGGTGTAGGCTCAACCTGACCTCTCTTTTCTCCGTCCATCAGAGGGCAGCTCACAGATTCACCTTGGTGAGATATCTCACAAACTTCTCCTAAGTCTTAAGTTAAGCACAATCCCCTCCATGATGAGCTGCTGAATGGAGTGTGTGATGCAGATGTATTGCAGCTGCATCTGAATGGGAGCTTCCACAAAATTCATGAAACAATTCTTCTGAAATAGCAGTGCTTCCAAAACCCCATTTTCCCATCATTTCCCAGGTCTGCAAAGAAATTCATATATAAAAATCTGGCCTTTATTGCTACAGAGAGCAACTGCTCCCTCTTAGTCACCTACAAGCAGTACAAGAAGTTATTCATTTCTGAAGCTGAAGAACTAAAAGTTTAATTAAATGTCCCTTGTCCCTCAGCTTCTAGAGGCGAGATTCTTTGCTTCTGTTTGTATATGAATTTTCCTCAGAACTGTAACCACGGATCTGGTGATTATTTTCTTTGTTGGTATTATTCTTGAAGATGTTATCTGTTCTAGTTTTATTTGCAGCGGCTTTAGGCAGTGTTTTCTCAAAGTCCACCTGAAAAAAAAGAAAGTTTGTAGTTCGATGCTCATATTCACTGCCTTTTTCCTTTGATTAAAGGAGAATTGTTAAAAGAGTGCAAGAAGAAAGGTGTTCATTCTGTATGCCCGTTTGGTGAGCTACAAAGCCTTGAGACACCTGGAGAATAGCTGCCCATGTTGCTGTGGAGGAGGTGGAGGTGGGAAGGAGCAGCTCAGATGCTGGTGAGTGCAGCCCCACCTGATTGTTACTCTGGTGCTGCTCTGGAGGGCAGAAGCCTCAGGCTCTGATGGTGAGCATGGCAGCAGCAAGGGACCTTCGTAAGCATATGAGTTCTAAAGTCTTTTTCTCTGAGCTTGGTGGAAGGTGAAAGCTTGGTCTGATGTGTGAAGTGCAGTTTTGTCCCCACTTGGCTGCTGGAGCAGGGAGGGCAGGGAGAGGGAGGTCAGACATCCTCTTATGAGCTCCTGGCATCCCCAAGGGCTGTTTGTTTTTGGAGAACCCAAGTCCCCATATTTGATGGAAATGGGAAAAATAGGGAACTTATCACTAACCAGGGTTGGGCTGATCTCATTTCCAGTCTGTGGTGCTTATGCAGCCTCCCTTGCGTAAGTTCCAAAGCAACTGTTGAAAGCTTTGGAAGTTAGTTCTCTGCTCAGCACATGGCCTGGTGTGGGCACATGCCCATGTTCCCTCTGCTCCTGGGCCACAGCAGGGCCAAGCTGAGGGCTTCAGGTACTCACCTCCAGGCTGTCATGCTGTACACCACACCAGAGGAACATTTTGAGTCTTTCGGACCAAAAGCAAAACAGGTTGCACACTGGCTTAATTAACACTGGTGGGATGTCTTCTCCTTTACTAGGTCCTGCAGAAAGAAAATAGTAACTCATTTAGTCTGTGGATAGCTCGGTATGAGCCTTGGGAGCCTCAGACCATGAGGTGGGGGAGCAGGATCAGAGACCACTGCCCTCTTATGAGTCTGTATCTCAAGTCACCTACCGGGCTTTTTAAAAGCTTTTTTAACAGCTGAGTCAGCTTATGCAAAACTATGGGTTTTTTCTCTATGTATGTATATACATATATATATATATACATGTGTGTGTATGTATGTTTAGAACACCAACCTGTTATAAAGCTTATCAACAGCCCTGTGATGGCACAGCCCACACAGCCGATGGCACTGAAGTACAGGTAGGACAAGGAGTACCAGGTGTCTGCCAGCAAAGGCCTGTGAAGAGGTGACAAAAGCAGCTAGTGATGAGCAACTGCTGTGTTTCAGTTGTTGCCTGACTGTGCCAGCAAAATGCAGCTCATGCTGCAGTTGGGGTGTCCTCTGGCATCAGTCTGCACTCCCAGCTTGCTCTGTGGGCTGCAGGCTGGGGTAGCACTCTTGGCAAAACACAGGCTTGAGTAGTAACAATAGGAAAAATACCTCTCTGGAGCCTCGGTGGGAGCTGCTGTTACCAGTGCCTCGGTGCTGTTGGCCAGTGTGCAATTGAGGGTAGACAGCTGCAGAGGGATGGACTTTGTTGGTGGTGCAGGGTAGATGAAAGAGCCAGTACCAGCCCAAAAAGCCAAGCTGATCCCAGATAAGAGGCCTCCGAGAGCACCCTTGGCAAGTGTAGAAAGATACTGTTAAGGATGATACCTGGAAAATGCTTTTCTATGAATGTGAATTAGGCAGGAGCAGGTAATGATGGAATACAGTGTAAATAAATTCTGTTCTCTCTCAACTAAGGTATAAAACATGGTGGTTTAGTGCCCTTTATTTACAAAAGTTGAAGCAGAAGTGTGATTAAAGCTGTAGTATAGATTTTAGTTTTACTTCTGCCAGCATTGATGGGAATCTTGTTGGGGCAACATGGAATGAGCTCATGTTGTGTTTTGAGTGAAAGAATGAAGGCAAAGCTTTTGCAATCACTCTGTGCATCCCAAGGCTGATGCAAGTATCGAATAATTTTTTCTTCTTAATGAAACTCAGAAACAAAAATTTCAGAAAACCCTCATGTGAATCTAATCACCAATTATTCCACAGTTGAGTACACTTACATTCAGCAGGATAAATTTAGGCAGGGGAAAAGCATGTATAATTATATCTTAGATCCTCAGGTGCTATTCAGATTCAAATCTGAAAAGCAGCTCAAAGACCCAAACAATTTTCAAAATGATCGAAAAAAAACCCACCAAGAAATTTTCTTTTAGATTAAGATTTTTGTTTCCTTACCTTCCAGTTAGCACACGGAAACACAATTCCCAGGGTAAATAATCCTAGCATTGGCCCCCCACACATCCCGTGTATGGAAAGGGAGGCCTGTGGGGGCAGAGAAGAAAGAGGAGTTCAGGGCAGCAGCTGAGGGGCAGCATGCCAATTCTGACTCTGGTCAGTAGTTTTCAGTGGGAAAATGGTGAGGGATAAGGGATAAGTAGTGATTTCAGGGCACAAGAGAGAATCATGCTCAGTATTGTTTCCTAGCAGTGAGTCAATAGTGAAGGAGTTAGGGGATTTTTTTTTTTTTCCTACTATTCCTCTCAGCAAAATGTCCACAGAAATGGTTTAGGTAATCTAGCAGCCAGCAGAGCTGGCAGCATTGTTTTCTCAGTTCATGACCTTTTCTGTTCATTCTTCTTCTATTAAGTACATTTTTGAAGCAAGAAATACCTGCACAACTCCTCCCAGCAGTGATGCTGCTGCAGCCATTGAAGTGCACAGGACACCATATAAAATACCTGGAAAAGATAAGACACCAAGGTTCTCCATGCTGGTCAATAGTGGGGATGGTTCCTAGCTCAGTAGGGTCTGAGATGACCAGGCAGCATGGAGGAATTTGCACTTCTTATTGGATGTTTAGTGTAGACCATTACACACCCAGCAGTGTCTTGTGTGAAGTCTCCTTGGATTTTTGGTTGATTGTTATTTCTTACCAAGCAGAAAAATAGCAATTAAATTCATTTAGAAGTTATGCCTGGCTCATGTAGAAATATTTCTGTTGCCTTTAAATATCACTTTAAAAGTAATCTAATAAATGAGCTGCAAAATTATAAAATAGCATGGCCTTCTTCCCTTGACAACAGTTTTAACTTCATGGTAGATGAACCTCTGTATGCAGTAGTCTTGAGTAAAGCCAACCAAAACTTCTGTGCTAGCACACCTTGGTTTCAGACATAAAAATTATTTTTTCTATGTCCAGAGTGGGAAAAAAAAGTAAGTAGAAAATCAAGAATGAAAAATACTAAAACAGTTACAGACATAGAAAATATATGGGTTTGGCTCTCTCATTATATTTATGAACTTTAATAGAATTCTTAGGGTATTACTATGGTATTCATAAAAGGATCATCATCTTACTGCAATAATTGTAACAAAAATTAAGATCATGTTGGATCCTTGATATGTTGATGATATTTTTTGGGTTTTTTTTACTTTTTCATTTTCATACTTTTTCTCTGAAAAGCTGAATAAACTGCTCATGCAATACTCTAAGTTAGAAATTACTTCCTGTATTATCTAAATAAACACTACTGTAGGTTAATGTGGTAATAACTACAATGATATTTTTTCTGTGTTATGAAGAGTGTTTTCCAATATTTTCAGAAGACAAAACTTTTCCAAGGATTTTGAGCAGTGGTTGTTAATGCTAGTCTATATTTGTTCCTCTGCCAAATGGTGCTGATACTTCATGCTGCTGAAGCATCAGGCTGATGTTCACCTCGAGGGTTTTCAAAGTGCTACATTGCTGTGGAGGTTTCCAAAGCACGATTTTTTCTGAGGGAGTCTCCCTATGCAGTGCCCTTTGCTACTAAAGAAATGGGTCTCATCTAGAGCACCCACACAAGCCTTTGCTGATCCACGTGCTCATCTTCTCAGGGAGGTTTGGGAAACCTTTCTTGACCAAGTCTTCAAAGGTAACAGTTGCTAAAGCATTGATGCTGGCAGCTACAGTGCTGTAGAAAGGGAGAAGAATGGTAAGTAAATAGGAAGAAATATCATTTGAAATCAGGTTGCATTTATAAAGAAGTGCTTCCTCTTTTTCAGCACTAATGCTCTCCAAGAACTGTATGATTCATAGTATTTTTCATATGTGCTACTTTAACTGGGGAGGTTTCTGCTACTCCTGCAGTTGCTGGGGTCTCTGCTTCGTGCTGGCTCAGAACAAGATAGAAACACATCCTCACTGACCCTTCCGTTTACAAGTTTGCATAGACCTTAAATATAGACATGCTCCAGAATTGAAACTTTACTCCCTTACAAGTGGGAGGATGTGCAGTCACCACTAATGCCACCCTGGTTCTCCATGAATGGCCCAACTCCTTTAGGTAGGTGAGTGAGCCTATCTTTGGTGAATTCAGTTCAGATAGACTTGGTGAAAACATTTATACCCCTGACTGTGCTATTGTGGCAGCTAACTTAAGTAAAGACAATTTCACCATGAGCAGCTCACAAGAGTATTTTAGGATGTTAAACTCAGTTTTTCTACACTTTATCTGGATTGATAACATTATTTTAAAATGTATTTGGGATAAAAAGATACTAGAGGTGTAGAGCTAGACTTTATCATAGACATAATCATAGAATAATTTAGGCTGGAAAAGATCTCTATGATCACAGAGTCCAGCTGTTTATCCAGAACAGTCAAGTCCACCACTACACCAAGTCCCTAAGTGCCACATCCACAAGTCTTTTAAATATCTCCAGAGGTGTAACATAATTTAATTAAGAACTACTGCTACATCCTAGAATGTTCTAAGAAAAAGAGCTGGGCTTTTCTTAGGGTTTCATATTTTGACCTCATTCTGGATCCTCAAGAAATTATCATAAACAGCTAAAATGTCAATTCAGATTCACAAACCTTAGTGTTCCACTGAATGCACAGGCAACAAACAGTCCTGGGACTCCTGGCATCGAAGAAAAAATGTCCATAACAAAGTATGGCATGAGCTGGGATAAAAGGAGCACAAGAGCAACACAAGAAAATAATTAAGAGTTTCCTAGGTAATGGAAGAGAAGTATTTTATGTCTATGAGCATGTTGCTAAATTCTGGTGTTGTCCCAAATAATATGGTTTCAGATTTTGAGCAAAAAGGATGACTTTTGGCAAAAATGCTCAATTAAATTAGTACTGAAGGTGTGCCAGAGCAGTTATTATTGTAGGCCTGATCTGGCACTCACCTTAGCCCCTGAGTGTTGAAAGGACATAGAGAACTGCACAAAATTAAACTGTCCTGATATGTGCTGTATCTGAGCCTAAAGCAGCTCATAATTATTGTAATGGACATCTGTACCTGATCAGGAGCTGAAATGAAAGCAGCAGTCCAAGGGTCACAACTCTTGTAATGAGAGTACATCACCAATCCACAAAACACTGCACACACTAGAACTGTCCAAAGTCCCAATAAATTCAGGTAAAGTGCCCTAAAGCAAAAGAGAGAAACTGTTTAATGGAAGATAAATAAAAAAGTCGTTGCAAGATATTTATTCTGAACTTTTTTTGGGAGATCCCTTAATCCCAATGGTTATATAATTCAAACTGGCTGTATAATTCAAAGCAAGATTAAGAAATAAAGAAAGACCGCACCATTATTATGCTATAGGGCAAGGATAAAGCTTTTGAGCAACTCCACAGAGCTGGAAGAGTCAAGTAACCTCTCTGGAGAATGGGCTGCACTGAGTGCTGGGTCTGTCATTCCTGTCTCTTGTGAGAACAGATTTTTGCCTGTTCTGAGACATTTATGCTGTCTTCCCTTAGGAGCACACAGAATACCATTTCCAGTGTTACCATGCAAAGTAACAGTATTCCATGAAATGGATGTGGGTGACAGCATCTGCTAGGAAGGTTGTGTGGCTGTGGGTCAGCAGTCCTGTGGGTTCTGAAAGCTGCCAGACTTTAAAGAGCTCACATTGTGTCTGGACATGGCCTTGTGCAAGATCTAAGGGCCAGTTTGGAGCGTGCTACCAGGGAACAAAGGTTAACCCAGCTTGTTACTAGTGATGTTCTCACTCGTGTGACTTCTAAATGTTTTTCAGGCACTGAGTTTTCTGCAGGAGAAATTCATATAGATGGTCATGACCCTCAGAAAAATTAATATGTTTACAGATAGCAAAAAAGCTTACTGAAAAGGAAATAGTTATCACCTTTATTCTTTAGCCACATGTGCAGGCAACTGGCCCTAGATGTGTGAAAAAAATCTGATTGTTTAGTAAAATATGTCTAGCTATGCTTATAGTACTGCTGAAATTGAGGCAGGTAGCAAACTGGAGACCTGTATGTCTATATTGTGAAGATTCACTTTTTTCTTCATTAATTCTCATTATTCTGATGCTGCAGAATTCTAAGAAATTATTATGATTTAATTTTACTTAGATGTTACTATATACTGTAGTGCCCCACTAAATCAATAACAACTTTTAATCCAGTACAACATAAAAACAGTTCCAATAGATACAATTTTACAATGAGGTTGTAGATAGCACAACTTCTGTGTTGGTGTCTTTGCCGTACTATCCTTATGAAGATTGATTTATCATAAATTGATAAGCTGCAAGAGATGGATTTTTCTTTTTCCTCTGCATATACTTAAGTCATTTTGAGCCAGAGGTAATAAGACTGTCAGAGCAAAATTAGCTTACTACCACTTAATGGAATCCCAATATTAATTTAGTATAGCTGACAAAGATAGTGTGATTCTTGATTGACTGCAGGAATGACAGGTAGCTTACATTTTAGCATGCCTTTCTGATTTGCAGGAAATGCATCTCTGTATTGTGGACTGATTGACTCCATAGAGCCCTAGCCATGTAAATGTTCCCCCAATAACTATTGTCCAGAAGGTATGTCGTCTCAAAGGATCAACGTCAAAGCTAGAAGAAAAAAAGAAAGAAAGAAAGAAGCAATTCAGTTTGGTTTTTTTTATTTAAACCTATTTTTTTTCAGGAAGAGGTAGGTGATTTGTTCAGAACTATCTGGCATGTCCTACCATCAGAATCAAAAATTCTGCATTGATAATACTGTTTTCCAGAAGAGACAACATCCGATGTGCTCAGGTTTGGAAGAATTTTTACTTTTATATTGAAACACATGGTTTTCAAGTCAGGAAAAACAAATATCATTCAGGCCTAGTCAGAGGACAAATTGAGATTAATCAAATTTATAAGGATGCTTATTCTAAGACATCAAACCTGGGTCATATTGTAGCAGACCTACAAGCCATCCTGCCTGCAACCCTGTCTCCTGTAAGGAACAAGGTTGCTTACCAAACTCTAAAAAAATCCTGTAAACTTTTAATAACACATCATTATGATGTCCTTTCCTTAGCAAGAAATTGCTTCAGATGCTGTGTTATCTTTTGCACAACAAAATTCTGTTTCTCAGCAAATCTAACTCATACAAGTGTATCTTTCTGTCTGGAATGTGTCATCTTTGCAGTTCTCCTTATCTTGGTCAGGACAGCAGATAACATTTGACCTTGCTGTTGGATTCTGTCACTGCCTCGCCTTGATTAACCAACAAATGACCCAAACAGCCAAAGGAAAACCGGATTTCTATCCCAGTGCACTGGTGTGCTATTGCTAGCTGCTGTGGCGAGTGCAAGTAAAACACCAGATCGGTTTTATGAATAGAAAATGAAATATATATACTGTTAACCACTGACATTAGCTCAGTTGATTTCAACATGGTGCTAATGGCATCAAGGTTTCATGTTTGATCCCTGTAGGGGCCATTTACTTAAGAGCTGGACTTGTTGATCCTTGTGGATTCCTTCCAACTCAGAATATTCTGTGTATAAAATTGAAGGGATAACTGGGCTGCATTTGTAGCTACAGTAGGAAAAAATGGCAGATCTCTCTGTCGGTTCAGCAGACCTTTGATTTCTTGAAAGAGTTAAGCTTTCCTAAAGGTCAAATGCATTGCCAATAGCTGAAGAGATGAGGAATGGACTTCTCTGAATCACCAAGGTTTTTTAAAACCAAGTCTGTGTATTTTTGGCTTACTGAGGGTATGGTTTCTAAACATTAAATATGCAGAAAGGAATGATTTGCATAATTTGTTTCTTACTCAAATATGTTTAGCCGAGATCCTTCATGGGCATCTTCCCAGACTTTGGCTGTTCCACCATTCAGACTAGTTCCTCGAATCAAAACTGCCACGAAGCCAGCCACCATAACAATCATCTGAAATGCATCTGTCCAGACAACAGCTTTTAATCCTCCCTAAAACAAAGAGAAACTGTATACCATCAGTTTTCTTCCTTGTTGCTCAAGAACTGAAAAATGTAAAAAGACTCCTTATTTTGACAGCTCATTAGTTGTATGTTCAGCACCTGGCAAATCAGGGCTCTTCATTCTTCCACAAAGTGTGTATTTTTGCAGGTCAGAAAAATTCACAGCCTGAATCATTTGTCCATGGGCACAGGAGAATATTTGACTTTCAGTTAAATGGTTTTTTTCTGCCTCCTTTATATGCATTTGACACATGCATTTGAACATATCATGGTGTGGAACAAAAGCTTAGGGAGTTTTGGCCTGTTCCTACATCCCTTAGGACTCCATACACTCTCAGAGCCCAGTGGTCCACAACCAGCCTAACACAGAAAAATAGCTCCAGAAAATTTGCCATTCCCCTTTCTTCCATAGCTACTTTCGTACTCGATCTCATCAGTACTAGAACATATAATAAGTGTTTTCAACAAGAGTGGATTGATATATTGAAAAGAATCATTAGTGGCAATAAGAATGGCAATTAATTTGTGTCCTGAGCCCCAGGGCTCTGCTGCTTCACTGCAAATACCTATACAATACATCTATTTGGGGATTTGGAGTCTCATGTTGCTTCCACTCAAAAGTAAAGTTCTCTGACCTGTTGATTACCCTTCGTAATTTTAGTGCTTTGTTCTTGAGCACAATTTTCATAACAGTGTTTTTCAGCCTATAATTTATAAAAGGTGAGAATCATCTCCTCGAAAGATCACAGGGGAAGCTTACGGCCTCCTTATCTGGACCCCATCTCAGGATGGCTGGTTTGAACATGGAGACATACAGCAGAGAATTAGAAAGGATTTTTTTTCCTGCAAATAGGCTTCTTTATAAGACAGAGTGTGGATGAAATTTATCTGTATGTTCTCCACAGGAGTCATCCTTCTCTGATAGTCTGCCATGTTTAAATGATGGTTGAATCAACTGTCTAGGTTCCAACTGTTCAGTTACATACCAGAGTGCAATAGAAAGTGCAGACAATTCCTGTTGCAGCTACAGAGCCCCAAAGATCAAATCCAGTGACTGCAAAACCAATGAAAACAATATTGTTAGTGAAATGGATGTAAGTCATATGGAAAGGTTGCAGAAGAGCTGTTATCCTTTAGCTTTAGAAGGCAAGGAGTAATTATTAGTTTTAATATTTTGTATCTATTATGAGCTTTGCTGGATTTTTTTAAGTTTTGTGGAACACTGTTTTGCACTGATGTTTTCTTTCAATTTGAAATTAACTAACTTTCAAGCAAAAGTAACACGTAAGAATACTTGTATAAAGCAAAAATATCATTCTGCTGGGACAGACCTTTAAAGCAATGCTCACTTCAGTTCTTAGTCCAAAACTATGTCTTGAGAAACCAAGTTCTTCAGAGATTCCCCAAAATCCTAAGATAAAACCCAGCCCCTAAGTAAATTCCATTACCTGCATCTAAGAATGATTTAATGCTAAAATATCCTTCATTAAAACAACTTTCTGTGCTCGTTTTGCTTCGTAGTTTCTTTGCACAAGATGAACAGATTTGGTTTTGGCTGATACTGAAATCTCACCCACCAGTCACAGTCTGTGAGGGCAACACTATTTGTAAAGGTTCTTTTATTAGCAAAGTTAATATGATATAATCGAGAATGAGAACTTCCAGAAGAAATTCAGCTGCATGACAGAGGAAGAAAATTTGGCACTGTGTGAGTGGTGGGATCGAGGAGACTGAATGCAACTCAGATAATGAACAATGAGAAGAGCCTCACAATCTCTTCCCAGTCAGGATTTGGGCCATGTTGATTCCTTGTGCCCTATGACAGTGAAATTACAAATCCCATCTCTGGTGATGCATGCTCTATGCCTAGTTTGCAAATATTAATTGAAGAAGTCTGGGGACAGACAGCAGAACAGCATTCATCTCTGGCTATGGAGGAAAGAGTTATGCCCATGGAAACCTGAATACAAAAGACAGGGACAGGGAGAATCAAAGTCCATAGTATGGTCTTGGATCATCAGCTTGTACTGTGAACTTTGTCAGGATGTTGGGAAATTGTTTACTTCAAATCTCTTCAGGTAGTTCTGACTGGAAAGGATAGCAGAAGACCAACCATGAGGCTCCTGCTAATGTTTGGGTGTGAGAGGAACCTGGGGAGTCAGAAATGCAGAGCTACAAGGTGAAGGCAAAAACATTCTTATAGAACCTTTGAGAAGGGTTGGGGTTTTGTCTTTATCTATTTTTGTTACTTCATTTAGTCAAGCAGTCCTTCTGGTGTGGTTATTTGGGGTAGCAGTGAAGTGCAGCATAAGAACTCACCTTGGTTGAGTGCCAGTGATGGAGCATAGACCACTATTCCTGTATAAAGGATCTGAAGGAGAAAAATTGCGTATTTGAATGCTCAGTGATAAAACTTGTGTTTAGAGTAGGGATCTGAGCAAAATACCAGATCTAGGGGTTTCTTTAGGTCAGCTTGTATTGTATATGGCTTTCTGTTTCAGCCCTTAAAAATTACAATCTTGTGTTTAATTCCTTTCTGAGGAAAGGATCATTATCTGTCTTTGTATTACTTTTTTCTCTACTGCTACAACAAATAGATGACAAAATATCCTTATGAAATAGAAAAAGGGTGTCTCCTGAAAACACAAATAGTGATACAGAAATTAAGTTGCACTGATCTTAGAAACAAAATTTTCATTTTTCCATTCAATTCTTTTCAAAGTAACTGACTCAATACCCTTTATATGTAAGGTCTGAGAGAACTGATGGAGAAACAGAGCATGAAAGTCAGTAAGCATTCATACCTATTGCCAAAGGTTTGGGAATTATTTAAAATGGAATTAATGCAGAAGGAAATGCCTCCTAATCTCCCATCAAATCTCATCTTTTCATTAAATGCACAACTAATGTGACCTTTCAAGATGGTCACGAGTGACCATCATGAGACCACAGCTATCAGAGCATTTGCCCAGGATACCTTGTGCAACAGTTTTCAAATAGGATAGTTCACCTCAATTTCATAAATGGGTAACTAAACACACCCAGTAAAGCTTGACCAGCTTCTCGAGAAAGACAGAATTCACTTGTTTGGGAAGAGTGAGGCTTCAAGTGAACAGAATGAGACCAAGAATGAGCTGTGAGAGTAAAGGCAGCTAAAATTTCCTTCCTGATATAAAGGAGAAAAGTTAGGGACAGTTAAAAATATAATCATATTATCTTTTTAGCATTCATAGTTCAAGTGAAAAAAATAAGAGAAAAAGATTACTTATTAAAACATTTCATTACAAAAAATGTGCTGTATGAGACTAGTCTGTAAAAAATGAACGTTGACTGAAATTAGCATTAAAAAAGAGTCAACCTTACCGTCTGTAGGATGTAAATCAGTGTTGCAGCAAGACGGACATTCTTGTTAAATCTCAACTCCAAATACTAGGAAAAAACATCATCTCAATAAAGTGCACATGTAGCATCTGTGACACAGGTGTTGCCCTTCTGTTTGCCCTAAGTAATACCTTCCTGTGCAAGTAAACTTACTGGCAGCTGGCATTGCTATTATGAGTAATTAATGAGGAGAGCAGGATTGTCATTAAGCATAACAATAGTTACATTCAAGAAATCTTCTCATCTGTACCATGAAGTTCTATATTGGGTTGCAGTAATCAACACCTGATTTGTACCAGGAATGACTGGAAGATCCCAAGAATTACAAAGCAATTTAAACTTCAAATGGAAGCATATTCCAACTATACACTGAGGAAACTTGAGCCCACCTCTAGCAGAAATAGCATCAACTCCAGTCGTGACAAAGCAGAGATGGAGCAAATGGTGAAGCAGCAATATGGATGCCTAGTGCATGACCTAAGCTGGCTTTCTCACTTGTCCTGTCTCAATCTAAAGCCAAATCTGCACATCACCAATAGGAAGAAGCAAGAAGGGGGATCTTATGGACCTCCAGGTTCAAGGATGTAGAGAGGTGTTGCCACCTTCAAAAGAACAGCAGAGGCGAGTGGATCTCTGCATCCCAAAGCCCAGGTTTTAGGCCTGAATCACCACCTGGGGTTTCTGCAGGGTCTCTCAGCTCTCCCTCCTTGCAGAGAGGCTCTTCTTGGACCACAGTCCCATGTGCCCCAGACACTCACAGCTCACAGACACCAGGCATGGGCTGTACAAGTCTCCCCTCTTTTACAAGTCTCTAGGCTGTGCGCTTTGTTCTGCCAATGGATCTTTTTTCTTCCTTTTGCTCATGCTGATCTTGTGTTTCTTGCATAAGGAACTCCACAGTCTGCCACATAAATACATAGCTAATTTATGTAACCTGACCTATTTTTAAAAATAATTCATGAAGCCAACACTCATCTTTCCAGCACACTTGAAGGGTCTCTCTGTCTACAGTGACACTTTAGGTGGTTCAAATGACAAAAGTGATTGTTTCTCTGATATTGGATCAAAACCAACTAGAAAATGGAACTGCTTGCAGCAATTTCACTCTTCACTGACCTGAAAATATTTCCAAATACCCAGGCAGATCTGTTTGACCAAAGCACTTCCTTGGGTCTGGGTTCAGTGAGCATGAGCAACCTTTCTGTTACCAGAAAGTTCCTTGTGAACTAACCCAGTTTCATCATCCAATCCTTGCTTAGTTGAAACTGCCCACAGATAGGAGCAACCAAACTTGCAGGAGTTGACTGAAGTGAGTAGGAGGCCATCCCAAATGGTCAATAGCTGTCCTGTGGACTTGCAGGTTATAAGGGCTGCTACTGAGCTATGAAGGAAAAAATGTGTTCCAGGGAAAATGCCAGGCAAAATTTCTACAGAATTCAGAAGTCATTAATTTCATTTCCTAAAGAATGCTTGAATTCATTCTCCAGCCCTGACTTTTTTTTTTTTTTTCTTTCATTTTTATTTTTTGAACAGGTCTGCCACCCTCTTTCTCTTCCTTATTACCTCAGCTATTTAGATATAGTAGCATGGCCAAAATGACCATATCTACACTAAGTTTGAATTGGATAGTATTGAATGCTGTTCTTATAGTCTGTCTCTCTAAACCAGAGCAGAACACTCAAAAGACCAGAAGCATTTGGATACGCTTAAATATTTTCCAGCTGTAACTTAATTTGGTGCTGTGTGTAAACCCACATCCTGTCTGTGCTATATGTGGGTGAAGGAAGCTCTGACCCTTAGATTGTGATTTCAACTTATATAATATAAAAAACTAGTTTGAATAATGCAAATTATTTCTAAAAATAATCAATAGATCAATTTATCGATATATTTGTTCTGTAAAACACTGCAGAAAGCTTTCTGTCAAAGATTTTAAAAAATACATGCATGATACTTAGTTATGCTAGAATAGCGCCTTTATTTTATGATTTTTACTTACCTCATAAGTGCTTGTGATGCCAGATCTATAAAAAACAGGTAGATAAAGCTCAGCAGTAAAAATAATGACAAGTGTATAGGAAAGAAAGAAGAGCACAAAGGATGCCCCGTAGCGATAAACTTCAGAGGGTGTCCCCAGGACTGTTACTGCTGACATGAAGCTTGATGTAAGAGAAAAAGCTATGGGTCCACATGTCATCTGCTTACCACCCACCAAAAATTCCTTTGAAGTTTTCTTTTTCCTCTCTTTAACTGCAAAAAAGACTCCAATGCTGGCAGAGACTAAAAAGAGTGCTGCAAAAACGACATAGTCCCAAGTCACAAATTTTTTGACGTCTGGAGCGACAAAGTTTGGCATTGGCACCAATTGTATAACCCTGTGATGGAAGATTCTGGTTCACTATGTCTGGTGCTAATCTGGTGCTGTCTGGTGCACCAGATTAACTCTGTTGACAGCAAAGCTGAAGTTTATCTGTAGCTCAGCAATAAAAAAAACCACAATAAACTGCAAGAATGTTCAGCCAGAAGACTTCTTCCAATCCAGTTCAGTTCCAAGGAGTTAAAAGAAAGGTAGCTAAGGATGAGTTAAGGAAGAATGTACTTAGACCCTAGTACTATGGGTTCTTTTGCCAGACAAGCTGAAATAAGGGACTTAGCTGTGAAATTTGTAGTACAATCCCTTTTTATCTGTGATATGTAAATTTAAGGTTAAACATTAGCCTGGCACATTGACTTGATCTAACTCTCTTCTAACATCTCAGCATTTTTAAAGAATAAAATGAGAGCAATAGAGAAAAAAATTGAGGAGAGAGAAAGGAAGGAAAGATAAAATGAGAGCAATAGAGAAAAAAAATTGAGGAGAGAGAAAGGAAGGAAAGCTCACTGTACAAACCTGTTGTCTTACTAGTGAGTTTCTTTTCATAGAAGCAATTTCCTCATAAGGTTAAAAACTGATCTTGAATGCCAGCAATAGGCATTACAACTGTCCTTTGACATCCTGAGTCCAGTCCTTGTTAGGATATCTGGAACTTAAGGTGGCCATAAGAAACTGAAGTGTTTAATGGTTAAAACTAACTGTGGTACTTCTCCCCATGTGCTGTATTCCAGCCTTGGTGTGTTTGGAAACCCAGCTGAACAGATGAACAGAAGTGTGGTTTGTGCTGCACTGTCTGAGGATGAATTTCCATTAGAAACTAATTTTTAACTGATTTCTGCTAACAGCAATATAGCTTGTATGGGTTCGTGTGAGAAGTGACTTATTTTATTTATCCATATACAGCTTTGTTGGACTCACAGGACTAGAGAATCAGAGATAATCAGATTGACCAGCAGCATTTATCTCAACTATGGGATAATTTTTTAAATTCAGTTATTAAGTTTTCTGTTTGTGTTTTTGTTTTAAATAATTGGATATTCATTTTTATCTTCACTAATGCCCCAACAGTACATTTTCGAAAGAAGCAGGAAATTACTTGTCACTCTGAAGAATTAACTTGTACAGAGAGGTAGAGTGTGTCATCACAACCCTGAAGGAAGGGTGAAGTGTATATCGTGAAGAAAATTTAAAACCAAAGAGATCAGGTAACCTGGGAGAGCTTTTAATAACAGAAGTCCTTTTCTTCAGCCTTGTCATGGTTAGGGATGGATCCCCACATCTCCTCCTTAACTCATCAGTAAGTACAAGTAGTTTTCCTGTGTCAGTAACAACTTAGCATCCAGACCTGAAGTCTTACCTGTTCCCTTCCATTGCTTAGGAGAAGGACTTCTTCTATCCATGTGTGCAGTAGAGACTGTGCAATGTTATAGTTGATTTTGATGAAGCTGATTGTAAAAAGGAGAGTTGGAAGTCCCCTTTTATTGCCAAACGTGAATCGAAAAAGACAAACGAACAAAAAACCAAACGAATAAAGTTGCTTCTTGAAAGAACTGCTGCATCTATACACGAAACATTTCTAGTCTGCACAAAAAAATTATGAAGTTCAAGTTTGGGATCTGTGTCCCAGCCCTGGATGAAGGCCAGGATATAGATATAGATATAGATATAGATATAGATATAGATATAGATATAGATATAGATATAGCAGCTGCCATAGCACACTGTTGTGTCCTGTAACCCATGGGTGGTGAGATAGAGGGACTAGATGAGACAGCAATGAACCACTTTCCATTATGCAGATCAGTCAAAGTCAGTATAGGTAACATTCTGAGAGCTTTCATACAACTGTGTCCAAGTATACAACCATCACTAGTTAATATTTCTCTTTTGTACAGACCAAATGCCTTAAAGTGTTACACTCTCAAAAAAGCAGCCAAGCATTTCCCTGCTTTTGAGAAGGTGTTTTTTTTTTTTTTTGCCTTTTCCCCCTTTTTTTCTCTTCTCTTCCTATGAGTGTGGATATGGATATGAATATTTTCTGCATGTTTTATTTCATACCTACAAGGTCTTATTCATAAATGTCTCTGGCAATGGTAAAAGCTATGCCATCACAACAGGGAGTTTCTGGGGTCAACCATCAATCCAGTCTGGCAGAAAGCTAATTTAATGGTGTTTGTATGCAGCTTGTAGGGCTGACCAGGAAAACCATAGATTGATCTAGTTTGATCACAAGGACGTCAAGTGAATTCCCAAAAATACACAAAACCCTCAAACTTGAGGGTATTTATCCTTAAATTTGAGCTGCTGAACCACATTGTGGAAATAAGATAGCAGCAGTCGTAAAATGCTGAGAGGGCAGAGAATTTTTATAAAGCCTGGGATAAAAAATGAAAATATGAAGCAAATGAAAAAAATGATGATCTGAGTCAGAAGATTTCTCCCCTAGTCATGTTACCAAAGAAACTGTAAGTGGAAGATCCCTGAAATATTCATTCTAGGAAAATAGGTGTGGTGTAAAAATATCCTATTTGCATAAATATATGCCTGCAGCAATTTCTTTAAAATTATGAATATATTTTTCTAACAGAAAAGTGGGGATGTTTTGGATTATAGAATTTACACGAGTAGGAAAAAACTAGTGGAATAACAAATTGAAAATCAAGGTAGAAATATAAATTTATGTATTTATCATGCCATAGTCTTCTGACACATTTTCAGCATCATGTCATGGGGTTGTTCAGAACAGACATTTTGGCTAAATCTCACATAGAAAAAAATAACATAACTTAGAAATACAGTTTCTGGAAAAAATATTTTTAAATAGTATGGAAACACGTGTTATTCTGTCATGATGTTATTATGCAGGTTGGAATAATCGGTATTTTTATTTCCTTGAAATAATAGTATTTTTAAAAAAATTATTTACGCAAACTCTCATGAAATTTTTAGCCAGGGTAACCCAAGGAAGAGCTTTCACTTTTTGAAGATTCAATATCTCTTTCAATATCTAACCAAGAATCTGACAAGAAATTCCAAGTTGAGTGTTTCACTATTCCACTCCAGTCTGTATGCATCTGAGGCTCTATTTCAGGCCTCATTTCAACATCTGAAAAAAGTACTTGAGAATAGCAAAGTTAAGGGCGTGACTAATGAGCTGCAGCCTGACTTGCTGCAGTCAAGTAGGAAACTTTGCAAGGAATGCTCTTTTCCATGAACTGCTGTACCTTCTTGCCCCTGATTGTGGGCAGCATGAGAACAGCCTTTCAAGGGGGAGAGGAGAATTTGAGTGAATGGATATATATCATTGCATCTTTCAGTTTGAGATCAGGAAAAAGACAAACCTTAATTCAGCATTCCATAAGCTTGAGGGCTGAGCATCTCTTATATCTTGCAAGATGCACCTGCCTTATCCTAATATGCAGAAAAAGTGATGCTGTATGTGCCACACCTTACATATTTATGAGCAGCTCCCTAGGAGGAAGCCAAAGACACCTCTGCCTGCTGCTCTCATCACCACAGCTACATTGTCCACTCTTGTTTTCCTTTTTTCTTCTTTCTTTCCTTGCAATGAGAGCTTTCCATTTGGAGTAAATGCCAGTTTGAGATGATAGAAGTCATCCTTTTCTGAGCCCAGTCTAGAAATATAGTCTGATGCTCGATGAACATTTTCCCTGGCTTCAGCTGAGTAAATCTGCTCGATATCCTTTGTCATGTGTAAGAGATCCAGGACCTGACCCTTGATCCAAGACTGTCTGATCATGAGCACTGAGAAGAAGAAAAATGAGTTTTGAATTCTGAAATTACTTAAAATTTTTGAATCTTCTGTGCTTATTTTGATGCTAAAGGTCAGTATTTGAGTCTGAGATCTGTCCACTGTTATAAATATAAATGTCGTTCTGTAACATAATGTCAAGTCACATGTAAAATTTGATACCCATTTGTTGGTGCTACTGTAAATTCTTTGATCTATACAGAGAAAACACACTTGATTTAACTTATAAAATTAAGATCTCCTCACAGATTGTATACTTTGCATAGTATCCATTAACAGCAACATCCTCTAAATAATCATTATAAATATTAAACATTACATGTATTTCTCTAAGGAAAGAATTTTTCTAACACCTAGGTCAGCAAGTTTCTTTATTTATTATATTGATTTCCACTATAAATCATTTAAACTGCAACTATCAGTTAAATAAATACCTCTGCAGTACTGAAGGATATTTTTTCTCCTTCTAAAAATGCAGATAATAGAAAAAAAATCTGCTAATATTTTATTTTGCTAAATAATAAACAACTTTTTTGCTGTATCCTAAAATGTGACTGAATTATTTCCTTACTCCCTTTCCATACTTTTCATTATCAAGCTGTGAAAAATTCATAGAAATGGAGGATTTAAGTCACATTTGATTGTATAGATGAAAAAGAAGTGAAAACTAGTTTATTGAGGAAAAGTAAATTTCTGGAGCAAAAAAATGTACTGGAAACTGTGTCTTCCAGAAATCCTGTTAAACTTTCGGGTTATTATCTTCCCTTGACAGTGGACTTTGTTTTTTCTTAAGAGGCTCTTCTTTAATGATTACTCTTTCGTCAGAAAGTCATGCTCATTTATCTATAAAAAGATCATTATAGTCCAGCAGTATGAGGAACTGGAGTTATAGCTCAGGGTTTCAAAACAGATCATTTTCTGGGGACACAGAGTCTTTCCCATAGATCATTCTTCCCTGGAAGTGCCAGGTCACATCAGGACACCCGATGTCCTCTGTGGCCAGTGGTCAAGACCCATCTAGTCCTGCTTCCCTCTTTTGTCATTGGAGGATGAAAAGTTTGTGGAATTGCTTGCAAACACAACTGTTCACTTTGTGAGCATTCTTCAGGAGAAAAAAAAATACATGGTTTACACTGAGAATTGGATTTTCTCCTACAAAAACAGCTGGAAAGTTGCACGGGAAGAAACAATTTGAAACACTGTATTTTGAATAGTCATATTTTCAAGAAAAAACAAGCAGCTAAAAATTATATGTCATTTATCATTTATCCCTCCACTACTGCAGTGGGTGAGGGTCCCTCTGGGGCTGCAGTTTCCCAAGGCCCTGAGCCATTCTCACATCTTCCTCTTCACTTGGCCCTTCCACAGGTCCATGCCAGCCATCCACCAGCCCTTCAGCTCCCTTGGATTTTATTGCAGAAGGAAAAGTAGAATATAGGAAAGCACTTTGCTCTCGTCTCCCCATGGTGTATCTTCCTCTGAAATCTACAGACTTGCACCAGTGGACAGACATCAGTGTGCAAAGCAAGTATGAGACACATCACATCCTGACAGGATAACTGGGGATCCAAATGCAGGGAAGAGTAGAACACTGCTCTTGACTAATAACTAAGGAATAAATACAACTAAGAAAACATGACTTATTTTCTGTTTGGCTTATGGATTTGCCCACTAAGGCTGTTAAATTTTCTTTTTATTTGCTGAACAAGTTAAGAGGTTGGAAAGCTTGTGGACTGACAGAAGGACCAGCTGTGCATTCTAGTGTACCTCAGCAAAAGATGGCTGTCAAGGACTGAACAAAATAACAGCATTACAATTTTACTTCGTTTTAAAATGAGGAAAAGGCACAGGAAAAGTAAGGCACTTTATACAATAATCAAAAAGCACTTTAGGGAGAAAGTAGTACCACCTGGGAAGGAGAGAGTGGATTGAGATCCCACTGCAGCTAATTTAAGAATAAAGAAGCAGAACATACTTTAGGAGAATGAAAAAGTAATGTGCACTTCAGTATTTCTGTGCTGTTAAAAGCTTCAGAAACCAAAGTCATATGATTTGGTCTTAAATTGTTAATAAGTTATAGACATTCCACCTAACCATCCGAAAGAAGCATTTGGAAACAGTCAGGCAGCAATCTTGGAGATAGACAGATAATTTGTACATCACAGGATTGCTGTTAAGGGTCCATACAGAAGGTCTGTGCTGTTCATGAGCAGTTTAATGAGCATCCCAACTCACAATAAAGCTGAGGATCACAAATGTTCACTCACCGGTGTGTTACCCTACTAAACATAAAGGAGAAGTTCAGGCACTCCCTGAGGAATGAAGATGTTTAACACTAAAGAGGTGTGACATCTTCCCCCAAATAAGATGGGTCATGCACTCCAATGAACTTGTGTTATAAAAACTATGTTTTCCCATGCTACAGAAAATCCAAATTAAAGGGGCGCCTTCTTTCGGAGGACTAGGAGATTAATCATCTTTAACCATTATTGACTTATTTTATCACTTTCACTTTTCATTCTGTGTACTTCAAAGGGATCTCTTAATCCTGTTTTGCCTACATTATTTCTGTCTCCTTATGTACTCACATCCTTATATAGATTAGAGTGCAATATTACTACATGGCAAAAAGGTTTTGTGCATTTTTCTGCAGAGAATAGCTTCTCTTGAGCTGTTTCTTATATTGCTTGTTATCATCACATACCCGCAGTTACAACCTCCTCTTTCCCCTAGTTTAAAATAAATTAAGCTAATAAAAATAAAGAGATAGACATGTTTAAAATAATCCATCAAAATAAGTAAATAAATAGCATTTTGCTTGCATCTGTACAATATATTTTGTTTGAAAGAATCCGACGGAAGAGCTGGCCTGCTCTAATCTTGCCTCTAATATGAGTGAGGTGGCATGAGGTGAGGAAGAAAGGAACTGGACCATTGCTTTTCCATAGGTCTTTGCCCTGACAGACCTTCCTGTCTGTCAAACATATGAGAGCCTAAAGTTTAATGCTTTTCTAGAATCTCATGACTGATTTAAATTTGTATATAAGAGCTTTTGTTTGGACCTTTATTTGGGCTGCCCTTGCTGTAGAAAGCAGAGATGCCCTGCAGAGAGACCTCAACAAATTAGATAGGCAGTCACCAATTGCATGAAGTTTAACAAGGAAAAGTGGAGGAGAGGGTGGAGAGCAGCTCTGTGGGAAATCACCTGGAGATCCTGATCCATGGATATGAGTCAGCAGTGCCCTGGCAGCTGGGAGGGCCAGCCCTGTCCTGGGGGACATCAGGGACAGCATCACCAGCTGGGTAAGGAGGGGATTGTCCTGCTCTGCTCTGAGTCCTGAGGCAGTTTTGGGTGCCACAGTATAAAAAAGACATTAGACTATTAGAAAACATCCCAAGGAGGCCATGAGGAAGGTGAAGGGCCTTGAGGGGAAGCTGTGTGAGGAGTGACTGAGGGTACTTGGTTTGTTCAGCCTGGAGGAGACTGAAGTCAGACCTCTTTGTGGTCTTCAATATCCTCACGAGGGGAAGAAGAGAGTCAGGTACTGATCTGTTTACCCTTTTTATCTGTGACCAAGGACAGGACTTGAGGAAATGGCATGAAGATGAGTCAGGGAAGGTTTAGGTTTGATATCAGGAAAAAGGTTTTTTTACCTAAAGGGTGATGGAGCATTGGAACAGACCACCCAAGGAAGTGGCCATGACAGAGTTCAAAAGTGTTTGGACAGGAATTCTTGGGGTGTCCTGTGCAGGTACTTGATAATCCTGATGAGTCCCTTCCAACTCAGAATATTCTAGGATTCTATATTTCTGTTTTTATCCTTCCTGAAGGATAAGATTCTCTTCTTATCTTTCCTGAAGGGGGCTAAGAAGTGGTAGAAGTAAGAAGAGGCGGTGAAAACTTCCAAAGGGTGCCAAAAATATTATTACATAAAGTGAGCATTAGGAATCAGAGAAAAGATCTTTGAAAAATGGCCTTTGCCCCTAGACAGTGGCTAGTGGGGGAGTTAATGTGCAATGCCACATCACCCTGTTTCATCAGAGCTGAGTATGTGCTCTGCATTTCACGTGAAGCTAGATGTATGATACACTACCACAGTAATTGCCTTGAAATCAGGCAAAGGGGTATCAGAACAGTGTGGATGGCTATAAAAAAGTCTCTGGAACTTGCTTATGTGAAATATTACTCCCACATCTGTTGCTTCTGTTCGATGAACTGGTCAGTTTTTTTCATGTTTGTGTGCTGTTGACTCCAGGATAGCAGGACACTTTTGTTTTACTTGTTTAGGGAAAGCAGGGGTGTAATTTGGGAGTAACTGAAGGACATTTGGGCCCTGCTTGTCTAGGGACAGACAAAGGAAGCAGATTACTCTTCAGACACAGACTCGAGAAAGCATCTCTGCACAGGTGCCATAGGGACTCTAGCTCTCAGCAGGACCTTCTGATTTTGACAGAATAAGCTAAAGTAATACCTCAGTTGGTCACCCCCAAATGTCAGGAACCATAGTAAAGAAAACAAAACCTCAGCTGGAGATGTACATCAGCAACTCTTTTTATTTCCTTTAGGAGGTATAAATAATTGCTCTCTGCTCCAAATTGAATGCCTTCCTGATGCCCAGGGAAAAATATTTGCAGGGCACTGTGACCGTGCTTGCAGCCTCTTGTCTCTCACCCAATCTATAGGAACATGGGGTGAGCAGGGTTCTGGTTTGGGAGCTCCAGATTCCACCAGCGAGGGCTTTGACTGGGATCACTCAGTATGTGAAAAATCATAATTTAAATCGAAGGCATTTATAGCAACATTTAGAGTATCTTTGTGCTGTTAAGTTTCCTTCCCACTGCCTGGTGAAGCTTTTCACTCACAAGTGACAGAAAAAGCAGATAAACCTTGATGGTGCCCAGGTGATAGTTTCAGCCACAGAAGTTTCTGTTTCATTGTTTATTTTAAATCAGTTTCTTAAATGCTTGGAAATATCCCAGATTTCTTCACTGAAAGGGTTGTAAGGTATTGGAATAGGTTGCCTAGGGAAGTGATGGAATCACCACCATTGGCATGTTCAAAAAGCATAGGGATGGGGACATGGTTTAGAGGGTGGTTAATGCTTGGACTTGATAATTGTAGAGGTTGTTTCCAACTTTAATGATTCCCTAAGTCTATGAAATATCATGTTTTGTGTGACTGTGTCTGCATCTTATTATATAAAACATGATTGCTTCATGGCTGCCTGTCTGTCCTTTCATTTTTTTGTGCTTTGGTTTTTGCGTGCACATGTATGTATAAAAGTAGAAACCACAGAATATTCTGAGGTAGAAGGGACTCACAAGGATCATCAAGTCCATCTCCTAAGTGAATGGCCTGTACAGGGGTCGAACCCACAGCCTCAGTGTTATTAGTACCCTATGCATGTTTGTGAAGTGTCGGGATGATGGAACTTCAATGTGTATTATTCCTTCTTCTGTGTTGACTTTGTATGGGACTTTGCTTTTTTCCTTGTATATCAAAATATTTCAGTGTGATTCTCTGTTTAAGACACAGGGAATTTAATGTTATTTTTATGCAGTCTGAGTCATTCACCCATTTGGAACATTGACTCTAAGTACACATGTTGAACTGTTTTGGAAAGCTGACCCCTGAAATTAGACATGTAAAAAAAAAATATTATGACAGTAAAGTGCAATCTAGGGATGGTAGCAACTAACACATCAAAATTAAGGACATTGCAAATGAACATCCATTCAGCAATAATTTCTAAACCAAGATTTTTGGCTGTACATGAAGGCCTATGGTGGAAAACTGCACTTTTGATGCAGTATATATTGTTGAGAACAGATGAGGGTTTTGTCCTCACACAACACATGAAACTCTTTAAACATATGTCTCTAAGATTAAAAACTTCTCCTTTATTTATTTTATTTTGTTTTGTTTTGTTTTATGTAAATACGAATGTAAATGTAAACAGACCATCTCTCCATTTCATCTTTATTCAATGCTGCCTTGATGGAATGAAAATGTAGAAGAGTAACAAATCTTGCCTGTCCCCTGCAGGCTTGAGAATAGATCAGTTATTTTGCTTTTATTTTAGGTTCCTTTTAAATTTGTGACAGGGCAACTGAAAAATACAGAGTAAATCACTTGCTGTTGACAGTCAACAATACAGTGAAAGAATTTTTGACATGAAGATGAAAGGAATTGCTTTTCAGCAGTCTGGCTTCCAGAACTGATCTTGCTTCTCCTTCTTATGCATAACACACCCCGTGAAGAGTAGTACCTTGCTCAGTTTTTTGATAATATTTTACTACTGTATGAGTTTCCCCTGTTTGCATTAAAATCTGGGAAATTTTTTTGGTTAGGGGATTTTCTGCTATGGCTTTTTGTTGGATGTTTTTGAATTAGCGTATTTGTTGTTTTATCTTTGGTGTTGTAACACCTGTAACATCTGTGGAACATTAAGTTTTGCTTTCTAGTTAGAGGGGGGAAGGGAAAACTGAAAGGCAGCAGTCTTTTTTTCAGATTTACTCTTTGAGTAGGCTTTGTGGGTGAGGACTTGGAAACGGGACTTCTGATGGGATGTCCAGCTCCTGCCAAATGGCTCCACGGCTCTGGATTAGTAGCTCACAGTTTTATATTCTTTTTCCATAGGAAAGAAAAATAAGAAAAGATCAGATGCTGAACTGAAGCTGCTGGAAAAGACATGGCTAATCAGCTTGTTAAGAGGTAGCCAAAATGTTGCTGCATCTAGTGGTGCTGTGTGGGGAAACACTTTCAGACCCCAGTCACAAATGCAAAAATACCCATGTTGCCATATTCCTATGCCTTTCCTCAGCTCCATCAGTATAATTTGGCAAGTGTTTGTAGTTATGACCTAAATGCTCTTTACAGGCTATAATCTTTAATTTATAACTGGGACAAGTTGTAGGACATTTTGTTCTCAAAATGTTATCTAACCTGGTAATTTAATTATGCTAACACAAAGGAGCCATCACTGGACTACTCCTGACTACTGGCGTGGACATTAAACGTTTGTGAATTCATTTTGCAGTATTCATAGTTCTTTACAACTTTTGTTCCTAAGACATGATAACTAGGCACAGCTCCATGACACAGAAACAGCTGAAAACTGACAATTCTGGAGAAGAAATGAGATAGAAATAGACTGGAAATAATAATAAAGGATTTGGAACACAACTGTATATAAGGAAGGCTTGGACTAAATATTGTTTTGAAAACCAGTGGTTTGGAAGGAGTCAGGTGGGTTTTTTTCCTTTGGAACTATGAGTGAAATTTGCAGTACAGGGTTTGATCTGCTTTTATATTGGTGAAGACAGGCAGTGCGATTAAACATCTTGCTTACAAATAGGTGATAGTAAAAATCATAGGAAGAGTACTTACACTTTCTTAGGAGTTGACTAATATAGAAAAATATATTTAATCAGACATTTAATTTAGAAAAAGGGACTGTATATAATTTATTGAATAAACACCTTTATAATTGGAGTAAAACTCCTACACCAACACAGCTTGTTGTTTGTGTTCTAATGAATATTATTTCTGGGCTTTGTGTGGGTTTAGATGGTGTCAAAATAATAGCTAAATAGAAAATAATGAACTCAAACCCACATGAAGTTTTGACATTGGTTCCTGTGTTTTTTGGAATAATTCAAGGTAGGCATAAGTTAAATGGCAAATTCAGCAACTTCCCACATTATTAAGGAGAATGAATCACCATTAAGGAAATACCTGTTATTTTTTGAAGGTTCACAATCTACTTTGACACATGGCATAATTATACTGATGTTTAGTATAACTTTATTTTTTTTTATTTATATGGTATTATATATTGTTATATATGTAAGTATGGCTTTCTATATTGTTATATATTGAATTATACTATAGTTGTATTATATTAGACTTAGTATAATTATACTTATTTCCACGCCAGAAATCCAATATAATTCTTGCTCTCCGTGTTTTTAATTCCCTAATCTTGCTAATATAGGTGTGGCAACTATCTCAGTAGGACAGTTCTGAACACAGAAAGATGAAAAAGATGGGGCTTGGACTTTTCCAAGAATGGAATGAACAAAGCTTTCCTAATACAAAATTATAGTTAATAATTGTTATATTGTATTATATTATATTATATTATATTATATATATTATATAATATTATATTATACTGTACTATATTATGCAGTATTGTATTGTATTGTATTGTATTATATTACATTGCATTGCATTACATTATATTATATTTATTAATATGTAAATATTAAAGTAAATCCTAAGATAATGTAAAGTAAAACATGCTTTTGATGCTTAATGAAAGGTTTTATGTGGTTGTTGCTGTTCTGTATATTTTCCTGGAAGAGGGCAGGTGATGCTCCACATCCTACCACTCCATCAGACAGAAATCAGAATATGTCAGGAGATTGTTTTCATTCCAGGGAATCAACTGTCTGGATTTACCACGTAATGATGTGAAATGAAGGAAAAATTATTTCCAAAGCCAATCTTCGATGATGTTCAGAGGAAAAAAAAAATTGCAAATATTAATTTTCTATAGCATCACTGTTTGAAAAATCTGGGAATGTTATCCTCAAGAGACCTCAAAATTAGATACTGTAAATCTCATAAACCTCTTCACATGAAACACCACCCAATCTCATAAATTCCTCACGGTTTTAGTTCAAAATCTGTTTTAATTGAAATCCTGTGTAAATCAGTGGGAAACATTTGGAAAACAATGCAATTGCTTTTTGATTGCATAGGCTAGTGTGTAATTCTACTCAGTGCCACAATATCTGTCATGATACATTGTTTTGATTAATAAAAAATGGTATTTTAATTAATTACATAATCTTCTATATATAAATAACTCATAAATTGAGAATTTTTGCTAAATTAAATGCCAAAAAACCAGTGGCATAACCCACAAGACCAAGTTGACAGTGGTATCACCATGTTTTAGAAGAATATTTTGCAGCTGAGATTCATTCACACAAATGCATACTTTTCTCATGCTCAACTTAGATATATCACATGTGCTATATATTAATTCTTGGTATTTTTCATATTTTCAGACTAATGTGGTATGTTTAATTTTTGAGTGGATGAAAATTCCTGGTTACTAAATCTCATATTAATGAAGAAAATCAAACCCTGATGAAAGTACCTTGGGGCAAATGAAGATGGTTCTACATCTTACAACATCATCTTTAGTCTCCTACTTCTTCATTGTATCTCCTGCTTCTCCTGCTTGTCTCCACTCTTTTCTTTGCCTTCATAGAAGTTGTCAATTTTCTGGGAAAAAGGAGTAGCGTGATTTCTTACAGAAGAAAAGCTTCACTCCTGACTATGACTGTACGGTTATATTCAAGCACAGTCTTAGTATCATAGAATGGTTTGGATTGGAAGGGACCTTAAAGATCACCTGTCGTGGGCAGGAACACCTTCCATTACAGAAGGGTTCTCAAGGCTTCATCCAGCCTGCCTTGAACACTTCCAGGGACAGAGCATCCACAACTTCTCTGGGCAGAAATATTTCCCTGTGAGAGCGTGCATATGTCATTTTTGTGAATATAAGTAACCTGTGTGAAGCCATTTGTAAGGCACAAATGAAGGTGGATCAAGCAGATATCTCAGAGGTATGATAAATACAAGGTAGGGTATGGTGACAAACAGAAGGCTGATCAGGTGCTTAAAGAACGGAGACATTACTGGATCTTGATCTATGTGGCTTTGTTTTTAATTTTTGAAGGTTATTAAGCTTTAGAACAATTTCATTTAAAAATGAATGGATATGACTTACACTTTATGAAAATCTTTTCTATATCTTTCACTGGGCTTATTTTCCATCATTGCTGCTGCTTTAAAACTGGTATTACAGATGATATTTTCAGAGTCATCATAAATAAATAAAGGTGTGAACTGTGTATATGTGTGTGTAAGACACCCTGCCAGGCAGGTTGCAAAAGGGGAGGTGAGGGAGTGGAGGGAAGGAGAAAGTGCAGGCACTTTGTCATACTTTGCTGCAGGCAATGCCTGCCATTAACGCAGTTGTAAAGCATATTGTTGCCTGTGAAATCTTCAGTGAAGGCTTTTGAAAAAAAACTGTTCACATGTCACCATACATGTCTTTTTCAGGTACAGCAGCATAAATGCACTTTTCTGTTTTCCACTCGAATGGCTCTTTGGACAGACAACCCAACAGGAAATAAGATACCACACTGGAAAATTGTCTGCCTTCTACAGTTCTCCATCTGGAAAATAAATCAGATAGAAAGAAAAACAGTAAATCAGGAACAGTGGGGACTAATAAAAATAAAGTTTATTTTAACATAGTTAGAGGAGACTACAGAATGAGAATGATTTGAATGTTTTGTATATATATATATATTTTTTTTTATTTTTTTTTTTTTTTTTTTAGGTCCCATAACCCCACTCCTCATCTGGAAAACAAAAAATAAGAAGAAACAGGAAAAAAAATATTGACACAGAGCTGGGTGATCTCAGTGTGGAGATCATATAACCGGGTTTTTCAAGTACATGGAACCTTTGACTGTGTGTGTTGATGTAGAAATGAGTATGTTCCTTAGGTTTAGAAGCAGATGGCTTTTACAGTACTCCAGCTACTTGTGTTACTATTCTCAATCTGCCTGAGTCCCATGGATGGGACCTGGAAGTAGTCTCTTCCTGCACACTAGGGCTTTGGTTCTCCTGTTGTAGCAGATAAGCAAATCCCAATGAGATTGATGGAGATTTATTGATGTCTTTTGGTGGAGTGGAAATTTAGGTTTCTGCTTGTTACAAGGGACTTAAAGAAGGGTTGAAGGTCAGATTTTATAGGCAAGGATGACTAAAGAGATTATTTGATTATTTTATTTTCCTTATGTACAAGTTTAAACTTCTTTTTAGTAGTAAACTTCAATTCTTATTTGTTCAAAAGGTGGTTGAACAGCCCCTCTTTACTGCTGTCACATTAATGAAGCCTGGGAGAAGCCTCTGTTTTTCTTTAGAGGAGAAGATGAAGCAAAGTGCTCTGTTATCTCAAGAGGGATAGGAAATGTCACTCAAGACTTTGCAGCACAGATTTATTTAATTGAAATTAGTGTTACAGAGTAGAAGCTGTCATGGTTTGACACTGTCCAAATGGCAGGCACCCAGGAAAGCTGCTCACCCACCCACCCCTGCTACAGCTGGGCAGAGGAGAGAAAATTTAACAAAGGGTTCATGAGTTGAGTTAAGGACCCCAAGAAAACTCTCCAAGGGCAAAACAGGCACAACTTCGAGATACAAAGTGAATTTATTACTAACAAAATCAGAGCAGGATAATGAGAAGTAAAACAAGCCCTTAAAAACACTTTTTTCCTCAATTCCTCCCTCCTTCCCACAGACAGCACAGGGAGACAGAGGGTGGGGTTTGGTCAGCTCATCACCAAGGTTTTCCTTCTCTTGGTTCAGGGAGTTTGTTCCTCTGTGAGACCATGGGGTCTCTCCCAGGAGAGACAGTTCTCTGCAAATCTCACCCACGTGGTTCCAATCTTACGAGCAGCAGTCCTCCAAAACTGCTGCGGTGTGGGTCACTCTTCCACAGGGTGCAGCCCTCCAAGGACAGGCTGCTCCAGCCTGGGAGCAGAGCTCTGTCTCCACCTGGTCTGCCCCCAGATCACAGCCTCCTCTGGGTCTCCACTGCTCTGCCATGGGCACCTTCCCCAGGGCTGTGGGTGCATCTCTGCATCCGCCGTGGATCCCCAGGGGCTGCGGGTGGATCTCTGCATCTGCCGTGGATCCCCAGGGGCTGCAGGTGGATCTCTGCATCCGCCGTGGATCCCCAGGGGCTGTGGGTGGATTTCTGCAACCCCCGTGGATCCCCAGGGGCTGTGAGTGGATCTCTGCATCCGCCGTGGATCCCCAGGGGCTGTGGGTGGATCTCTGCATTCCCTGTGGATCCCCAGGGGCTGTGAGTGGATCTCTGCATCTGCCGTGGATCCCCAGGGGCTGTGGGTGGATCTCTGCATCCCCTGTGGATCCCCAGGGGCTGTGAGTGGATCTCTGCATCCGCCGTGGATCCCCAGGGGCTGTGAGTGGATCTCTGCATCCCCTGTGGATCCCCAGGGGCTGTGGGTGGATCTCTGCATCCCCTGTGGATCCCCAGGGCCTGCAGGGGCACAGCTCCTCACCATGGTCTCACCACGACCTGCAGAGGAATCTCAGCTCTGGGGCCTGGAGCACCTCCTGCCCTCCTTCTCCACTGACTCTGGTGTTTCCGTGTTATTCCCTTCACATGTTCTCACCTCCTCCTCTTCTCTGGCTGGAATTAAAACTGTCTCCCTACCTTTATTTGGATTTCTTTGTAAGTCTGTTACCACAGAGGTGTTACCAACCTCTTTCATTGACCCATCCTTGGCCAGCAGCATGTCCATCCTCTGCACCATCAGGGACTGGCTCTGATGGACATTTTGGAAGCTTCCAGCAGCTTCTCACAGGAGCCACCTCTGTGGCTGCCCTGCAATCAACAAACGAGGCCAAGCAAAACTAACACAAATGCTGCCCTGGCTTAAAAGCAATACAGCATTTAGAAAGAAGGTTCCAAACACATTTATAAAACGAGCTGTCAAAACAGATCAGTCAGGAGATAGTTTTATCCAGTATATGTATCTTACAGTCCTACCCCTCATTCACCCTTCTGGTCCAAGTTTTACTAAATTTGAAATAAGAATAGAAATCCTCTTTTTTGCCCTCCTCAACAGTAAAAACAACTGAGCCTATGAGACCCAATAGGAGTTGGTGCTATTAATTGCCTCCAAGCCCCTGAGCTCATTTCAGAAGTGGTTTTGCTGGCTTTTCCCTGGAAGACACTAGGGTGTCCAAAGCCACCTGGATCTTGGAAGCCTGAAGTACGGCCCCAGCTCACTGGGGACAGCAGCACCTCAAATTGAACACTACTCACTTCTTAAGCCGGCTTGAAGTCTCCTAAAGAGCAATGTGCTAAATTCACAGGATTTAAATAAATAAATATAATTGAACAGCAGTGGTTTAATTAAAAGTTGAGACACCTTGTTCACTAAAAAAAAAGTGCACCACTGTAGAAATGCTTCTGTCAGCAGTCTCTCCTCCATTTTTCTGAAGAAAAACACAGGAAAAAAGAACTCAAAAGAAATTGGGTGAGGGATGAATTCTAGGACAAACAGCAAGTTTACAAAGCATGTTCATCATGAGTTTTGAAAGGAGGTACAGAAGGAAAAATTAAGAGGTAATAAAAGCCAACAAACTTTCCTAACCTCATATGAGGCTTCAGAATATTTAAATGTGGTATCAAATGGCATTCAAATATTTTAATAATTGCTAGGGAATGGAGAGCCAGTTTGAAACACTCTGAACCATTAATTTAACATCTGTATCTTATTAAAAGCATAGAAATAATGTTTAGAGCAAACCAAAAGAATACATAGGTTGTAGTAATATTGTAGTAGATGATAAATATTTCTTAGAAAATTTTGGGGTTGTTTTATTTGAATTGGTACACTCACCATGCTATAAAAGTATAGTAATTAATGTTGTGTTTCAAAACAAATCCAATAAGATTTCAGTATGAGATACTTTCTGTAGGGTAAACAGCAGATTAGTGACAGAGGGACACAGAAAAAAAATTACAGCTGTCTCTTGTTCTAGTCTAGGTGGTGACATCCCCTATCATTTGGAAATTCACCCTCTAGTCATTAATGACAAAATTGCCATTAGTATTAGTTCAAATTAGAAAGCATTTTGTAATGAGAATATGTTGTGATCTTTATTTACAAATTTTAAAATTAACAGGTTCTGCATATACATTCCACTAGCTTGTTTTTAAATAAAAGGATAACTGTCCTGGGTTGTATGGGATGTAGTATGGGATGCCTTCTATCACCATCTTCATGAACTGATGAATCCAGTTGTTGGAGCAGGGCTCTTCCCAAACCCCCCTCCCTCTGGGGTGCCTTCAGTTCATGGCCCATCAATGCCTTGTGCATAGATAACTCCCTCCAGGTGTTACCTCTCTTTAATGGGCCATCAAGGACCTCCTGGATGACTCATCATCCCATTGTGAGATGCTCCGCCCATCGGGAGGAGGCAAGCATTCTCACATGGATATAAGCTGAGATTTGGGACTAGCAGCCCTCACCTACTGGATTCCCAGAGGACCAGAGCTCCTAGACCTTTCTATGGGATCCCTGCTTCATGAAGACCACCTCACCTGGACTGCTTCCATCACCCTGCTCAGGTTGTATTCTTACTCTGTTAGTGGTCTCCTTGTATTATTGTATTTTTTTTTATTTTTTACTTTTTCCCCTTTTCTTCTCATTAAATTGTATTTCTGACTTGGAGCCTCTCACTCATTTTACTTTCAAACCGGTACAATAACTCTTGTCACAAGCATCTGTTTGTAGGTATTTTAGCACTCTGGTTTCTGCTGTCATAACTAACTACATGAACTGAATGGGAACATCTGCTTCACTGCCCTCCCCATAAACCAAGAAAATGTGAGTTACTATGAACACTCTCCTACCACCAGTTTTATCCAAATTTTTTTCACTACCACTTCAGAGGAATTGCAAATACTGCATGTCTTAGAAAATAATGAGAACTTAAAGGTCCCTAAACAGCCTCTGGACTTCTCTGAGTCTGACTGTGAGGTGTAGTATTCCTCTAACTGTGAGGGTTATGAATGAATTGCAGGGAGAGCTGGGCCAGCAATATTGTTGCTCTGTACAGGAGAGAGGGTTGGCTGAAGGACTGTAACTAGCTGTCATCTTTTCTTTCTCATATCAATTTCAACAATCTGCAGACATCTGGTTCTCACCATACTTCCATGGGGCCTCAACTAAAGAGGACCTCTATATCCTGCAAGGTCTCTCAGTATGATTACCAAATACGACTTTAGTAAATCATTTCTGTTCCTCTAGCAGATTTGGATGGCAGAGCCTCTGTGGCACAGTACTCTAAACATGTGTAGTAGTCCTACAAGCTTGTTTGCAGATGGCCTGCATTTTGATTTTATGTATAATGGTGTGGATCTCAAGCATGGGAATACTTCCAGGGCTAGGGCAACATTTGGTCATAATCTGAAAGTAATTCAAGTGGTATTTAAATGCTTACTTGAAATATCTTTCCACTTGGAGATTTTATGCTGGCAATTGCATGAATTATTTAAACTGTAGAATCATGGGAAAAGTGTATTCTTATTGAAAACTGGCTCGTTTTATGGTAATCTGTCAAAAGGTCCCTCAGAAAATACTGACTATGAGATTAAATATATTTCCATTTTACTTTTTATGGGGATTCATTTTTAATTTCCAAAACTGCTTCTCTCCTTTGGCTGTTTTTCACCACCTCATTCTTTCTGACCAGAGTTGTTCACAAATTTGACTTCAGCTAGTGTTTCTCTATTGATCATCACCTGACTACCTCTCTGATTTGGAGCTTACTTTTGTTCAGGCTGAAATCTCATTTTGTCTCAGACAAACTCCATGGGCCTAGCAGTTGTTCTAAATTGTGTATGACAAAACATGAGCTCTAAAATCCTTCACTTCAAAGCAGTCTGTGCTCCTGTATCCTTGTCTCCTTCCTTGTGAACTCCAAGGAATTCAGAAATGCAGTCTACTCCTCTTTGACATATGACAAACAAAACACAAGTGGAAAGACTGTTTTCCTGACTCATGCTATACATTTTTGGTAAGACCAAGACAATGCCAGCAGGTATTTTAATGGCAAGTACATTCTTCTACTGTTTCAGACCCACTCTGCCTCTCTGTTGTTGATTGCTGCAATTTTGCCCAAGGGATGGAAAGAAGCTGTTTCCTACACAGAAATGTCTCATAGGATATAACAAGGCCATTAGACTCCATGGTCAGTAGCCATCGCTGATTTAAGAGGTAAAAAAAAAAGGAAAAAACATTCAGCCAGGGACAAGCAGATGTTGCATTGTAATCACCTTTGAATTTTTGGACTACTTTGTGTTTTCCCATCAATTCATTGCCTTTTTGCCTTGTTCCTAGACATTAGAAGCGAGGTGGCATAATGAGGCTAAAGCTTGCAGGACTTAAGATATAAAAATAGATATCTATCTTGGCTGAACTGATGGTAAGAGAATACAACTTCTCTAAAGACACATTATGAAGGTAGAGGAGTTGAGTTCTCCATTCAGTGGGAAGAACAACAGAATAAATGTATCATAGAAACCTGGGATGATTTGGGTTGAAAGGGACCTTAAAGACCACCTAGTTCCAACCTCCCTGCCATAGGCCAGGTCAACTTTCATTGGGCCAGGTTACTCAGAGCCCAAACCTATGTGTTTATAAATGTTAAGAAATGTTAAGCTGTATGTCAGGGAAAAAAAAAACACAAAAAAAAAAAAACCAGAAGGAGATCTAAAGTTACCCTATTTCTTGTAAGAAACATTTTGAAACAAATGTTTGATTTTGATACTAGAAATATTTTCTTATTGAAGTTAAACACTTTTAAATGGAAAATTAACATGAGTGTTTTAACAGTAAAGCAGGTGATCCTGGTTTGCAATTCTGTAAAGAGTCTAAGTGAAGTTCAGTACCAAACTTGCATCTATATATCTATCTACAGACATAGATAGCTATACATACATGGAATATTATGCCTTACATGTTGAATTTTAGCTAGTTCCCAGACAATATTACAAGAAATTAATTTCAATAACTACAACTGACACACTTGGCAAAACAGCAAGCATTAGCCAGTAGTGAGGAGGCATAATGTGCCCCAACTACGTGTTTATTGCAGAAATTATAGTTCTTCCCCTCCCCAATGCAAACTCCTGGAGCCTTTGCTAGAACTAAACTATGAAAATATTCCTCCTGAATTTCATCAGCTGGAGCTGGTTTTGGATGGAGTTGTTTGAGCTGCATGTCAGACAGGGAGATGTTCATCTATAAACAGGACAACACTGTGGCTACTGCCACAGCACCAAACCTGGACCCTTCCTACTCCCTTGGGAATAAAAAGGGCACATGTGCAGGACAGGAGGAGGTGGAAGACAGAGAGGGATGGTGGCATGAAAGAGAAAGCTGCAGCATTCCATTTTACTAGCATTGTCCCCGGGCCACAGCACCTTGCCTCAGAAGCTACCTTCATGTCCTCCTATCCAGAGACCTCTGTGGCTTTCCCATCCCTGGAATTTTTTTTTTCATTTAAGTCAGGATTCAGGCCTGATTGTAAGAAAATCAGAATATTCTGAGTTTGGAGGACACCCACAAGGACCATCAAATCCATAGTGAATGGACCAAAGAGGGATCAAACCCACAATCTTAGCATTTTTAGTACCATGCTCTAGCAAGCTGAGCTAATGTCAGTGCATTGGGGAACATTTCTCATCTATTTCCCTACTGATAATTTGGCTTCAAACTTCTGTAATTAAACTCTATGTACTTAATCTCTAAAATATATTGTGTGTAAGCATACATGCTCACATGCACTTTTGTGTATTTCTGGTAAAATTTCTGGCTTTGATCTATATAACCAGTTTATTTTCTAATTTCTTGAATAACCTTATTTTCTACTATCAAAGAGATTCTATTAAGCTGCTCTTTCCTCAGCTCATATGATGCAACATACATATCCTGTCACCACTAGGGCTGCTGCAACTACAGTTCAGAGCAGCCAAGAAACAGCTGGAGAGGGTAAATGGAAGCATGTGATTTTTCTTATGTTTACCTTGGCATTTTAGGAAAGCTTTTCCAGACTTGAGTATTTATTTATACCAAAGAGAGGAAATAAGTAATTTATGTTAAAATAAAATGGAGAATGAATGCAGAACAATTTACTATCATTTAAAAGCAGCTCCAGCTTACTAATAACTAAATCCATACAGTCTTGCATGCTAGGATATGATTATACAGCCTAGAAATAACATTTCACCTGCTGAATATATCAATCCCAAGAAAGTTAATCTGGAGTTTATTTTTTACTGAACAATTATTTCTTCTGTTTCTTATTTTAGAATTATAAAGAGGTGAGTTGAAGCTTCAGAATACTAAGACTTTATTTTTGAAAATAAATACTTCTAAATGTTTTTAAAATAATTTAAATGTTTAAAAGATATTCCTTGAATCACCACCTCTATGGCCTAGACGATTGTGAAATATAGACAGCTCCAGTTTCCATGGCTTAAGAATACAACCTGAATATCACAGTGCTTGCAGTAAAAATATGTTGGTGGCTACACTGGTTTGTTTCTGTTTAGACTGCCTAATGAAATTGGTTACTAAATGTCTGTGAGGAATGGAGGAGGGGAAATAGGTATTTCCTCTCGCCTATTCCAGTGGCACCTCAAAGAAGTTGCATTATTGCTCTATAGAACTACGTTCTCACCTGGAAGCATGCTCCAGCCTGATGGAAGGGCTTGGAATTACGGAAGGGCTTGGAATCATGGCAGGGCTTGTGGATCACTGGTACCTGTACATGGTCTCTTGCTTGTCTGGGGGCCCTGGGGCGCGTATTACAAGAAGGAATGAGATGTGAACTTCTACATATAGAATTAATTATATTTCAAGTGTATAATACTAATTTCTTTATGGCTTATCTTTAATATATGCGTGTCTTCTGTTCTAGACATAGACATACTACTAGGGTGCTACCATGAAGCCTCTTCCTGAGAAGATCAGTTATAGTGTGGAATACTATTAACCTCAATGAATAAAAACAGCACAATAAGCTTGATTAAAATATCAAAGCTTTCCTTTACGTGCCAAGTCATCCTTGTTAAATTGTGTAGATTGCAGTAGATGTCTATTTTTTTCACCTTCAAGAAATGCCAATTCACTAGTTGCTCAGCCTAAATAGCCCTAAGTATTATAATGCATGAAACAAAATTTCCTTAAAGAGAACCCAAATTCAACAAAACACTGGGTTACTCCTTTACTAACTGTAGGAGATGACAAAATGAAACTTCATATAATTTTCATATTCAGATGAAGATTCCTGTCAGGCTGATTCATTTAAAATGGACAGAAAAAACATGATCTTGCATTTAGCATCCCTTGAGGTATTTGAAAGATGCATAAATATGGCTCTTATGGACATGGTTTAGTGGTGGACACTGAGTTAATGACTAGATTTGATGATAGTGAAGGTCTTTTTCAACTTGAACAGTTCTGTGATTTGATGATCTTGACTTATTTTCATCTTGGCTTGTGCTAAATTCCCAGGGGCTCCCAGGAATTGCAAGACCTCTATTGGCCTTTCCAAAAAGCATCTATTGAGATTTTTATACCCAAACCAGTGAGATTACCACTTTTGAGCTGTTCTAGAGGAATAACCTAGCCCAGACACTGTGCTATTTCTGATATTCAAGATAATTCTGCCACGTGACAGAGATTGTAGGTCGTAGGTTGTAAAGCTAGTCTGGGTTTCTCCCTGTGCTAATAACTTGTTCTACTGATTTTTCTACTTCTCAAAAAAGAATATGCTTTCTTTAGAAGAGAGTCAAAATTAGAAATTGATGTTTACTTCCCTGACGCTTTTCCAGTAATTGCTCGTATCCCAAATGACTGTCCACTTGCTGTTCAATGCCAAGTCCCATCGAGTGCTTCTTGGCTTTTATATCTACTCTGAAGGACCAAGATAATAACTGGCATAAGTAATTACACCTTTGAAATACATTATAAATCCGTATGGAATCATCAATCTTTTTTCCTTAAGAAGGAGATAATAGCCCCTGAAAATGGAAATATACATTTGCCAGAGTTTCCAGTCCTGAAAAAACTACAGGTTCCTATTAAAAAAACTTTCCACTTATGAATAAACCCCTAACTTTTCTGCATATTTAGCGTCAGATAAACTGCAAATTACTGAGTCTTGAAAGGACCCCCCTGAAACAAGTGATTCCAACCATAGTATTATCTGACCAAGCAAGTGGTGCTTAGCTTGGCCAACAACAGTTGTTGTAACTCTCGGTAGCGCACATGGAAGAAATACCAACCAGATATTCTCAAGAGGTCAAAACAACTTTACTGGCAAACTTTAGAAAGTCAGGAAGCTTTGGTAAAAGATTTAGTACAACATCCAATCAACATAAAACACTTCCCAGAGCATTAACTTGGCTCATTTGACTTGGCAAATATTAAACTCATTCTGTGTTCTACTACTCAAAGTGTTCCAAGAAGAGGGAATTAGAAGAAAAACAAAGAGAGAAGGGCAGAAAAGTCCTCATATAGTGGTATTCAGATAGAAACTCCAAGATGAAGGCAGGGTCAAGACAAATGCTTTGCCTCTTGTTCTGCCTTAAATACCCCTTGCCCTTCCTGGGCCTTTCCCCCAGGTGGGACTTCTGGTCGCTTGGCCACAGTGCTGAATGATGCTGAATTGTATTTATGATGCTGAATTGCATCCCCCTTCAACAGCATAAGTAAGTTTAGCCCAGAAACAAGTTCTGCACCTTTAAGACCGGTTCTGAGAGCTGAGGGGCAGAGAAGAAGCTTGTTTTCAGAAACTGCCCCATGGCTCTTTCTCATGGGCTGTGTTGTCTGCAGCACAGAGCAGGAGGAAGCTCTCCTTTGCTTTTAGCTAGGTTTGGGTCTTTTTAGCTAGCTGAATCAGAGAAGTTCCCCAGGTCGTGATTTTTTCTTTTTCTTAGAACTGTTCAAACCTGCTCTGGACTGGGAACCCAGAAGAACAGCGAGAGCCCACAGCTGTGCCCACAGGGGCCCAGGATGCTGTGTTCCAGTTCAAGCATCTCTCCAGAGGACAGCCAGGGACTGGGTGAACCAAGCTACACCCCATGAAAAGGACTTTCTGAATTTGCCCTCTCTTCAGAACAGCAAGAGGTCTTATTATTTAGTACTACCCATTTTTTGTGCTGGTGAATGCTTTGCCTGTTAAATAAACAGGGTTTTTCCACTTTTCTCCAAGGAAATCTTTTCCTGAGGTAGTAGGGGCAGGGAGCACTTGAATCTGCTTTCTAGAGGAACCCCTTTGGAAGTTTACTCCAAAATTTGCCTCACTGCCTCACCAGGGCAAGGCCTGGCCTGTCCCCTACCCATCCACGTGCATCCCAAAATGTCTTTCCAGTCAGCCTTTCCAATTTCTGTCAGTCTATATCAGCATCATTCTTTTTCTCTCATATGGTGTCTTCTCATTACGGTACCATAGCTTGTGAGGCAAACTAAACATAACATTACTGGTTATTGGGAGACTCCCTGTAGAGGCAAAGAGCTTTGTCTTTTAGTCTTGTGCCATCGGCATGCATCGTGAGCAAAGTGAAGCATATTCCAGCTCTAGGAAACTTAAATGGTTGTCGAGTAGGATAAATGCTGTCTCAGAGTTGGAGAAAGGTTTGTTTTGTTTTGATTTTTTTTTCATGTAGAAATACAGTGATTTCTGAAGCACACTGGACATGAGAACCTCTCACCTTTACTGCGTAGGATGGTGTATGGGGTTGCTGTTGCTTTCTTTCCTGTAACAGCCCTGCATCTTGCTCTACAAATGTGAATAAACTAGGTTAGAATATTTCATTTGGGTTCAAAAAGATAATCTCATATAAATATGGTATAAAACAAAATCTACAAGAATACCTCTGCTTTAGATCTAGAAAAGGGAGAAAAAAGGCATTTCTTATGAAGTACCTCAATGCAGTACATAAAAGATAACAAAAGCATAAGATACAGGAGTATCCAAACACAAAATATTATATTATGCAAAACTTATTACCCATAACCAGGTTAAACGGGCTTAACTCACATGTCTTAGTAAAGCTACTTTAATAAAAAATTATGATCAGCTCAAGTTGACTGCATAACAGCTGTCTTATTTTTCCTCTTTTATGCTTTATTTCTCTCACTGTTGCACCTTATTTTTTTGTACTATATGCTTCAGGCTTCTGAAAGAACTTTTCTTTTATTAGGATCTAATAAAACCTTAAAATTTGCTCTCATATTCATTAAGGACATATTCTGCTAAGACTATACGAATGAAGGAAAACACATGCTCAGTGGAAGGGTGGCCTGAAGAGGAACTTGTGGCTAATATCCACAGAGTACTTTATTGTATTTTGTTTATGATTAGGAGTTATGACGTGGGATTTAGAGCACTTGAGTACCCTCTCAAGTTACACCACACCTCCCTGATATCTTGAATTTGCGTCGCATTCACCTCAAAGGTTTAACTATCAGCCCCACAGGGATGCTGCCATATGCCTATGTCTCATCAGTGGTTCACAAAAAGTTTTGAGATCTAGTAAAGTCATCTTTTATTTAAATGTAAGCTTTAGCAGTCTGTTGTGACAATGAAAATAATATATTGCATGTGTGCAAGGAATGTGAAATAAGGTTTCAAATCACAGTTCAGTCTTAGGGATTTGTCTGCCTGAGTACTGTCTGAGCTTATTTTACTTTTCTATTAAAATTTTGATGGTGTTTTCTTTCAAACAACTTAGCATGAAAAAACAGTTTACTGATTTTTTAAAGAGATAGGTTAATATATTTACACAGGGGACTTGGAGGATCATTCCAATGGGAACATGCATGAAATGCAGTCCTGTGCATCTGGACATTTTTTCAGTATAGCTGGCCTAACTGTTGCTACCAAGTACCATATAAGAAAACCCTGAAGAGATTGTCCTAAATATTCTGGCACATCATTTCTTGAAAAGATGGGATTTTGCTAATGCTTTGGTAGACATATTTGCTCACACCGAAGGATACTTGAGAGATTTCCTGTGGGAGTGAAAAAACATGGAAGAAAAATAAATGCCAGGAAAAATGAACACTTCTTGAAATCCTATACCTTGGAGTGCTGTATTCCGGTATTGAAACCTGAATTTTCACAGTCCACTGGAGCTAAGTAACCAGGCAGCTGAATAGAAGGTTTGTCTTTGGCTTGTGTGCAGCTCAAGTATCCAGCCTGCACTGCTGGTTAATGCCAAATGAAACAGGTTTTGCCTTTGGCTGTGCTTTGCTATACTTGCACTCAGCAGCATGCTGGGATGTTGGGGTACAGTTTGCCACTGTAGCAATTACCCTGACCAGCATGGATTACCTCAGATTCTGATGGCAGTAAGCAACTATGGAATAACATTTTATTGAAGTGTTAGTTGTTTCCTAACTTGCACAGAAAAAATGCTCATGAAGTCACTATGGAGAACCTGTTTGCCCCATGGGTTACTCTTACAAACATTTTCAGGATTTAAGCAACACATAAAGAATGTAAAACATTATATATAAACTCTACACATTGCTCTTATTCCAAGTAGCCCAGGGAGGGAAATGCAGAAAGTGTCCTTTGTGACTGCTGGTGAGGATACTCTATCCAGAGATCAGCAGTGAGGGGGCTGACATGGCAAGTGTTGCCTCCTGTCATAAAGTGCAAGTGTGCACGTTGAGCATTTTTCCACATTTTTCCACACCTGTATTGGAATATCTTCACCTAAGGCAAATGGTTTCCATGTACATCTACATCACGTTTATGCCAATCCAGCCAGAGAAGTTTAGTTAATAAATTTTACGATATGTAGGGGAAAGGTAATACCTATCACATCTGGAGCAAATTAATTTTTTAAGACATATAAGCGAGTCTGGAGTTACCTTAGTGTTTTCTTATTAAAAATGACTTAGCTGTTATGTTAAAAACATCCATTTTGTTGTAAATATTTTAATTGATTGTATTTATTAGAAGCTGAAATTTACTTCAACCTTTCTTATTCCTTTAGTTTTAACAGCACTGTTGATAAATATGATTAAATTCCACAGATTAGATTTTTATTCCCCCCTCACTGCTCCCACAAGAGTGGATTTCCCTTCTTCCCTTTAAGAGAAGTTAGGACCATATTTTTTTCATTTCTGCTTACCAAGGGATTAATAATATAAAACTTGGCAGGGAAATTGCTGTCTGTGAACCAGAGTGAACATTACTTGATGTAACCCAGATATAATAGTTTCTTCTGCAAGCTGAACTTCTTGAACCATAAGAAACATAGGAAAGGTTTAGTGGCCTGTGCAAATAAAGAGAAAGTAACTTTAACTTGAAGGTATAAAGGAGAGATTTTGCTCTGCTTCGGAAAGAACACTAAGGAAATTGGATTTAAAAATAGCTCCAGTCTGGGGGAAAGAAATATCCACTTGAAAGAATATGAAATTTCAGGGTGGAGTTTTTTTGGTCGGGTTTGGTTTGGTATTCTTTTGTTGGTTTTGTTTTCTGGGGTGGTTTTTTTTTTTTTGTTTGTTTGTTTTTGGTTTTTTTTTTTTTTTTTTTTTTTTTTTCTGTAACCTTCTGAATTTTCATTTATTCTGGACTGGTATGATTCAAATCTAGATGGCTGCCAGGTCTTTTTAAATGAATGTGAAGTTGGCAGATTGGAACTGTGCTGGCACTAAAAGCACAGCAATAGCAGCCATGACCTAAAAGGAACTGCTGCATCCCTTGTTTATAAATGCTTTTGAGAGAGGGGTAGAGGGAGCAGATCTCCTCATGCTTTATATCAAAAAGTTCTCAATGTGAAGTGAGATCAGAGCATGAGTCTAAGCTTTGTCACCTTGCATTTCTCTGAAAATACAGTCTGGAAGTGGAGCCATTGCCTCCTTCCATACATAAGTTGCAAAAAAGAAACATGGTTTTGTAGCCACAAATGCTTCCTCAAGTAGGGTATTAGAGGTCAATAAGATTGCCTACAATAATATTGTTAATCTGAACTTTGACATTTTTTTTTCCCTGTAAATACTACATCTTCTTTCTGAGGCTTTTTTCATCCACATGCTTTCTTGCCTACACAGCAATTAAGAATAGGATCATTTAAATTTGATACAAGCAGCTCAATCTTTATTTTAGATATCTTTAATTTGTACAAGCCAATATCTGCAAAATAACTCTGTGTTCATAATAGGCTGAAAATGGCTCAGATACTCAACTTTGGATTTTTACTGGTTTTTAATTTTTTTTGGTGCATTTGTGAATACAAGTATGTAAATCCATCTCTTTGCATCAAAATATTTACCACAGAATAATAGAATCATAGAATGGCTTGGGTCAGAAGGGACAATAAAGATCATATAGTTCCAACCCACCTCTCATAGGCAGGGACATCTTTCATCAGACCAGGTTGTTCAAAACCCCATCCAACGTGGCCTTATACACTTGCTGGTATCCACAGCATCTCTGGGCAATATGTTCCAGTGCCTCATTACTCTCACAGTAAAGAATATCTAATCTAAATCCACTCTCTTGCACTTGGAAGTCATCTCCATCTTTCTTGCAGGCTCCCTCCTGCAAAAGGTGGCTACGAGTAGATCACCCCAAAGTCTTTTCTTCCCCTGGCTGAGCAATCCCAATTACCTCAGCCTTTCCTCATAGGAGAGGTGCATCCATCCACCATCTTGGTGGCCTCTTCTGAACTCACTGCAACAGGTTCTTCTTGTGTTGAGGGCCCCACAGCTGGATGCAGGTGGGGTGTCACCAGAGCAGAATTGTAAAATCCCTGCCCTCAACAAGCTGCCCGTGCTGATTTGGATGCAGCCCAGGTTGGGATTGGCTTTCTGGGCTCCAAGTGAACATTGCTGGTTCACATCTAGCCTCTCATCCACCAGCACCACAAGTCTTTCTCTGCAGGGCTGCTCCCAATCAGTTCATCCCCCAGACTGATGCCCAGGGCTGCTGTGACCTGGGTGCAGTGCCTGGCTGTCCTGGGTTTAGGATGTATTCTATCACCCATCTCCATTAATGGCCCATCAATGCCTTGCCCATGACTCATAGATAACTCCCTCCGGGAGCTCTCTCTCTTTAATGGGCCATCAAGGACCTCCTGGATCACTCATCACCCCATTGGGAGACGCTCCGCCCATGGGGAGGAGCCAAGCATTCTCACCTGGATATAAGCTAGGATTTGGGAGAGTACAGGCAGCCCTCACCCACTGGATTCCCAGAGGACCAGAGCTCCCAGACCTTTCTATGAGATCACTGATTCACGAAGACCACCTCACCTGGACTGCTTCCATCACCCTGCTCAGGTTGTATTATGACTCTGTCAGTGGTCTTTTTTTGTATTATTGCATTTATTTGTTTGTTTCCTTTTCTTCTCATTAAATTGTATTTCTGACTCGGACCCTCTCACTCGGTTTGTTTTCAAGCCACAACACTGGCATTTGGCCTTGTTGAACTTACCAAGATTCTCATGGGACCACTTCTCAAGTTTGTGCAGGTCCTGCTGGATGGCTTTCTGTTCTTCAGGTGTGTCAACCACACAGTACTTGAGTGGTGGATGTAAACCACTGTACTATGCACTTGAGATCTCACCTCCAAAGTTTCATGTTAAATGACCCTACAAATCAAAATATGACTCTGAGTAAAAACAGTATGATGCCTTTGATACATCTAAGGACTTTGATTAAAAGCTGCTGTGTTTTACCAATGGAAACCAACTTGCTGAAATGCATTAATTTGCCCAGCTAAGGACAATCTCCTTCATTTATGTGCAGAATACATTTTTTTTTTTAAAGAAGCAACCTAAGGTAGTAAACTCAGACAGAAAAAGAAGAAAAAAAATTTGGAATGTTCCAGTTCTATCACTTAATGAAGCACAGATTTACAAAGATAAAGAAAATAGATGAACAAGGATATTAGCTTTGGCTTAGGAGAATTTTGCTGTAATTTGGCAACAGATTTTGTACATGCCTTGCTCACAAACATGCATCTAATCACAGAAACATAGACATACTTTGGCAGTGGGTATATAATGCTGTCCATGCTGTCTTTAACAAACATTTGTAGCAGCTGCATCCAATACTAACTGGCGCATTACCTAAAAATTATAGATCTTGTAGTTATATACATTTTTTTGTCTTTTTACAAATAAATGAAATATATATCTAATTTTATAAAAAATAGTCCTCTATGAGAGAAAAAGAAATGGAAGTATATTATATAAGATCATGCCCATAGATAATATAATTTTATATGGATGTAATTTGTTGCTGAATACTAGAAATTGTTTTGACAGCTTTAATTCTCATTCATTATAATATGCTATATATTACTGTAAATCACAATAGGTTTTCTTTAAATATATCTTCTATTAATTGCTACTATAAAAAGCACAATATTTAAATTATACTTCCTCTCCTTTCACTGATCTGGTAAAATATTAGGTGTGTTCAACAGCAGAAAATATCTTTTCTTATATACGTTTATATAAAACAGTAAATCTAGAATGTGTACTGGTACAGTTTATATGCTATTATACATTTTGTGTGTGTACAGGGGTGTTTCTATAGGAGGTGTATGTATAGTGTGGATGTGTATACATATGTACAATTACTAAAAAAACTGAGTTTTGGTAGACAGTGGTATATTGCACTAGGCAATTTTTTACCATTTATAAGAAAAATTCTATAATCTGGAAACATCTTGAAGAGCACATCAAGAGGAGATTTTTTTTTATTAACCTCTCCAGGCTATTTCTAGAACTTATTTGATTTACTAGCTTTTGGTAGATTTTTGGTTTTTTTCTTTTTAAATTAAAGACATCAGTGTTGCTTTTGGAACTTTGCTAAACTTCTTCCCAATGCTACATATAATTGCGAATTCAGCTGAGTGTTTTAACACATGCCCATGTCTATTTTTAATACTATTTTAACCAGTGTTTCCCTTGGACTCCATATATTCTTCATACAATTACTGTACTTAAGCACCATGGAGTCAGACATATTCTTGCACCCATTTTCACCCAACTATCCATCACCAAAAGGGAGTGCTCTGCACTTAGGGCAACACTGAACTGAACACTAATTTTTACATCCACAGCATGAAGAAGGAGCAAAGAAAACTTTTCTAGCAGCATGGGGGCCATCTCAGTCTCAGAGGGAGTGCTCTCCTATGTGAAACTAAGCCTGCATCTGTCTTTGTGATGTGCTTAAAATCTTTACAGGAGGGTATACCTGAAAAGTTAGGCAGAAAGACTTGGTTTACCGACATGCATTTTGAGGCTATTACATCTCTTCCTCTTTTGAGCAGATTTCTTTCCTCCTGAACCATTTGCCTCTGTTGAATATCACAGTTTTCTTTGTTTGGCAGTTATGCTTGGCACCTCATTCATTCATTGTTGTTATTATTTGCAAGAGTAGCCTCTTAAACACACATTTTATCATCATCATCGAAATCAAAACAAATTATATACATTTCCATAACTTAAACCTGCTGCCTTTAACGCTAATTTTTCATTCTTCCGTTGTTTAGGTTTTTGTTGGCATTTTGTGTGCTCAGGCATTTCTTGCAAGGGTAATGATAAATGTCCTGCGCCCCCAGGGGAGGGGCTGCCTGAAAGTTATTTGGCAATAACTGCGGATGTGTAGCTGCAATTTAAAATCCCTCGAAGAAGAATTGCTCTTTTTCACCATTCTGTTACATTTCTTTCAACAATGCAACAGAAACACAAGGATTTGTAGCCAGCTTTGGCAGGATGGTTGGCTGTTGCTGCCAAATTAATGTTGGTAGCCTTTGAAGCATGTCAGTGACTGTGGCTATAACAGGACCCTTCAAGATTTCCACAGCAGAAAAAAAGGTATGCAGGCTAAAATTCTTGTGTTATTTTGAAATGGCATTTTCACTTAGTTGTTTCGAATGTAATAAATAAAGAAATTTTTCTGTGGTGGTGAAATTTTCAGCACCAACTGTACCGAAATCAAAGGTAATGTCTTAGACTATTCATGCAAAGATCCAGGATCATGTTTTGCCAAGGCCAAGTCTGTTTGTGTCCTCAGAAAAAATACAATTGCATAATAGAAGGAGGATGATTGCACATGTAAATTTGCTTATAAATGTGAAAATTGTTCTTTGTTCATAATTATAACCATTCCTCAGGCATAAAACTCCACTTGCTCCTTCATACTGAAATGGCTTTACCGGCTGAGGTTTTTGATATAGAGATGCAAGGCTTGTGAAGAATAACCAAAATAAATTTTAAAAAAATCCATTTAATTTTCCTTTGGTAAATTGTCTTCTCTTACTTTCTCATGAGGTCATGTACATGCACAAGATATTTTTAATGGAATGACAAATGTAGGACATCCTCACATGATAACTGTTTTCCAACTTGTATCAGGCATTGAGGATGATCAGAGCTTTGCAGCTTGGGTGTGTGGGGAAAAAACTTGCTTCTTTTGTGAATTCTTGTATCATTTGAAAGACACCTAACTGGCATCAGAGAGGGGGGCAGATATTAATTTGTTCACAAACATAAAAAACTAGATTATTTTCTCAAAAAAAAAAATTGTGTTGGTTAGGTTCTTCCTACCCAAGTATACAAATAATTATGAGCTGAAAGGAAGGACACTGCAGATCAGAGAATTAATTCCTTTAGTGAATTTAATGAGCTTTGAATTAGATCCTGTGGTAATGAAAATGCAAATAGCAGCACGTCTTTGGAGACACTCACTGTTTGATAAGGAAGTAGCACTTCACTTTGTGTTCAAAACTCCAGACTCAAATTTAGTCTGAAGCTTGGTTGGGATAATGTGATAATTTTCCAGACCTATATATTGTTTGTTTTGGAAGTCTGGGGTTATATAAAACTTTGCTATGTCTACATTAGCAAGTAATAGGGTGCAATAGATGAGCAGACTGAGGTGGTCAGAGCAAAAGCCTCTAGACCTACATCAGCCCTAAAATGCACTAAAATGCAAGGGCTACAACTATGACAGAATCCTAACTGGATCCCCTTTACAAACAAATGAAAAAGGGTTTGTTTATTTCAGAAGCCTTTACATCTTCTTAGTTTTTATTTGGTAGAGCACTCATCACAAATAAAAGGAGCCAATGAAATTTATATTTATTTAAATTTTATATTATTTGCAAAGAAACTGAGAATCTTGAAGCTAGAACCAAAATTCTTTTAGAATGAAAATTTCCAGTCTTGAGCCTTACATGAAACTTATAACAAAAATTATTAGTAATGAGAAAGGAAATGTCCTAAGAATATATATCTATCAATTTTCTTCCAGCCACTATTTACTTGGAAGAGAGGTAACAGAAAAAGCAAACCAGGATTTTTTCAAGACTGACTGAAAACCTTTATTACACTCCACTTCTTCATACTTACTCTCACATTCACATTTCTTCTGAAAATCTCTGGTTCTGACCCTTTTATGTAGATAGTATTTGCTTCTCCACTGATAATTTTTTCCTTCTTTTCTTCAATCTGTTAAAAATTACCACCAATTACATCTCCCTTCCTGCTACACTCACTAGGCTCCCTCATGTGCAAACTGCTCCTTTATTAATATGTAAATTTAAACTTCTTATTTTCCTGCCACCTTAGTATGACTGGGTTCTGTTCTCAAGAGCTTTGGTACATTTCTTGGTTTTGTCATTAAGTGTAATATAAATGCCCTAAGCCAACTCATAACTTCCATTTTTGGGGACCATAGCAGTAAGCTTTGGATGTAGGTGGGGTATTTGGCACTCAGAAGAGTTTAAGGTACTGTTTTATGGCAGATTATTTCCAAAGGACTGGCAAAATTGGACATCATCATCTCCTCATATCAGTGTTGTACAGAGTGGTACTGTAGTGTCTGGAAAGAGAGCATGCTCTATTTTTATTATTTTTAATTTACCATCCTTAGAGTCTTTCATGGTAGGGAGAGGACAGTTCTTTGTCTTCTTTTGAAGCCTTCACTTAAAAGCACTTTTTTTCCCATGACAGCCCCAGACAACAAGAGGAATGTGCTCTGTAAAGCTCAGCAGTTGCCCAAGAAGCTGCCACCACACAGCAATAATGAGAGTTATTAAAGTTCAGAACATCAGAAGTGAGTGTTTCCAGTTGCAGAATATCACAGTCCTGGCTCATTGCCACCAGCCTGTGCTCAAGCTGTTTCCATTTTTACTAACCAGCAAAAGAATAACAGGATGTTTATTCCTTTTTTTTTTTTTTTTTTTTTTTTTCAGTGAGTGAGTGAGCAAGTCCTGCCTACAGGGCTGCATTGAGGTTAAGTGCATCTTTACTTTTTATTCCATAATTTGAAGAAAAGGGATCTGGAAGATGGGAAAGATGGGAAAGAAGAAAATCCTGAGCAGTGCACTGTTCACATGGATTAAAAATTTACTTTGGCAAAGCTCACAGGCACAACATGTACTTGCATCACAGGTGTTTTCCCAAAGCATCTCAGCTGGCTAGACAAGATGTCATGGCAGCAACTCATGTGTGCACTTTACTGCTGGAGCAGGACAAACATTGTGTTTAGCTGCAAAACAACAAGAAAACAAAACAAAACAAAGAAAAAAAAAAAAAGAGAGGGAGAGAGAGAAAAACCCATGATGCTGTACTCTCAGTTGTTTTCAATCACAGAAGTGATTCTTGGGGCCAGAATTATTCATATTTAGTCTGTCAGAATTCATTCTGTCACCACAGAAAACATAATCCTACAGCTCAAGTCCAAGGCAGAGGGAGAAGATTCCCAATGTGCTCTGAGCAAATTGCTTTTATTGTTGGCTTTTCTGTAGCAGGATAAGGGCTGAGCTCCTGCCTCTCTTGTCTCTTTTAGATCAGATCTGCTGGTAGCACAACCTTCTGGGCAGGGGACTTATTTTCCCGTGCTCTTGGACAGCACTCGTATTGTTTGGGTCCGACTGACCACTGCAATAGCAAAATCATAAATAGAAAGATTAGCAAACAACGTGTATAACTGAGTGCAGTACAGTAACTGTTATTGAGGTCTGTCATGCTCAAAACCCTTGCCTGCAAATTTTATGGAAATTTGCATTATTCTGGGAACACTATTGACAATCCCTAAAATAATTATAAATGTACTGAGGTAGTGGAATGTAATAAAGTTGCTATATTTTAACTAAAACCAGCACTTGCTTATTTGTATCTTGCTCTGGAACCTGGAATCAGAGTCAAACACTCTTCTCTGCTATTTCTAAATACCTGGCACATTCACGATTTTTTTCTGAATCTATTCCAGGAATTATACCTATCAACAGTATGTGCTTATGTATGAGAGTTTTGTGTGATTAGTGTTGGTGAACTGGTTTAGTGATGTTGGCACAGTTTATCAATTATTTGCAACTTCTAATCTAATATAATCTAAAGCAGTCCTGCAGGAATAGTGAGATAGCTATTTTCTGTGAAATTTTCACTCCTTAATATTTAAATTAATAGGAGTTTCCTGACAAATGAGAGACTGTTTGGGGCATAACCTTTTATAAAACAATGCAGAAAGTAACAAAAATGGTTAATAACCAAGACTGAGAGACAGAATGCCGTTGTAGAAAGTCAATATTAAATTTTTAAAGGATTTGGCATACTTTTATGTATTTTTATCACATTGTGATCCACAAAGAGTATATTAGGCAATGGGAAATTAATTACTATCACCATCTTTACTCTTTAGGATGTGTTTGTGCATAACAAACTTATCCAAACCCTATAGTGAGCAATTTTAACACACACAGTCATAATAATTTATACAGGAGGTGGTGGGAAGTTGCTGATACATTTGATGAGAGGTTCGATTTGCCCCATAGAATTCTGTTCTTGTAGAATACAAATTCCACCAGCAGCTGTGTGTCTCATCCTGTAAAAGGTCATGGAGACCTTCATCAGAGATGTACTCAGGGATCTCTCAACACAGGGGAGCTGGGATGAATCTAGGCAAGTAACACAAGCAGGTCTTGATCATGCTCTATGGTTGCTGTAAAAAGTCATCAGAAGATCCTGTCCCTTGTATTTATGGACTTAAAAATTTCTACAATTAACTAGGCCCTTAAGCTGCAAAGATATATGAAATTTTATCCCATGAAGATGCCATACTGCCTTCAGACAGTTAGTGCCATTAGAAAAGATGACAGCAGTGCACATACTAATCCTATTAGAAACTTCAGCCTTTAATGAATAATGTAAGTCGTGTGAAATTTCATGTCAGGACACGTTCAATGCATTACAAATAACACATTTCAGAGTCAAAGGATAATAGTGTTTTGATATTAGTTTCAGCCCTTTAGATGCTGACTTGCAACCCTAAAGAAGTGACATTTTTGTGTAAGAATAAATGAGAGACTGGAAATTCCTTCACTTACATGTTGCAGTAATGTTTTGTATGTTTGTGGGTAACTAAAACTCCAGTCTGTAACCCTTTATTTAAGCAACAATTCAACAACACTGTTCAAAGTGCTGCTTGTGCAATATGAGCATGAAGAAAGGTAGATTTAAAATAAAGATATTTGCAGGGCTGACCAGGCAGTACAACTTTGTCTCAAAATTTTAGGATAAAATGAGAGGATGACACATAAGCACATTTCTCTTTTCAGTGACAAAAACCTCTATGCCAGGAAACTGTAAATAATTCTCCTGCAACATAATGGAGTGTCAGTCAACCATCTAGCTTCTAGGAGGACAAGGCAGCTGTGGGAGCTCTTCTCATAAGACATGAAACAACTGAAGAGCTGGCAATGGAAAGACTATGAACACTCATCAGCTTATCTGCTGCTGGGGAAATCCCCTCTGTGCTTTGGCATCTTGCCCCCGAGGTTGCTGGCCAAATGTGAGATGATTTACCATTAGAGTGAGGCTCTCTGCCAGATGGATAAGCCCCTACAAACTGAGCTCAGACTTTCTGACGTCTCCCACTTCTGCTTTCATGTCTCTAAGAGCTGTGGCTTGGACCTTGTCATGGGATCCATTAATGGGAAATGGAGCATAGAGAGTGTAACTGGTTTTTAGGGAGAAGCACACAATGTCTGAATGTCCACTTTGACTCCTGCACAGCATTGCAACTCGGTATGTAGAGTATCTGCAAGGCCTTCTGTACTCCTGTGGACTTGATCCCAAATGAATTGCTGTCTGGTCTGCAAGAGTATTGAAGCCTTGAAGTATTGTTTTGAAGCCTGGAAGTATTGTATTGAAGTCCTGTATATTCTACTCAATATAAGGAACAATAAATTATTCTTATGGAGTGTTAATATAATATCATGCACGCACATATATGTGTATAAACATGTACATACATATGGAATTTGGGGGATTGCTTTATGCTTGCTTCAGGTTCCCCAATTATTTGTTCAGCTCAGCTTTCAAAGCAAGTAGAAGGTGAAAACAAAACCAATCTCCTTCCCTGTTAAAGAAAGTACTTTGGAATAGCACGCGTAAAAAAATACCCTTTATTTTGAAAGCTGCATCCTGTTTGAAATGAGAACAAAAACCATCTGCATAATACTAATTTTCTCTTTCCAGAAGGAAGAGTTGACACTCCTGGGATTCCAGCCTGTGATAAGGCTATTACAAGCCTGAGGCTTAAATTGCAAAGCCACCTAGTATGCTTTAATCTGCTGTGAAGCTGTACCATCTTGATGGATGGATAGTAACTTGTAAGGAGACTTAATATGATAAGCACTAAACCCCCACGGAACAGCAGAGAGGATACATGGCACCACATTCTGCCTTCTAATATCACCACGCACTGAGTATAGCAAAGTGTACGTGGTCTCTGAAAAGAGGTACAATTTTACTTGCAGTTTGCATAAAAAGCTCTTAGAGGATGATGAAATAATTAATAATAAAGAATGTCCTAGGAAACCTGGAAGCTGTAGACCTAGAAGTTGTAGCTTGTTACTGTTACTGTAAAGTTTTTGCTCTTACAGCTACCACAGTATGGATATTATCCAATACCCTTCAGGTTTAACATCAACTAAAGTGCCTATTGCCTAATTTAACCCAAGATATTTGACCCCAAGTAAAGCCATCCACAGGTCAGACAACGGTGGGACTCTGTGGGGTGTTAGAACTGCTGTAGGTCTCACCGCAATACTAGACTTTATGTGAATAGACTTTTCCTTGGAGCCTTTGAAGCAAATGCAGCATCTGTTGCAATGGAGTGGAGAGAAAATAAAAACTGGAAAAATCAGAGAAATTTAGGCACTGGTGTATTATGTATGTATTATTTGGAGCTTTGTATCACAAGCACTCAAGGAAAGTACGAGCTGTACTTTGGTATTGACCACACTGAATCAATCAGAAGGGTCAATATACTGCGAGTGCAGCACGGCCCAAGGGGACCAAATGGTTCCTTGCTATTCCCTCTGTCTTCTCTAGAAACTTGGGTTACTTCTTGGCACATCATTTCCAAGGGCATACTTTGGCATCCTAGGGTAGGTGAACCTTACTGCTCAGTATATGAAGGCAATTCTCTACAGATGACCAATTCTAAAACTCTCATCAATGGCCATTACAGTAACATTTTAAAAAATATGATCTTGCACTTTCTGAAGTAGAGTTTTTGTTTATTTTACTTGGTAGTAGGATCTTACAAGTTTGTAGAATAGCCAAACACTTCCTTATTTCTGGAAACTATTTTCAAGCTTGGAGGCAGGCCAAGAAAGGAAGGAATTCCATTTTCTGTGACATCCAAAGATATCTGGAAGTCTGTGTTTATATGAAGTATCTGTTGTCTCTGTAAATGCAATTTTTATTTTTTCTGTCAAAAAACTGGTAACTCCAGAATGGTCCTTGGTAAGACCCCAGAAAAGACTTAACAGTAAAAGAGGATCTGTGGAAAAGAGAAACTAGCTAACAGTGCAGCCCTTGTGTTTAGCTGGTGCTGCATCAAGAGGGAAGAAATCTCCTGTCTCTATGTGCAGCCGATAGGACAAGCTGTGCGCTAGTGGGGCCACAGGGAAACTGCCTTCCTCTTGTGCCAAAGGAATACATTATCATTGAAACAAAGGAAAAGAAAGGATTCTCTTGTTCCAATCTACCTTCAATGCCCCAGAGGAGGAAGGTATTCTGGCTTGCCAAGAGGGATAAACTTTCACCTGAAAGGGGAAATGGCATGGATCTCTCTAGCAAGGGAAAAGTTGGTGGAGGGTGGCTAGCTGCAGCAGAAAAAGAGCTATGTTTCTGCATGCCACACAGCAATACTGTGGTGTTTATCACTTGAAATAATCTGTACTACAAGCTTTTGTCCTAAGATTTCAAAAAGTGTTCACACTAATGTAGCTGCAGTGAACTAATCTAAGTTATATTATCTTGAGCTGTGACTGAATCTGACTCCTGTGTGTTTTGCTTCCAAGTAGGAGACACATAGGAATGACTAAGTACACAAGAGTTCTTGTGAAATATATTTAAAATCAAAGATTCTGCTTCTATATAGCAACTTACATGCCTTGTTTTGCAGACATATGGATCATTCTTCATGTGCCATATCATGAAAAATGTGGCTTGTAATTCTGGTGTGACACAAGATGTTTGTGATTATAAATACAGATTATATAATTTGTGGTTTTTAATAAAGTTTTTTTGTGAGCTATCAGAATATTTTCCATTTAGGGATGGCAACAGGATGATGTTTTACATTATATATATCTATATCTATATCTATATCTATATCTGTATCTATATCTATATCTATATCTATATCATCTATATCTATATCATCTATATCTATATCTATGTCTGTGTATGTGTATGTGTATATGTATGCATATATAAGTACATAGCATTCACAGACATCAAGGTGCAGGTGGCTCTTTCTGAATTCCAAGAATGTGTATCCTGAAAAGCAGATTTGAGGAGGAGATGATTGGTGCTTAGGTTTTGTAAGGCTGGAAAACTGCACCAGCAGTACAATAGGTAGGAAAAGAAATATCCATTAGGAACAAGTTCTCTAAACCACAGCAGCAGTTCTGTAGCCTTCTCAGTGACTCGTAGGATATCATGGATTTTCCACATGCCACCCTGAAGTTCAGACGAGGATGGCTACTGAAAGTAATCCTGTTTTCCTGGAAAAGCCTGTTCCAGGACCACTCCATGCTGCTGTTGTTCAGGAGGATCGTGAAACAGGTAATTATTTGAGAGCTTAACAAAGTCTCACATGCTGCAGAAAGGCTCCTCTGGAGGCTGTCACAACTCGCTGGTATGGGTCATGATGTTTGTTCTAAGTCCTCCTCAGGCTGCACAAAGATTATATGCCAAAGAATTCTTATTCTTTTATTATACAGTTGCCTAAGATTCAGCAACCAGCCCACTATTTAGACACATAAGGCACTGGTTAACAAGCCCTTAAATTCTAACACTTCTCAAAAGCAGTGGCTAATATGCCCTTAATTTTCACTGAACACTTTAATAAGCTCTCAACTCCCACAACACAGTATTCGAAGTTGCTGGCTAAGAAGCCACACTACACCACTTCTCAAAGGTGCTGGCATAAGCCACACCACCACTTTTCAAAGGTACTGGAACAAACCACAGCAGACTTCCACAAGCTCCCCACTCCAGCAATGAACTTCAGTATGGAGTCTGGAATAGAATATGATAGGTGTTCTTTCCACAGGCAAAGCAAGGAAGGACAGAAATAAAGACAGAAGAGAGAGAAAGAGAACGAAGAATATCACCAGTTCTTAGATGCTGCACTGGTCCTGCCACATGGACGGTCCAGAGCTGGGGTAAACAGTAAGAGTGAAAGAAAAAGGTAAGAAAAAGAGCCTAAGGGGGCCTGATCCACTTCCTTTTACAGTTAACTTGGTGCATACCTCTTATGCAAACTAGGTTTTTCTTGCTGTTTTGTTTGTATGTGTGCAGACAGCCCCTTTGTGCCTTTCTCCAGGAAGTGAGTAGAGGGGCAGGTGGACTGAGCATGAGTCCCAAGGTGGAGCAGGATGTTGATTCAGAACAGGTCTGCCCCACCTCCCAGGGACCCTCTCTTCCCATCCCACCTTTCCTGTTGTAACAGTGAGAATGTTTGAGACAAAATATGCTTATGTCTGGTCCTTCACAGAGGCTGAAAGGATAGTAGAACATGGTGAGCAAAACAGGCTTAGTAGGGCTCAGAACCCCTGAGCCTGTCAAAAGACCAGAAATCTCACAGGAAAGACATCTGCTATATCTCATCATCTTGAGCCACTCACGAAACCCCAGAGGAGCTTCAGAGATTGGCAAAAGGGGTTGATAAAATGCAGCAAGGCAATTAGGACTGGAATGCAGTGCTTGGCTCTGGATATGGGGAAAGGAGTCACATAGTAAATATATATCTTCAGATACAAATTCCCTCTCTCTCTTTGTCTAATGATTCTTTTAGTCACTACCCCAGAAGTGGAACATGATGTCAGCATCATGCTAGTTGCCTTTCTCCTTTCTTGTGGGTGAAACATGAAATTTTAAGTGGTTTGATTGTTCTCTTAACAAGTGCTACAACCCACCAAAATGAGCTTCAGCATGAGCTACTGATTCTGGTACTATGTGAATTACAGCAGGATCCTAAAAGGGTAGGCACCAACAGGACTTAAATCTTGTTTCCAATCAGCCAATTAAATGCAATATGTCCCTCTGCATGAACTATTGAAAAACACGTTATGACCGAGCCCTAAGGCTGAAGTAATTCGATGTCCTTTTCAACCATCTTTTTGATTAAATTCTTTTTGTATTTTGGTCATTAAACATTGTCTCCACACTGTTTGAGTGGGCCCAAGATGAAATCAAAGCACACAAAATCTCAGGCTAAAGCAAATCCAGGGTAGTAGTTCTGTTGCTTTTCAAAAAGTCAATCAGTTTAATACTTTTTCTCCAAAACGGGCAAAATCTGAAGGTGAGATGACATTAGAGTTTAGACTTGCATTATCATTTCTAATCTATTTCAAAAGAAATTTTTAAAGAATCTTTTAACTGATTATTTTGGGCAGTACATTTAAAGCTGTCTGTGCAGAATCAACAAATCACCATTTTACATTCCATATATTCACGTTTAATTAAAATATTTCCACAGCTATTAATCCCTTTGCAAGAAATCAAAAATAAGCTAAGAAATTGATAAGATTTTTTCCTCTAGCACCAAGGAACAGTTTGACGAATTACATTTAATTGCAAATTTAAAATACTAACAAAGGTATAAAACCAGAACAAGGATGTTTTATATATTTTGTATATTTTGTATATTTTGAAGGATGATTTTGTTATACTTTCAGTGGATAGTTTTTAAAAAATTTGTGTTTGGTTCCTCTGAGTTTGAATTGGTGTTAAAATCATGGTTTGTGTGATCAAACAAGAAGGACTGGAAAAGTTCTTTGGCAGAGATCCATCTACACAGGAACTTGGCCTGCATACAGAGAAAATATACTACAGATGTATAAATTACACAGGTCGGGACAGTGCTGGTCAAAACCATCCATACTGGAGTCATGTGGGAAGGAACGTCTAGACAGCATAGATTTACTTCAACTAAAATCATGCAAACTAGAAATAAGCTAAAACCACATTTGCATAAGCGCACATAGAGAAGTTTTTAACCAGCTATGTTAACTACATGTTCAAATGGAACAACTGAAGAAATTTAGCCAGTTTGACTTATTGGTAAAGGTTACATAAAATTTAATCATAATTATGTGGGTTTTTAAACAACTAATTAATTAGGCCTACCAGAGGGGCAAAATAAGTCCATATTTTATTACAGAAAGTAACTTGCAGCCAAGGGTTAATTGTTGCAGTCATACATTTTCATTGCTGCAAAGAAACTTTATCAAAAGAGAATCCAAATTCATAATTATTAGCACACAAGGCCAAATCAAAACAATAAAGATTTACTTGATAATTTTAACCAAGGACAGGCTTTTTTCCTGAGGAGAAAAAGTCAGATTAGAAAAGGAGCAATGTAGGATTGTTCTACATTGTCATTCTTGGGAAGGCTAAGGAACTCTGTCTAGTGATACTATAATTTGTGGAAGGCAGGAGAAATCGGGGAACTGATATTGAGATGGGTTCATGTAATATATAATAACATATAATGATATATTACATACAAATTCACAATGTATTATTGCTATATTTCTGAGATTTGGATTTAACTTCCCTGGTTGTGATCCCTTTTGGTGATCGTGGCAATCGTGAGTAGAGTCTGCCCACTGCAGATAGTCAGGTCATGAGTGCTTTTTGGACCTACATGCTCAGTGCCAAGCAGAGGGCAGATTTCAAGAGGTCTAAAGATATTGCCAAGGGAAAAAAGAAAAAAGCTGATCAGGGGATGACATGGACACGGGAATGAGTACTACTGAATCCTCTCAAAACTCCTGCAAGGTCTTTCCATGGTCTGTGTTTGCCCAGAAAAACACTTTAGCTGGACAGTCAGAAGCTGGCGTGAGTTTGAATATTGTCAGAGAACTTATGGACAGTAAGGCTGAAACAACTGGGTCAGCTGCCAGTATTCAACTACTGTAGATGGGAGCTGTGTGAACTTTAGCTGCATTACAAGAAATCTATTTAGGAAGATTACAACTTTTCCAAGTCCTATCTGTAGCTTCCTTCTAGGTGAAGCCATCTCCCCCTGCCCTCAGCATTCAGGCACAACAAAGAATACATTGTGTGACAGTCAGATGTTCCTTCATGGTCTCACCTCTTGACATCAGTGGTGATGCTACTCACTGCTGCATCTCCTCTTCTTGGAGCATCCCTCATCACTTCCTTCTTCCCCAGGCAGCATTTTTTTGTGTGACCTGTGTGTGCCTTGTGAGCCCTGCAAGCCCTTTCTGCTCTGGGACCCGGCACCTAGCAAGGGGTGCACAGCCAAGTGCTCAGCTGCAACATCTTCTAAATATATAAAACATCTTCTGTGATATCTTTGTAATCACATGCCTTATGCCTTTCAAAAGCATTCCCCCAGTGCTGGTAGATCTGGACACACCAAATCTGTGGCTCTGGATGTGGCTTGGATTAGGTGGATGCAGACTATGACCAGCCCTGGACTCCACTCCAACTGCACTGCAAACACAACATCTCTCACAGGCATGCATCCACCTTTCAAAAAACAACAAACTTTCTGAAAAACTGCTTCTTTCACTGTAAAAATCAGTGGAGCAGGTATTTCTTTTTGACCATTTTCCAACCCAACTGCCCTCCAGAAATAGAAATATAACTGTTTACTTGTCTAAATCACATTTTAATTGAGAGGTTTCACTAACCACCATAATGGATGCACCAAATTCTGACTTAAAGTTTGGAAAGAACTACAGTAATGTTTTGAGTGGACAATGAATATATGAGGGGGAAAAAGAGGGAAGTAAGTATGTGTATATAAGGCATAGCATAGTCCTTCTGAAGGCAGCAGAGAAACAGACTCCTCCAGTATTTCTCTACATTTAAAAACAAAAGACAAAAAACCTCCACCTACAACATGATTTTTCTGAAAATACTTATCTCCCTTACTGAAATACTTATCTCTCTTACTGAAAGTAAGAACTGGCATCAGTTAAATTGGACATTGTATATATGTGGTATAGATACTTCAGTTGTTATAATGTATGTTGAGGGTAAGAAGATTTTCAGGAAGTCAGCCAAGAAACAAAGTACACTTAAGGAATACAGATAGTGTTTTACTAGAGAAATACCTAAAATAGTGTGAATCTTTAGTCTTTAGTGTAGCATCCTTAAATGAAATGTTTGTTCAACTGGAAATGAAACATTTGTGTGAAGGTTTTTCACAGGAGATGCTGAGTGTTTTTAGTTGAAGACTGAAGTCAGTTGAGGTCTGAGAACCTAACTCACACAGTATTTTGAAGTGTTCAGTGCAAGAAATTTTAGACTTGCATTCAAATTTTAGACAGCATTCAGCAATTTTAACCACTGCCATTCATCCAACCTGTTCAGCACTGGTTTTTTCCATGTCCCTGGTAGCCAGCTGCTCCACTGATGAGCACCCACCAGACTTGTTGAATTGTGGGTTATCCAGACTTGTTGAATTGTGCTGGTTAGCTCCTGGGCTTTTCTCTACTCATCAAATTGAGCTCTGCAAGAACCTGGGCCTTGGTATCCATCAGCCCTGCTGCTCTCAGAAAGCAGCACCATGTTATGAGGGTCAGCCACAGCACATAATTGCTTTCACGATTTGCTCAAACTTGATTTCTGAGTTGTATCAGTCCTTGGCCTGCAGTGATTTGCTGGGAGGATATTCAAGAACTCTTTTTCTTTGATGGCTCATTTCCCTCCAGTTTATGTCTATTTGCTGTATGTATGTGCACATATAATAGTAATTTAGTTTAAATCATTCTCATATGTTCCTATGAGCTCATAATGTATTTATAGAAAGTAACTATATTGCTTCTCAAGCTTTATTTTAGTAACCTTAATGCAGTGTCTCCCAGTCTGAGTCATAAGATAGATATTTCTGGTTTTATGTTGTTGGGTTTTTTTTTAATTTGAAATTATCTGGCTCTAATAGGAATTTTCTGCTAACACACTGCAAAGCACAGTCCAATTAATGCAATCACACTAAAGTTATTTATTTCTGTCCAAAATATCTTGGTCAAAATAGAATGGGCTTCACTCAGATTCTTCCACATAATAGAGTGGTTTAGTTATCCTGTGATCAATTAATACCCAAAGATTTTTCTCCTCTTATGGCTTTAGTTTGCTGAGTTCCAAGCTCAAGACAGAAATTCTTGCTCTCAGTTCCAGAGCACTTGTTTTTGCCAAATTTTATCCTGATTCCATTTGCAAGTTATAAATTCTTCTTTATCCTCCTATATTAATTATGTCTTCTTGCTTTAGGGCACCATCATATTGAGTTAAAGTCATTTTTTTGTGGCAAAATCACTAAAGAAATGTTAAATTATGTTAGTTCCAAGAACAGCTCTGTACAAACTCAGTAAGTTACCTTGCTGAAGATGGATATTAGTATTTTATTACAGTATAAGCAATCATGGACCTGATGTTGCATCTTAGCAATACTTAAGCATTTCTGGAAGGAAATACTTATCTTGGATTATATAATGTTGATTACTTTGTTGATTACTTTAGAGGTAAGATTTTCCCCCTAAAAACATTAAGAAGTATTTTCTTATAACAGCAAATGATAAAATCACAGTGTGTGAGGTTTAGCAATTTCAGGCAGCATGACTATGCTGGAGTCATAAAGCAAAATTGACATCAGTCATTAACAAAAAAATTATTTGTAGTGGAAATCTGCCATCCTTGTAAGTTAGTTTAGATCCTGCATATTTCCAGCTCTGTTTAATAGTGCATGCAAGGGGTTTGTCAAGATCATTAAAAATTCACTCTGATAATTTAATTTGGTTTGAATTTCAGGATTTAGATCACTTGAAATTTCTAACTTAGCTTAAAATATAAGGAGGAGAAATTAATGAGAATTTCATCTGCTTTCTGGACAATGAAAATGTGATCTTTTTTCCCTTCTCATAATGAACAAAAATGCACAGTAAAAGCAAACAGTTTTAACATGTCTTTCTTCACATAGCTTTAAGTTAGTAATCACCTAACTTAACAGGTGTCACAGAAATAAATTTTGCAAAAAAATGAACTGCATCATCTTACAAGAGAGGAGTGATGTATATCAGTGATGTATGTTTTGTCTTTACAGAAAATTAATAAATCACAAGAAAATAAGGGGTTCTTTAGTTTATGTAAGAAAATCTCAATGTACTTTGAAGTATTAAAGACATATGTTAGTCTAGCTAATGAGTCTAGCAATATAGACTTGGCTCAAAACTGAATTATTATGTCTACCGGTGAAGAAAACAGTAATATATGAGCTACATATTTTGGCTATTTCTAAAGGATGAGCTCTTCTTAGCAATCCTTTTTGTTCCAATCCACTGTTTAAATCTTGGCTATTATTTTGTTTTCTGGGAAGTTACTGTAACTTTGGCATGAACTGTGTCATGTAAATTCAAAGATCTTTTCTTGTGAAAGGGGTGATTTTCTCAAACCCTTTGTGTTTGATTAGTCTATCAGTGCCTTGGGTCAGCTGAGACCCTCGTGCACAACCAAGTCTGTTAAAGTCCAGTTATGGGAACCCTTCACTAAAAAGTCTGGTAGATTGGAGGGCAGTTCAGGGTCACATGGAAACAGAACATCCTCCTCGCAAGTCTCCACACCTTTAATTGGTTTGCCAGTGCCTCAGGGAAGATTCAGGGACACAGGCCAACAGCATGAGACACCCCCTCCGAGGTGTCCACAGTCAAGTATTTTATCTACTGCTGGCAACTGGTAGCCCCCTTGAAGGACTCACATACAACAATTTATGGAGCACTCTCTATTAATATAATAAAAAATTCTTCAGGTTAAGGTTTGAAGATTGAAGATTTTAGTATCTGAATGAGATAGAAAAAGCCTATTCAAAGCAATGTATTAACAAGCTCTGATCACTAAAAAATCTAGCTTGAGCTAAGGGATCTGCACACAGACTACAGTTCCTACCCCACAGACATCCCTGTGGTGGAGAAGATATGTTCAGCCTGTCAACTGATGCCAGAAGCATCAATGGAGTCTTCCCTATCGTCTCCTCCACTTTTAACTTACTTTTATACTAATTTTTACATTTAGGTGGAGCTTGAGTGACCAGTCATATATCATGCTCAGTGGCAGGTACTTTGGAGGTAGGTAACATCTGTATTGTATCCAAAGTAACGTTTGGGAATGGGGGTGGGTGTCTGTGATCTCACCATGGTTGCTGGTTCAACAGCGAGAAATCTTTTTCCTCCTTTATTTGACAGGTGCTATGCGGTTTATCAGGCACAAGGCATCACCTAGTATCCCCTTTTGCAAGAATTTCAACAGAGCCTGACCTTGGTGCTTCCATTTCACCCTCCATTTAGGCCCCCTCAGCATGCATTGTGTGTGGGAAGTTGGGCATGCTGACCACATTCCATCCTGGGAGTAACAACAGCAATTTCTCTTAGAGTTTTAAATATTCTTATAACTATGTCTGTAACTTCTCACCTTGCTCCATTCTCTATTGTCATCCTCCTTAGTAGGTATGCTGACCGCAAATTTAGTAAATTTTTTTTTTTCTTTAATTTTACCCCTACTCTGTACATTGCTTTGATGGCAACTGACAACCGTTACTGTAACATATTTGGGATTGTCAAATAGTCATTACTGGCACCAAAAGATCTATTTGTAAACCACAACAACTTTGTATTACATTTTCTCTAACTTGTTGGATATTAGGAGGAAATCTTTTACTGTGAGGATGGTGACCCATTGGAATAAGTTGCCCAGAGAAGCTGTGGCTGCCACATCCTTGAAGTGCTCAAGGCCAGGTTGGACATGGCTGTGGTCTAGCGGACGGTGTCCGTGCCCATGGCAGGGCAGTTGGAACTAGATGATCTTTATGGTTCCTTCCAAACCAAATCATTCTGTGATTCTAACATTTGTAGTGTTCCAAAATGTTATTAGAACAGCATTAATCAAAGAATGAAATAGAGTGTAGCAGTCTTACTGTAGAACTGTAAAAATACTTGATAAATGAGTGAATTGATCTGGCTGCTGTACTCATTAGTTTAGTATGACACTTTAATTTTTACATGTTTTAAGATAACAGACTCATCTTTTTTCTTTTAGCCTCCACTTGTTGCATGAAGAAAAAAAACAAAGGAAAAATTGCTCAATCAGAAATCGGAAATATCAGTAATTCGTAAGCAGAATTTTGCAGGTATTCTATGGAATATCACAGTCGACCTAAACAAGAGATAAGAATGTTCCATTAATTCTGTGAACTGACTATAAACCAGTTTACCTTTGAAGGGTGATCTATTAGTAAAGTTAGAGAGTTTCTTACTATGATTGAGGATTTAATAAAATCTTATTTCCTGTTGTTGGGGAAGATGAATCAGGGAAACCTTATAAAGATGATTGCTTAGCAAAAGATTCTGAAAATATGAAACCTATAATCGGGATAGACATGAAAGCATACTTTGAGTTGTAGGTGTCCTGGGTTGTAGTTTAGGATGTATTCTATCACCATCTTCAGTTAATGGCCCATCAATGCCTTCTGCATGACTCAGAGATAACTCCCTCCGGGAGCTCTCTCTCTTTAATGGGCCATCAAGGCCCTCTTCCATGACTCATCACCCCATTGTGAGATGCTCCGCCCATGGGGAAGAGCCAAGCATTCTCACCTGGATATAAGCTGGGATTTGGGACAGTAGAAGCAGCCCTCACCCACTGGATTCCCAGAGGACCGGAGCTACCAGACCTTTCTACAAGATTTCTGTTTCAGGAAGACCACCTCGTCTGGACTGTTTCCATCACCCTGATCAGGTTGTATTCTGACTCTGTCAGTGGTTTTTCTTTTTGTATTTATTTTATTTTATTTTATTCTATTTTATTTTCCTTTTCTTCTCATTAAATTTTATTTCTGACTTAGAGCCTCTCACTTGGTTTGTTTTCAAAACCACAACAGTAGGATACTGAGTCTTAGTTACTATGTAACCTGAAAACAATCGTCTAGCTAGCTGAAGGAGAATCCCTTTTGATTGAACAATACCTTTCTGCTGGCTAAGGGATCCAAAGGTCAATGTAGCAAAACAGAAGGTTAAAGAGTAGTTTTTAGAGTTTAAAATATAACACAGTATGGTAATATAGTAGTTCTTATAGGCTGTATATTGATTCTATAGGATTTTGTGTCTTGTGTTGGTTGGTCACTGGAAATTAGAATATTCATCACAAAAGGAGATATAATGTATTGTAACAAGGGCCTCGCTCTCTCTTACCCTTCCTCTTCCCCCTACTCTTGCTCTCTCTTGCTTTCTTCCCCCTGACACTTTGCTCTCTCGCTCCCTTCTCTCTCAGCTCTCACCCTCCTGTCCTTTCTCCCTCTCTCTTTGGGTCTTCCCTTCAGCCGAGGCTGGTGGCTGAAGGCAAGGCCTTTTTACCCACGACCCTTGCAATAAAAAAACATGTTCTAGAATATACAGGTTGGCAGAATTCCTTGTCCCAGCTGTCCGCAGATTCACGTACACCTGTGAAATTCTTCATAAGACATTTTAAGGTGTCATTCTCTGTCAGCTGTATCCTTCAAAAGCAAGCATGCAGTCAGGTAATGGAAAGGATTATACACATCAGCCACCACATCAGCCAAGGACCACCCTCAGGGATCCAAAATTTCTTTCTGAAGGTCCCTAAGAAGCCAGGTTTCAAGCCTCCAGGAAATTATATTTTCCTCAAAGTCTAGCTTGGGTTAATCAAACTAAATTCAACTCTTTTTTAGCAAAGTGGCTCTTTCAGATGATCAGTGGAGTAGTCATTCTTAAACTTGTTGCTAACAAGCAATGTTTGTAGTGTCTGGAGCTCACCTGGGAATAATTGCCATAGCATCGGGAAACTGCTCTTCAGGATAGCGACAAATCCCTCTCTTGGGTTCAGTGAAAACATGATGAAGCTGAAGGCGCTCCAATGAAGCACTTCAAGTCCAATTTTTTTTAGATATTTTTGTCTCATTCTGTTCCTGTGTTCACATTCATGTTTGACTTCTGAATCTAGTATAGCCCAACATATTTATTTGAATTCCAGTTACATTACAGAATGGCTTGGGTTGGAAAGAACTTTTATAGCTTGTAGCATATGAAAACGAGACTCACAAGCTGAGAGCAAAATGAACCTGTTTATTGCAGAATTAAGACAATACTGATACACTTAGTGTGAGAGTCTTTATTCAGTCCATGCAATCTGGTTGCAAGTCTGTAGTAAATCCATCAGCCTGACAGTTTGTGAGTTTCCTCAAGGTTTGCAGGCTTTGAAGAAACAGGATGTCTTTCCTGTTCTCAGAAAGTGTGCAATCTACTTGATGTCATGCTTCCCAGGAATTTTCTGCAGTGCCAGGCTTTGCTGTTTCCTTTTATATCCCCCTTTTCTTTTTAAAAGAGTGATATATAAGGCTGAGGTAACCATGACTTTTTTTTGCGTGCTTTTAACAGCTCTGATTATGTTAAAAAGAACAAGACAGAAGATAAAAAGAATATAATTGCTAGACAACTCAGTCCAATGAAAACCCAAACTCTTAAATTTATCCCAGAAAACAAATTTTTCGGATTCAGCCAAGAAGGATAATTTTTCACATCTGCCAACACCTTTTGTTCCTGCTGAGTTTGTAAAGTTCTGAGTTGATCTTCTAATTAAGTGTGAAGGGACTGTATATTCTGTTGTAAGGATTTATCCAAGGCCCCTTGGAGGTGGTTTTTAACTGTCTCCCAATTCTGTTCCATGTCATTCCATAGAAGGGGAATGACACATAAGGAATTATGGACGTTTTCCCAATTGCAGTGCAGGGATAGATGAGTTTTTTGGGCCTCAACTCTCTTGCCTACCCATATAAGAGCACTTTCCAAGGCATCTAATCTGGCCATTATTTCTTTATCAATGTTTTCTTGTCTTTGTAATTCTTTTGTGATATTAGTTAAAGCTTGTCCCATGGTATGGGCAATTTGATTGGAATTAGTTAAGGCAGCAACAGCCACAGAGACTGTGGTTAATATTATTATGGCAGAAACAATAGCAAAGATTAACCAACCCAGAAATTTGCGAACTTGTTTGGATTTCCTCTGGGACTATTCGAGCTAATTTCCAGAGACCATCCTGTCCTTCCCACACTTGAGTAAGGCACCCAAATTTCAGATCTTCTTTTAAATGGAAGAAGGACAGAATAGTCAAGCATATCTCCATAGGTTATACATTATTTGTAAATAAAATGGATAAGAAAAAAAAATCATTTCTATATTCTATCAAGAAATCATTAGCTGAAGCAAAAACCATACAGATGTGAAGTACCAGTCATTAGTAATTGTTCCTCTTGCAGTGTTAAAGTAGCAATTGTAGCATTCTTATCTACTTTTAATTGGTATATCCTATTGCCACCAAGGCAACAACATTTTCCACAACTGTTTGTGCACATGGGACTGATCATTACCTAAATAATATTGAATTAGTGATCCAGCCATTCCACCATCATGCCAAACAACACCATGGTTTGACTTTTGGGATAGGAGAATAAAGATAGCATGTGGTCCCCAATCAATTACCCCCACATACTGTAAGAATTTTATTGTGGTTCCTGTCCTATACATAATGTCCATTCCAAACACCATATATTGGAGATGGGTGTAAAACAACATTTCAGGAAATGAGGTGGAGTGGCATCCACAGATTTGCTGGAGGTAGACAGAATGGTTGGCAATGTACCAGCAGCCAATTTTCTTGCAATGTCTGAGTGTGCGCATATTAAATGCATTTGCATAGAAAAGTTAGCATAAAGTAAAGGTAAGGAGGTACTTGTATGATTCAATGAGTCGTGGTTTGGAAAGACAGGTGTCTGCTAAGGAAGGCAGGAGCCTCACTTCAAATGGAGAATGTAACCCTTCTCCCTCTGAATTATTATAAATTTTACATTGAGGGGCTCCCAGGCAAAGATATGGGAATAGGAATAACAGTTCTTTACTAGGAAACTTAAAACAAAAATGCAGTAGTACAAAAAACCCCCACTGACAGAGTCAAAATACAACCTGACACCCTGTTGGTCAGGGTTTTGGTAGCAGTCCAATTGAAGTCGTGACTGCAGTCCTCCTGGAGTGATGGATGTAGTTCTGTTGAAGCAATGATCCTGTAGAAAGGGTGTAGTTTTCCTTGGAAGATCCAGTGGTGGTGTAACTGGGTTCTCTCTTCCCCTGGGAATCCAGTGCAAACAGGCTGCCCTGGTGTTGTGACTCAGATTTTTATCCAGGTAGGAATGTGGAGCTCCTCCCTCTGGGTGGAGCATCTCACAATGGGATGATGTAATTTTTTCAGTCGTGCCGTGAGACTCAATGGCCCATTAATAGAAGATATGCCCCTGGAGGAAGGATGTGTCATGGAAGAGATAAAACCACTGCCCCCCCTGGAGTTATGAGGGATGGGTCATGGAAGAGTGCATGGGAAAATGGGCAACTGAGTAACAGAATCAATATGATTTCAGCAGAAGCCATTTATTGTTTACATTCAAGTCCAGTTATCAATTATAGCATTACTGTCCATGTGTACCGGTATTTTTCCATTGGCTAAGCCACTTGTTCATGAGGCAGGCACACATCCTCCAGGACACCTAATTGGTCAAACGTCCATCCTCATGTTGTGTGTCCTCTGTCTAGGTTTTGCACTTTTTGTAGACAGTTTCTCAGGCTCTTTGTTCTTATTTTTAGTCCTGTTGTTGTCTCAGTAGCCTTGATGAATTCATGAGAGCTCTAACAACAAAACTGCAGGTGGCTTGTTACCTACAAACATTTTGGCTGGTACACAGAATGGCCTAAGTTATTCAGATGCCTAGCTACAGAAGAGAGAAAGAACACCGCCCCACCTGGTTTCAACAGATGGGAATAGAATGCATACCCCCAGTTACATTTTGCATTGCAACCCAAGACACCCCGTTAAGCATATTGGTGGTAAATCAGTAACAAAACTAATGTTAATACTGTATGTATCTACAATATCCTGATCCAGGGGTGGAGGTCAAGTTCCTCCTACCCACTCTGTTCCATTGTTGCTGAGGGAAACTCTGGATCCTACCAGGTCTGAGGCCAAAATAGCAGAGGTTGAATGATGCAGAACCAGTAAATACTCCCTTCCACCATTTGATGGCAGTACAGCAGAAGAAAGACAAGAAGGTTCAATGTTGTCGTCCTTGGTTGAGTTTGATGTATCTTGCCAGGAGCCAATATGGTCCTGTAGGTAAAGAAACGCATCCATAGCCTCCTCCCCAAGCTAATAGTGGAACTGGACCTTTCCACTGACCATTGTGTACATCCTTGTATGTAATTTCTGGGTGAACTCCATCTCCATCAGCGGTCTGACCCAGAAGGATTTATGTGCAGTGAAGTCACCTTTACTGGAGAGATTCAAAAAATTTAAAACATAGGTTGCTTTGTCAAGCTCCTCTTGAGGAGCTATGCCTACTGGATTCCCCTCTTTTGTTTTTGTATCATGTTTTTCAATGTGAAATACACTCTTTTGACTATTGCTTGCCCCTTTTGGGGAATGGGCAATACCTATGATATGTCTGACATCCCAAGCGTGGAAGAATTCTTGTGTTTTATGAGATGTATATGCGGGTCTATTATCTATTTTTATCTGTTGAAGGACATCCAACATGCTGAAAGCACAGAGCCAATGTCAGATGGCATCTCTTGATTTCTCACCTTTGTGTGCTGTTGCTACTATGAATCCTGAGAAGGTATCAGTAGAAACATGGACATCTTTAAAAGTCCCAAAGCTTGATATGTGTATTACATCTGTTTGCCAAATGTCATTAGATTTCAGCTCTCATGGGTTTGTACCTAATGTTTGTGGCAAAAGAAGAGTCTGCTGACATTGTGAGCAAGTATTCACCACATGCCGTATTTGTGGCAAAATTAAATCGAATTATTTTGCCAGTGCTCAGGCATTGTGATGGTAAAAATAATGAGAAAGTTTTGCCTGCCCTAACTTTTGTAGTATAGTGACTGTCATGGTGAGGGCATCTGCCCTTGCATGACCTTCCATTGTAGGTCCAGGCAGAGTGGTGTGTGACCTAAGGTGCAGAATATGATACTCATGAGACCTGTGAAGTAAAAAGTTATACAGAGTGGTTAAAAACACAAAAACCTCTTTGTTAGGGACTTCCTTCAGGAATGAATGCTCAATTCTCTTGACAATTCTGTAACATAAAGAGAATCGCAAACAATGTTAATAAGTTCCTGTGAAAAAAGGCGACATGCTTCTACCACAGCTGCTAGTTTAACTAGCTTGGAAAATCCAGGTTGAAAGATTATCGAATGTTCTGACTGCCCCTTATCATTTCTTCAGAAGGTAACAACTTTATATGTCTTTCCTGATGTGTCAGTGAAAACAGTCTTTGCATTAGGCATAGGAGTTTTCATTTGCCGTCATCGCCATTGAAAGGGGTGTTCTTTGAAGGATTGTAGCAGGGCATGTTAAGGCATCATGTGAAGAAATTGACCATTAAAATCGGCAAGAGCAATTTGAAAGGAGAGTGAATCCCTGAACAAGTTCTAATTCTGCTGCAGTGATAGGGAAACATGTGGCTGCCAGATCGTATCCTGTCAGGCTCTGGCCATTTCCAGCTGCTGGGCTATCACAGCAGCAATTAGCTCTGCTTTGAATTGTTCCAAGCCGATATCAGTGCATGGCTTGATATAATCAGAAAGTTCAACATCAGCACTATTATGAAGGCCCACAGCTTTTTTACAGTCATTGTCAGCATTTTCATAAGCGAAAGATTTTAGGACAGCATGAGCTGCTTCCTGCATATCAATTTGCCATCTAACAGCAGATTGTTATTGATCAATAAAGGTAATATATGGTTCCTGAGGCCCTTGCCTCACAAAACCAGACTCCAACATTTTTGTATCAGGTACCTTTTGTAGTGCATGGCAATAACAGTAGACTGATCCCACACTTGTGGAGGGAGTCTTAACTGAGCCCAAGCAGTAGCATGTGCATCTGTGCCAGAGAGCTGTGATGCAGTGATGTTAATGGGTGGTTGCTGATTACCATTGTTCAATGCCTGAATTTGAGCCAAATCTACAAAGGCCATCCACCAGACAGAGTATTGTCCTCCTGTCAAAATGGTCTTAAAAAGAGATTTCCATTCCACTGGTAACATAGTATGTCCTTCTGCAATTGCATCCAACAAATTCATAGTGAAGGTGGAATGTAAACCATTTTCTTTCACCAATCTCCTCAGTTCCTTTACCTTCTCCTACGACAATTGTTCGTGATGTGGGTTTTGATTACAATAAACAACAGGCATTGCTTGAAAAAATTCAATATCACCCTTCCTCAGTGCTTGCCTCTGGCATCTTTGCATAAACTTTTCTGGCTCAGGTTCTATAGGTGGTATCTTTTCCTCATCATGGTTGCTGGAGAAACGGGATGAGGTATAAGACAATGGTTGAATTTGTGAAATATTTATTGCAGCCTTTTTGTGTGCTGTTTGTAGTATTTCTTCCACGCTAGGAGCACCTGCTGCCATAGCATGTACAGGGCCTAAAGAAGGATATAGGTGTGGTTCTTGTTCAGAATCAATAGGACCGGGATCAAATGGATTCTTTTTCTCTGAATCATTATCCTCAGGTGATGTTTCATTAACAAAAATAACAGAATCTGATGGTGATGCCGGCAGAGCATCCACAGGGACGTGATCTGCTTCTTTAAATTGTTGCAAAGCCAAGTACTTACCACATGGCAAGTAATAATACCATCAGAGTGGACATTGTGATGAGAAACTTGGAGGATCTGTAAACTTTCACTGACATTTTGCCAGTGAGTAAGATCATAGGAACCATCTGATGGATCCTGGGGACAAAATATTTCGATCCATATGGGTAACAGGATGAGGCTTTGCAGTTGGAGTTTATAACTCGGTTCCCTGGGGATGCACAACAGACAGTCTCTACGCAGTTTTTGGAATTTCATTGTGCCTTGGCCTATACTAGGCCTATAGCCCAACTATTCACAAAAGGCTAACCTGTTCTATAGCCAGCAATGAAAGGAGCTCCATCGTGATCAGCTGAACACACACACCCTTGGTTCAGTCGGGGTATGCCATGGGACTGGATCATGTCAGTAGTACCAAAATCCCTGTAGAATCGGGAGCCATTTGTAGCGTATGAAAATGAGACTCACAAGCTGAGAGCAAAATGAACCTGTTTACTGCAGAGTTAAGACAGTACTTACACACTTAGTGTGAGAGTCTTTGTTCAGTCCGTGCAATCTGGTTGTAAGCCTATAATAAATCCGTCAGCCTGACAGTTTGTTTGTTTCCTCAAGGTTTGCAAGCTTTGAAGAAACAGGATGTCTTTCCTGTTCTCAGAAAGTATATAATCTCCTTTCTCTCGTGCTTCCCAGGACTTTCCTGCAGTGTTTCCTTTGCTGTTTCCTTTCAGTAGGTCATCTAGCCATGAGCAGGGACATCTTCAACTAGATAAGAGCCTCATCCAACCTGGCCTTGACATCCAGAAGAAACAACTATGTCCATAAGCTAAGATAACACTAGGGACAGTGTCTGTCCAAGAAATTAAACTACATAAGGTGAGACGCTTGTAACATTTGAAAAAAAAATATTTTATCCCATATGGTCCTCTTATACCTTGGTACTTACAACCTAAATGTTTACATGAAAATGCAAGTTCCAAGAACATAACACAAGCTGTGTTCCTACAAAGACTTGTTCTATATTGTGTTAAGAAATACCTATCAGCTCTCAAAAAGCACAAAAATTTATGTCACACAAAATAAAGTGACTTATACGCAGCCAGAGAAATGTCAAGTTAGGAAAAAGGGAGGGATTCTTAACTTGTGCTGTGTCGACTCCTTGCCCTGAGCAGGACTTTCAAATTTTTCTATCCACAAACCTATGCAAGGCTGAGTGAAGGAGATAACCCTCACTCAGTAAATTAGGAGTTTGTATCAATATCAAAGGAGATAAGAACAATAGTTTGTCCTAATTTGGTAGTCTGGGAAAAGGAACAGTCTTTCAGCACCAAAACCAGTAAGTTTTGGTGGCAGTGTGCAAACATGCAGAGCTATGGGAATGCAAGTTTTTTATTCCTGTAATAGAAAATACAACTGTCTGTTTAAAAACACTGGGGGAAACTGATGCACATGGGTGAAATCTGGGGAAATATTTCAC